>NC_141000.1:9289201-9716250 GCF_052327205.1 Somniosus microcephalus | reverse complement strand
CCCTCGAGCCTGCTCTGCCATTCAATGCGATCATGGCTGATCATCCAAATTCAGTACCCTGTCCCTGCTTTCTCCCCATATCCCTTTAGGCTTAAATATATCTAACTCCTTCTTGAATATATTTAATGTATTGGCCTCTACTGCCTTCTGTGGTAGAGAATTCCACAGGTTCACCCTTCTCTGGGTGAAGAATTTCCTCCTCATTTTTGTCCTAAATGGCCTACCCCTTATCCTTAGACTGTGACCCCTGGTTCTGGACTCCCTGACCATCGGGAACATCCTTCCTGCATCTAGTCCTGTCAGAATTTTATAAGTTTCAATGAGATCCCCTCATTCTTCTAAACTTCAGCAAGTACAAGCCCAATCGACCCAATCTCTCCTCATACGTCATTCCTGCCATCCCAGGTATCAGCCTGGTGAATCTTCGCTGAACTCCTTCCATGGCAAGAACATCCTTCCTCAGATAAGGCGACCAAAACTGCACACAATACTCAAGATGTGGGCTCACCAACCACAGCCTTGTATAACTGCAGCAAGACATCCTTGTTCCTGTACTCGAACCCTCTCGCTACGAAGGCCAACATGCCATTTGCCTTCTAACCGCCTGCTGCACCTGCATGCTTACCTTCAGTGACTGGTGCACAAGGACACCCAGGTCTCGTTGCACTTCCCCCAATCTATTGCCATTCAGATAATAATCTGCCTTCCTGTTTTTGCCACCAAAGTGGATAACCTCACATTTATCCACATTATATTGCATCTGCCATGCTTTTGCGCAATCACCCAACCTGTCCAAATCATCCTGGAGCTTCTTGGCATCCTCCTCACAGCACACGCCCACCCAGCTGTGTCCTCTGCAAATTTGGAGATATTACATCTAGTTCCCTTGTCTAGATCATTAATATATATTGTGAATAGCTGGGGTCCAAGGACTGATCCCTGTGGTACCCCACTAGTCACTGCCTGCCACTCGGAAAAAGACCCGTTTATTCCAACTCTGCTTTGTCTGCCAACTAGTTCTCTATCCAAGTCAATACCTTGCCCCCAATCCCATGTGCCTTAACTTTACATGCTAATCTCTTATGCGGGACCTTATCGAACACCTTCTGAAAGTCCAAATACACCACATCCACTGGTTCTCCCTTATCTATTTTAAGAGTTACATCCTCAAAAAATTCCAGTAGATTAGTCAAGCACGATTTACCTTTTGTAAATCCATGTTGACTTTGTCCAATCTTGTCACTGTTTTCCCAAGTGCTCTGCTATGTCATCTTTTATAATGGACTCTAGCATTTTCCCCATTACTGATGTCAGGCTTACCGGTCTGTAATTCCCCATTTTCTCTACCACCTTTTTTGAATAGTGGGTAACATTAGCTACCCTCCAATCCATGGGTACTGTTCCAGATTCCATCGAATGTTGGATGATCAGCAATGCATCTACTATTTCTAGGGCCACTTCCTTAAGTACCCTAGGATGTAGATTATCAGGCCCTGGGGATTTATCAGCCTTCAATCCCATCAATTTCCCTAACACCATTTCCCTACAAATACTGATTTCTTTCAGTTCCTCCCTTTCATCAGACCCTATGTTCCCCAACATCTGGGAGGTTATTTGTGTCCTCCTTTGTGAAGACTGAACCAAAATATGTATTAATTGGTCTGCCATTTCTTTGTTCCCCATTATAAATTCCCCTGATTCTGACTGCAAGGGACTGACGCTTGACTTCACCAATCTTTTTCTCTTCACATATCTATAAAAGCTTTTACAGTCAGTTTTTATGTTACACTGGGAATGGGAACATTTAAAGAACTTACACGAGGGCTTCTAACTCTCCATGTAATATTACCCACCCCTTTTCCACAGTACAGGAAACTTTGGTATCCGGCACTGACGGGACCATGATGGTGCCGGTTGATTAAAAATTCCAGATGACAGAGGGTTATCTACAGACGCTATTTAACAAAAATAAAAAATGTGCAGTTTACAGTAATTGGCAGATCGGAAGAGACTACTGGCAGCACGGGAGAGCCAGACTCCTGTTATTGAGGTGTTCGGACTTCCGACAGCACCAAGAAGCCAAGTAGTGGCAGTTTGGAGAACTACCCCCACTGACTAACTCGGCCATCGCGGGAGACTCGGACTCGGCAACACTTCCGGTTATTTTGAGGTGTTTTTGGAGTGAGAATTTTGCTGGGTAATAAGAGAATTCTGGATATTTAGGTGCCGTTTAAATGTGTGTTTCTTGTAGTTGAATAATCCAATCTTTGCATTACCTGATCATAAATATAGCCACGAACACCAAGTTTGCAAGCGTCTAAATTTAGGATCTGGCTAACGGAGTTGGTTGCACAACACTCTCGAGGCCAGGGGAAGTCAGAATCTGAATGGGTTGCTCTGAATGCAGAGTTGTGCTGAATCCAGTCCCGAGGTCCATTTACACCACAGCATTTATTCTGCAAGGAATGAAGAACAAGTTGCTTCAGTTACAAGATGGACATACCGTCTATATTATGCTTTGACTTTTCAGAAAAAGTCTGTTCCATAGCTGTTGTAGGCTCCACCCACCAAAACAATTCCCACATTGAGAATAGATGGCTTTTTCCTCCCAGATTGGCTACTCAATAATCTAAACAGCTAGCAAATTGAATTTTTTTTTGTACTATGCAGACAGTGTGATTTTGCAGTTAAAGCAAGCTAAACACAGCAGGTTTCTTGAAAACTGGACAAAAATCTCAGAACACCAGTGCTGGAAATACACAGCAATTCTGAAAACTTATCCTTTTCAAAATGAAAACATTTGACAGTTCAATGATTTGTCAGAACCCAGCAGCAAAAAGATAAGCCGACTAAAAAAAAAAGTGGAAAGACGAAAGAGTGGGAATGAGGAGACGAGCTGAACTAACAAGCCACAGGGACAGGATCACACTTGCAATAGAAATTGATGATCCACAAAAGGACCGTCCATCTCATCTCCCATTGCCAATGATCAGTTAACATTTCAGATGTAGACCAATCTTTCCAAATACCAACTTAGTGTATATCCAGCAGTTTCCATTCTTTTGATCAACAGTGTAATTTTCTCCATTAATCACAATAGTGTCACAGGTTCTTAGCCAGAGATAAAGACTTACTTCCCCAAGCCCCATATCCTGCCCTACAATGTGTTGGTTATAGTACCAAGGTTTATTCCCATGATCTTCATTCAAACCCCCACCATCTGGATCTTCAATGCCAATAATACTATAATTTTCTCATCTCTACTAGAATTAAATGATCCCAAATGCTCTATACATTCCACCTAAATATCATTTACTAGCCGACTGCATCAAGATACACAAGTACTTTTTTCCTCCTGCTGCTTTACTTACATCGGGCATGAGACGATTCCAGGTATCAGTGAGGCCGACATAGTTTCTGAACTGATCATCATTTTGCCAGTTTCGGTTACTATACAACTGGAGCATTTGCTTGAGGAAGAAGTTTGGAACAAACTGCAAAGACATTTTTTTTGGAAAGATGTTGAAAAAAAATGCACAAACTATTTTAATCTATTGAAAAAAAAAAAAATCCAACAGAATGGACTTCAGGTACAAAAGGACCACATTTTCTGGCAAAGAAAACTAAAAACAACAGGACTCAGTATCAGGAAAGTCACATTGATGGGCAAGGCCCTGCATCAGAATGGAGTTCTGGTGTAGGATTTTCCCAGCAAGTGTTAAATTGAAACTTCCTCAGATGCTGATGGACCTTGTGTATTTCAATCATCTGTAACTTTATATTCTGGCCAAAGGGAAACAGGAGAGAGTGTTCAAAAATAAAGCTTGGTGCAATGCATTGGCTTTAAAAAAAAAAAAAACACGATACACTTGTCTAAAAGTCAGTAGACTTTGGAAGAACAGTTACTACAAACTTATTTTGTATCAAGGTAATTCATTGAACAGGATACAAATCTTTGATCTTATGAAAACATTGAAGGCTGATGTTTTACAAATGAGTGTATGTAACCTTATAGAATTAACAGCAAGGAGGCATTATGGGAATAATCTCATGCATCATTCAGACAGTGTTGGAACTGCAGACTGGATGTATATGGAATCTAAAGGCTCCTATATGTATATCCTGTAGCAAGGCCAGTCACAATTATTGCATTGACACAGAAAATACAAGTCAAACAGCATCCATTTCAGGTGCAGTTCTTCCAAACAGAATTCTCAGAAGAGGTTCTCTGCCAAAAAATTTTTTTCGCTCAGTGAATTTTCAGTTTTATTTCAAATTTCCATTTTTCTTTTTGATCTCCAGTAGTCAAGCCTGCTGGACACCAGCAAATCCAAGGAAAATACTTCAATTCTAAAATACATTAGGAAATAGCACTTCTGCAAGTTCGTAATTCACCTGGTTACTCAGGTCTGAAAATTGTACTCAAGATAAAAGGGATCAGTATCCCAAGTAGACCTTTCCCCACCTTGGGCAGTCAGTAGAAACACTACTCCCAGGTCTGTTACTCCATGGAAAGATGGAGTAAAGCTTCCTTAAACCTAACAATTTGCCATTATCCTATAGCACCAGTGCTACATTTCTCTCCTTGTCCTTTAGTTATCTTTATGGCTTCCAAGATTACCAAATGGAGTAAACTTGTGCAAAATAAAAACCAATCATGATCCACAATATCCACTTCAGATTAGGACTTTGTTTGGTTAGAGTTGGATTTGACTAGTCAACTGCAGTTTGTGATCCCATCTTCAGCAATGAAATTAAAATAGGGCAGGTCCCAGTGAACACAAGAGAAAGATTACTTACAAAGTCCCTGTGTGTTGCAGCTATGATGCAGGAGGCAACTTCAAAGATGTAGACAATTAGCATCAAAATAATGTACTGAAAGAGAACAAATACCAATAAGGACAGTGGCTATGGACAGGTTAATATACATCTTAAAACTGAAAGGACAAAAAAAAAGTGTCTGCAGATTTTTTAGTCAACAGCAATGCTACTCTGATTAGCAAGCATTATACTAGCAAGCATTATACTGGCAAGGTTAATTGGTAGCCTTTCATTCCTTCAAGAAAAGGGGTGCACTGTTTCATTCAAACAGGCACCCAGGGGCTTAAATTCCATTAACTAGTTGGGTGTGTACCACAATAACTTGTTCCAATTGAAGCAATCACACGAGAAAGAGAATTTAATACATCAGAACAGTCACGTGTCTAAAGTGTGACTATGTTCCTTTATTTTAAAAAAATACCCAACATGTAGTTAATATTGATTGGAACAGTCTAGTAAATATGGGCAATTATCTGGGCATGTGACAGTACTGTTCATTAAGCACCATATCGATGCAGAATTTCCAAAAAGGCTGCTGTTTTAGTAGCAGTCACAGTAAAACCTACAACTAGATGCAAAACAAAGTTCCATGCCAGATTCAAGGGAACCACCCCTGGGATGGGTTTCAGGTTGGAATCGATCCTTACAGTAATGGTTGTGGTGTAGGAACGGAGGTTCCTATCTGAATAAGGTATTCGACTCGATGAATCAAATCAACAGGTTTTAATGAACAATGAAGTTAACAGGGAAACTACAGGAGAAACGGTATACAGGTCTAATCAGCTTGCTGGGCACTAGACGACTGCTGGAAGCTGACGTCATCGCGCCACTGCCAGTCACGTGATTGGCGTCACGACGTCATCACGTGGAGTGCAGGAAAATACAATACAGTAGTTAACAGGCAGTTTAAAAAGGTGCAGTCTGCGGTTGCACTACACTGTAGTTAAAGGGATTATTACTAATTGTTCTGAGACCCTTGGTGGCTCTGCCACAGTGGCCTGATTTCTTTAAAAAATTGTATGATGTTATTCCTGGTCTTGCATTGGGACAGGCAAATCTATTGTTGAAAGCAAGTAATAAAATTGGTTCATAAATCTCAAACCCGTTAGGAACATTCAAACTTACTGCTAAAATAACTTTCTTCGCCGATTTCATGATTCCAAATATACCAACTGTGCTCAGCACAAACAGGCAGAAGCCAACAAAGAGTCCAATCCAAGCGGCAGCAAAAACATCATCATTGTTGGCGGCTGAAAGTAAAGGCCAGAGGCCATGCTGGTCCGAAACATGGAAGATGCATTCAGCGGTCAATGCAATGCCACACAGCTGCAAACAGGATAAAAAAGGATTAATGGACAATTTTTAATTATGTGCATCTCCCCATACAAATGGGGGGGGACATTAAATTTTAGGACAGAGGCACTTATTAAAAATGGACTGAACTGGTCTTCTGATTTGCAGCTGAAGAGATCAGCTATGTGAAGAAATTGCAACGTTAATACTAGGAAACTATCCAGCATTCAAAATAGTTCTACTCAAATTCTATAAATCAAGCAAATTATTCATTTCTTGAATTCTCATGCAGTTCAGATTTTGCATTGGCTTTTGAGAGATTAGTCAAGAGCTTCGCTAGACTAGTCATGAGTATCAGTGGTAAATGCCAGAGGGCGTGCAATGCATTAAAGCAAAAGAACACAAATACATCAGATATAGTTATGATAAGGCCTGTGTAAATGCTCATTCGTGAGCACATTTATTATTTAATTCTTTCACAACCTCCTCTCCATCCCACCCCCCAAAAAAGAGCATTTAATTTCCAATGGGTGAAGTTTAAAAGGCATGGGCCATAGGGAAGATATCATGGCCATGTCTGATCTCGTCCACTCATACACTTTCCAGCAACATTTTTGGATACAGAGTCCAGGAGAATTTACCATTTACAGCACCCATTACCGTTACCATGGCTTAAATCAGCTAACTCGGCCCACACATCACTGTTCTATATATATTACCAATCAAGGCACTGGAGGTGTAGGTTGTGAGCATTTATAACAATCCTTGCCCATATTAATGCTCATAACTAGTTCCAAGATAGGGTCCCTACACCCTTCATTAAAAGTTTGTCTATACAGATTTCTACATATACTGTTTTAAAAATTAAAATTTCCTATACAAGATATTTTAATCCACAAGTTCAGAGTCTCAACAGGTGTAAAAGAGCCATCTTTCAGCTACTTACAAATTATGAATCTATAGTTACCAAAATATCATGGGCACAATGAAACCTTGTGTTCAAACAGTTAAAAGATGCAAACATAACAAGTTATTGTTTTGGCATAGACATTTGTTATTTCAGTTTCCTCCTTGCACACATTATACATCAAGGGTTATAAAAGGGATCCACCCACTCCCAACCAGCAATTGGGGAACACAACTGCAGTTTCATATTAAACAGTACCAAGAGGTGTGTGAACTTCATTTAGAAGGCAACTCACTGCCACACAAAGACAAAACTCCAAGTCATTAAATTTCCTGAATAAATAGGAATGAGATACATTAGAGGCCTCAGATCCACAAGTCCACTCAACCAAATGACAAAGATTGTATTGTCTTCTACCCAGTTTACATGTTAGAAGGTTTACTTCCACTATCTGGTTAGGCATTTTCTTCAACAAGGCAGATTGATACCTACAATACAAAACTGGGAGAAAAATTTAAATCCACATCTTTAGTAGGAGGAGGATTTAAGATTAGGTAGACTCTGTCAGTTAAGTTATCTGGGACAGGAGGGACATTGGAAACAGAAATGTTCCTTTGAAGTATCAATACTGTCCCAGAGGGGGAAAAGAAAAAAAGTGTTGGCAGACCTCAACTAGGAAGAAACCTGGACAGAAGTCAGTATCAGGCACTTAAAGCATAATAGGCTTGATACAGTAACAAAGATTTATTAGGGTTTGGTTCTGGAGAATTGTGCAATTCAATGTTAAGAGAAACAACTCCCCTTTCAAACAAACTAAGTGGAAGAAAAAAAAAGTTACAAGGGAGCTAGTGCAAACTGGCCTGCAAACCATCCTGGCCAAGGTGTGCAGCTTTTTGAAAAAAACTAGATCAAACCGGTTGGTCTGCTGTAGGGGAAGCTCAGCCCTATCGCACTTGGAAGAAATCTGGCTTGAAATAAAATGGGGGGTAATTTTAAGTCAGCTCACATAGACTGGGGTATAATACAAAGGTCTAGTAAACTGGACTACTTTGAAGTATGCAATACAACTCATTGGAATCAAGTATGCAGATGTTATGCCCAGAGGCCTGGTATGACTGGAATCTCAGATACTCGTCAGGCATAATATCCTGAGGTTTTGTTTAATGTAGACCGCTTAAAAATAAAGACAAATGTAGTAGCATATATTCATCATATGTCAGTCACCAATGAATCGGAAATGTGAAATCATATTGAAGCGTCTACAAACAAGCAAAAATGTACACTACATGAAAACTATAGGAAAATACACGTTCCTATATCAGGGTATCTAAACAGCTTCCAGTGCCATTCTCCTCAAACAAAAATTTGAATACGTTTAACATGAACTCATAATTCAACAATTAAACCAGTTTAGCCAATACTTACCATGATGACTACATTTCCAAAAATGAGAAGTCCTTGGAAAACCCTCACTTCAGTACTTCCTTTAGCCATTTTCTGATCACCTAAAATAGCAAACAGGAAAAAGACTAATTTTAAAATTCCTTTAAATCTGGCAAATTAAAACTACCAATCTGAAGAGGATCAAATCTTGGAAGAAATGGTGCACTGTAGTTTTCAAAATGTAGCCTATATGCAGAGATGATCTTCTGTTCTTGAAAATAGTATAGCTCAAGTTTTTGAGCTTGCAAATAGTAAAGGCCAATATATTTACCAGTTTAAAAAAATCAAAATGCACAAGTCTGATCATCTAGACTAATTATTTGTATTCATACACCACAAAGCTTCAAATCACAGTTGAGTTTGTACAGCATGCATAGCCACTATTCTGCAAGTGCACACAAATCACAGCACTGTTGCCTCACAGCGCCAGGGACCCGGGTTCAAATCCGGCCTCGGGTGACTGTGCAAACTCCACAGACATTCTCCCCGTGTTTGCGTGGGTTTCCTCCGGGTGCTCCGGTTTCCTCCCACAGTCCAAAGATGTGCGGGTTAGGTTGAGTGGCCATGATAAAAAAATTGACCCTTAGTGTTAGGGGGGATTAAATACGTGGGGTTACGGGGATAGGGCTTGGGTGGGATGGCTGTCGGTGTAGGGACCGGGTGCTAGGGTTTGGATGATCAGCCATGATCTCGTTGAATGGTGGAGCAGGCTCGAAGGGCCTACTCCTGCTCCCATCTTCTATGTTTCTATGTAACTCAGCAAGTGCATTGCCATACAAAAAGTGTCAGACCACATAGATCCCAGGTTAAATCCTCGATCATGTTGAATTAACGGATCATAGCCAAGGCAGCGATTGGCACACTTGGAGACAGTGGTTAACATGCAGTCAGTTAGTTAGATTCTACAACAACTTGCATGCCTTTGACGTAGTTAAATGATCAATGGCTCGTCACATGTTTTCAGACAAAACGTGACATTAAGCCACACAAGGGGATAGTAGGAGAGATAACCAAATGCTTGATCAAAAAAGGTAGGTATTACAGAGCATTTTAAAAAAGAGGGGTAGAGAGGCTGAGAGGAGAAATTCCAGAGCCTCAGGCCTAGGTAACTGAAGGCACGGCTGGCAATTCACAGAGTGACAAAAATCAGGGAAGGCCAAGAGGCCAGAATCTGTCTAGCTCTCAATTACTACCCACCGCCCCTTCAGGAAATTAGGTGTCTGGCAATCTCAGGCAAGAAAGAGCATCAGACTTGACCATGTCCAAAATGGTCAGATGGCCTGCTGATTTACTTTCCAGACAGTTTATCACTTGGGCAAGGTACCAGAGGACAGCCAAAGAACCATAGCCAACATGGTCCAACACCTCCAGGGAAAAAACCCCCCCCCTAAATTTGTAGTCAAGAAATCTCAGTTTGACCAGCAGACAACTCAAAATAAAGCCACGCTTCACATTACTGCATCTTATACAAGCCACTATGAAAATATTTAGCCATGATGTGGAGATGCCAGTGTTGGACTGGGGTGGACAAATGAGAGAAGTCACAACACCAGGTTATAGTCCAACAGCTTTATTTGAAATCACAAGCTTTCGGAGCGCTGCTCCTTAGTCAGGCATCTCTTCACTTCACCTGACGAAGGAGCAGCGCTCCGAAAGCTTGTGATTTCAAATAAAGCTGTTGGACTATAACCTGGTGTTGTGTGACTTCTCACATCTGAAAATATTTAGGGTCTACATTTCCACTAATTTTGGGGGGGGGGGGGGGGGGGCAGAAGGAAAGAGTGGAGATAGAGCATAAAGAAGAATACCCTCAGTCAACTAGTCCTGGGACTCAGTGAAGTAACTAACAATAACCAGCCCCAGGACAGTGACATCGTAGCACAGAGAATTCAACCCAACACAATTGTCACAGCAAAAGGAAAAATATCTGTCATATTGGGCAGAAACAACAAAAACCCAAAACAAACTCAATTGCTACTTGGCCCTAAACAGACAATACAACATGGCTGAATACCTGACCATGGTAAAGGATAGCAAACTGAGAAAAACCTTGACAATGTACAGACTTAGTGAACATAGCCTGGCCATCAAAAAAGGCAGACACAGGCAGACCCGGCTGCCAAGAGAAGACAGGATATGCTCTCACTGCAGTCAGGGAGTGGTGGAGACAGAGATGCACTTCCGCACAGCTTGTGGAAAATATCAGGACAGAAGGGAGAATTTCTACACAAAATTCACAAAAATATGCCCTGAATTCAGAAATTTGAATGACGACCAAAAACTCCCATACCTACTAGGGGGAAGAGAAATTGTGTAACTTTAGCAGCACACTATGTTACAGCTTGCCATAAACAGAGGGACAACCATTAAATCTAAGAAAAAGAGTATATACAAATTATATGAATGTATATTTATACACTCAGGGATATATCTGTTTATACACTGTATGGATAGATCTGTGTTTATGTGTTCAACCATAAATGTTTTTCGATGCTTTGGCAACATAAGATGTACCTTGTCATCATGCCAATAAAGCAAATTGAATTGGAATTTGATTCCACTGGAGAACAGGCACACTAGAAACCCATCCCCCACTCCCTTCACATTCCCTTGTCCAGAATAAAAGTGACTGTAGGGCCAGGCCATTAGCTGAAGGGTGGGAACAACAGGTTTGGCAACATTCTTGAGAGATGAACACCAACATTTCAAGTCATCACCAACTTAGAAAAAAAGGAGTAGCAACCAGCCATTCATAAAATCATTTATTGTAGCACACCAAAGAAGAAAAAAAAGACAAGTTTGATTTAAACCAAACGCTCACCCAAAATTAAGCAGGACTAAACTGACGTGGTTGAATCACAAGAGTAGGTCGCTGACAGCCACAAGGAGAGATACAAGTGTGCCACACCCAGTGGGTGTTATTTATTTCGCCGACCACATACTGACAGTGAAACAGGGCGGGTTTAGAGTGCGAGGGTATTTGGAGAGAGAGAGAGAGAGACACACACACACATAGGCGCAGAACAAAAACGCATTGAAATACCACAACAAAGTTTTTTTTCCTCGCAAAGGGTTGGGGGGAGGTGAAAGCAAATAACAGTCCAACAGGGTTTAATAGAAGTTGATGCAACAGGAGTTTTAACCACTTTCTACACCAACCTCCCGAGTTATACCGCCTGCAAAAAAACCACCCCCCCGACTGGCGCCCCAGACATTTCTTAAAAAGCAGAAACTGCTCACAAATGATATAAAAGGAACAGAATGAAACAAGGGGGGGGGGGGGGTGGAAACCTCGATCAAACAGCAGAACAAAGTGAGAGACAAAGCGTATGGATCTCGACTGAGCTGAGCTACGCTGCCCATTTCAAGACACAGTTACCTGTCTGAGCTGAGCTCCAGTCCGTGTCTCACCTGCTCTGCCGCGGGAGGAGCCGCCAAGACAACTTTTAAAGGGCCGACGTGTCGTCACTCCGGGAGCCCAGTGATTGGGAGAAAAGGGCTCGCACCTGCGCGCTATGCCAACCCCACCCAGGCCACACCTGTGCAATGTTTTTTTTATTTTAAATTTTATAAAAAGAAAATATAAATTTAAAATTCTATTCCATGGGGTGATGATGCAACTCCAGTCCCCGCAGCTCCCACCGATGCGCTCCTTGCGCTCCTTGCACTTGGCTTCCGCTTGCTTCCGGCGAAGAGACTCGAGGTGTTCGGCACCTTCCCGGATGCTTCTCCTCCACTTTGTGCGGTCATGGGCCAGGGATTCCCAGGTGTCGGTGGGGATGTTACACTTTTTCAAGGAGGGTGTCCTTGAAGCGTTTCCTCTGCCCACCTGGGGCTCTCTTGCCGTGCCGGAGCTCCGAGTAGAATGCTTGTTTTGGGAGTCTCGTATCGGGCATGCGGACAGTGTGACCTGCCCATCGGAGCTGATCGAGCATGGTCAAAGCTTCGATGCTAGGGATGTTGGCCTGAGCGAGAACACTGACGTTGGTGCGCCTATCCTGCCAATGGATTTGCAGGATCTTGCGGAGGCAGCATCGGTGGTACCTCTCCAGTGCTTTGAGGTGCCTGCTGTACGTGGTCCATGTCTCTGAGGCATACAGCAGGGCGGGTATCACTGCTGCTCTGTAGACCATGAGCTTAGTGTCGGGTTTGAGGTCCTGGTCTTCAAACGCTCTCTTCCTCAGGCGACCGAAGGCTGCACTGAAGGCAGTGTTGGACAATTGCGTAGGCAATTGCCTATTAAAAGTCAACCATGTGCCCCCTTTTTAAAGGGGCACAACCAATAAAAAAAACTGTAACTTAACAAAAAAAAGTTTAAAGGAAACTTAACAAATTAAATTAAAATTCTATTCCCCCGGGGTGATGATGCACTCCAGTTCCTTCAGTGCTCGAAGGCCACGAGCGTGCCGGGCAATGTTTTGTTCTCTCAGTTGGTATCTTAGGGGGCTTCATCCCAGTAAAAAAAGCTGTTTAAAAAAAAAAAATGAATCTACTGAAAGGCAGCCAAAGAGAAACCTTCTTGACTATTTTGAGCAGGCGACACCCCTCACTCTATAATGTGGTGTACCAGTCTTCCAGAAAGACTATACCTGAAGTTCGAATGAAACGTTGCAACGTAAGATTAAGATGATGGATATTAAGTAAAATTTGGAGGGGGATAGGAAAGAGAAGAAACAGCAGGCACTGGTGAAGGAAGGGGTAGCGTGCTGGGCCGATGTACGGAATGATATGTCCCGTGGCTACGTGCTGGGCTCCTCCTGTTCCTGAACTACTTAATCCAGATTCAGAGAAACAATGCAAGTCGGTCAGCTTCACAGATGATACTGAACTGGGAAGGTAGTCAAGTCAGATGAAGCAGTCAAGGAACTACAGAGGTTCTGACGAAGGGTCATCGACCCGAAACGTTAACTCCGTTTCTCTCTCCACAGATGCTGCCTGACCTGCTGAGTATTTCCAGCATTTTCTGTTTTTATTTCAGATTTCCAGTATTTTGCTTTGAACTACAGAAGGGCCCGTCCAATATTTGCATCAGGCCAAGAGACTCCCTACCCCTTAGGTATGGCAGATTCAATATAAAAAAGTGAAAAGTGGTACACATTGGGGGAAAACATTTAAGGGCATACTATAAGTTATAAAGGTTTGTGTGGTAAGCGCGGGCTGATGCGGCAAGCACACCACACAAGAGGTAAGTCATGGTCAGTGTGGTCTCCTGGACTAGTAGAGGGATCAGAGAGGAATTATCCAGATTTCACCCCCCTCCTCCAATTGGCCTTGGGTTTTGACCTGGTTTTTCGCCTCTCACATGATACCTAAGGAGTAGGGAGTCTCTTGGCCTGATGAATAAGCCACTATAACTGTACGGGACAGACTAAATGGACCATCTGGGCTTCAATCGTATGACGTTTTCACATGTTTGCGTGTAAACTAGCTCGGCGAGAGGCTGGAAGATGTCTGGGAGTGATGTTAGACTGAACATTTGCCATCATCGTCGTAGGCTATGTTGTGCCCGGCGTTTTGAACAGCACAGGAAGCTCCCGCCAGAAAGAAGTGGGAGCTTCACTTCAAGCTTTTATGAAGAGGGATAATATCATTCAAATGTCTCTGTTATTTCCCAGCCATTTTGCTGGATCTGCATTCAAATCATACAGCTTAAAGCTAACTTACTGGCATGAGAAAAATACCATGACACCTGGGCATGATGGAATTGATGTGATAGTGTGGCACAAGTATGACTGTGACAAAAAAAATAAACAGTTACAGCAAGTAAGTATCACAAAAGTAGAAGTGTGCACAGACTCAAGGCTCAATACATAAAGATAGATATGAATATTATTGGTAGTCTACAGTTTTACCTCTATGTATTATTGCTGTGGACTTCCTGCTCTGTAATTACACTCATTATTATTATTATTGTTGTTGTTCAGGAGGGGGGCATTCTGGGACTTGAGGATGGTCTGCGTGACTGGAAGCTGGGGATCCCGAGAGGCATGGAGCAAGAAGCCAGGAAGCAGCAAAGGCACTGATGAAATTATCAATACAATCAATACAATACAATCAATACACCCCCATCCACATCCATGGGGCTGTGGTGGAAAGGGTGGACAGCTTTAAGTTCCTCGGAGTCCACATCACGGAAGACCTCTCCTGGTCCCTCAATACCTCCTCTCTGGTGAAGAAGGCCCAGCAGCGTCTATATTTCCTAAGGAGGCTGAAGGGATGTAACCTGTCACCCCTGATCCTCTCTAACTTTTACCGCTGCACAATAGAGAGCATCCTGACGAACTGTATCACAGTATGGCATGGCAGCTGTAGCTACTATGACTGGAAAGCCCTGCAGCGGGTAGTCAAAACTGCCCAACGCATTACCGGCACCCGGCTACCGACCATAGAGCACATATACCAGAAACACTGTTTACGGAGGTCACGGACCATCATCAAAGACCCTACCCACCCCAGCCACTGTCTGTTCGCCCCCCTGCCCATCTGGGAGACGCTACAGATGCATTCGCACCCGAACGACCAGATTTAGGAACAGCTTCTTTCCCAGGGCTGTCATCCTACTGAACTCCACAAATAAACTCTAAAGCCTGCACATCTGCCAATGCACTTTATTATGGTTATGTTTATGTTAATGTATTACAAGCCAAATGAATGTTGAATGTTTAAATGTCTTAATCTAAATGTACACTCTCGGGAGCCGCAAGCCTACATTTCGTTGTACTGCACTTGTGCACTAACAATGACAATAAAGTTGATTATTATTATTATTATTATTATTAATAATGTGTTCCTGTTTTCCTCCTGATGACAGTTAACTTGAAACAAGCTGAGAACAACTCATTAGAATAGCAAGTCACTTGCTCAGTTCCACATAATCTCCACTGCAGTTACGGCCCAGAATACACCAAAAGACCCCACACAGAAACCGATGTTAGCAGGCTAAACATTACCTTCTAGTAGGCACCTCAAAGCACTGGAGAGGTACCACCAGCACTGCCTCCACAAGATCCTGCAAATCCATTGGCAGGATAGGCGCACCAACGTCAGTGTTCTCGCTCAGGCCAACATCCCCAGCATCGAAGCTTTGACCACGCTCGATCAGCTCCGATGGACAGGCCACATCGTCCGCATACCCGATACGAGACTCCCAAAACATGCGCTCTACTCTGAGCTCCGGCACGGCAAGAGAGCCCCAGGTGGGCAGAGGAAACGCTTCAAGGACACCCTCAAAGCCTCCTTGAAAAAGTGCAACATCCCCACCGACACCTGGGAATCCCTGGCCCAAGACCGCTCAGAGGAGAAGCATCCGGGACGGCGCTGAACACCTCCAGTCTCTTCTCCAGGAGCAAGCAGAAGCCAAGCGCAAACAGCGCAAGGAGCGCACGTCAACCCAAGCACCCCACCCACCCGCCCCTTCAACCACCGTCTGCCCCACCTGTGACAGAGACTGTAGGTCCCACATTGGACTCATCAGTCATCTGAGAACTCATTTTTAATGTGGAAGCAAGTCATCCTCGGTTCCGAGGGACTGCCTAAGAAGAAGAAGACCTTCTAGTAGGCTAGACACTGCCTATTAATCCACTTTACTACAGAGCAGCTTGAGTGATCGAGTTATTACCTCCAGCGGTGAAAATTTTAAAAGTAAAGTCAGACTGCAAAAACTTCCAACTGGAACTTTAAAAAGTAGCATAGAGAATAAATGGTCAGTGAGCTTGTATGTGTGGCGTAACTCCACCTCTAAAATAGGGGGGAATCTCTCCATTGGCTCAGCAAGTTTAGGACAGGAAAACCCCAGGTTTAATTCCCAGGCTGTGCTGAGTTAGTTGACCTCCGCAGAGCAGTGATGGGGCGCAATGATCGGCCTAAGTGCACTTGGGTTAAGGAGGGGAAACTTGTCTATCTAGCAACTCCTATGTGGACGTCAGGTGGCAATGCACTCACACGTCATGCTATGTTGTGCTGCTCACCATGCTGCTCGGGCGGAGGTCCTTGAACTTCCTATCCACCCAGCAAGGGCTCAAACCCGTGCGCGGCAGTTGTCTAATAATCAACTTTCTTACCTTATGAGAAGAAAACATGGCCAAAAAAAAAACCATCCATGAAGGCACCTCCCATTATGAGGCTGGTTGCATTGCTGATACTGAATGTAAATGCCAGCTGAGGAAGTATCACTTGAAAAATCAAGATCCCCAACCTGGTGTATCCGGGATCCACGGTTTTCTCTGTGGATGCTGAATCCGAGCAAAAATCGGTTTCAACAGTCATCAAAGAACTCTGCAGAAAATGAGATGACATTCTGGCTGTCTTCTTCAATGTCAAAGGACGAACAAATAAATAAACAACGAGAGACCCATACTCAATATCAGCGTTTGCACATGAAAATTAGCCTCTTTCGCAAGGCTGCAGCGGGTGACCAACAGAGTTGACACCTAACTGATTTTTTACTATCTGGCCAGGACTTTGAAATTGTGTCTGGTTGATAGTTTTGGCCAGCAATATAATGGCTATTTTTTTAACCACTAGTTGATTTCCTGTGGCATTGCGAACACTGAGTCTAATTACTGTATTCAAGTCAAGGCAGGCTAGAGGGAGGAAGCAGATGGGCAGGGGAGATTGGGGAGAGGGAAAGAGTAGGGAAGGAGAAGGTAGAGAGGCAGAGAAGAAGGATAAAGGAAGGGGAGAGGGGGAGCGAAAGTGGTAGAGGAGGACAGGGAGACTAGAGGAAAAGGGAGGGGAGAGCTTGAAAGAGAAAATAAGGAAGAGAAAGGGGCCAAAATGTTGCTCGCTGGGAGAAAGCAGGTTATTTGGGAAAGGGGGCAGTGGACTAAGCAGGGAGCCAAAAGGATGCTCTGTTGTGGGTGGGAACAGAGGCCAAAGTGTTGGTCAATGGGAGATGGGCTTGTCCAAATGCAGCTCAGTAGGGGGGTTGGTTGCAGAGGCAGAGGTCCTGGTGAATGGTGAGAGAACATGCCATGATGCTGATGGGAGGGGGTCAGTGCAGTGTGGGTCGCAGATATCAGCATCATAAGGAAAGAAGACACAATGCATGGAAAGGGGGCCATGTGGGCAGTCAATGGACATACATACAGGCAAATGAACATGCAAGGAACAGGAAGGTCAGGGTCAGGTCACGGAAAAGCCTAGCATTTGTGAGCCTGACAAGTGGGCAGGTGGGGGTAGAGCAGTATATCAGGGTAAGCCTTCAAGGGAAGCTACTGGGGGCAGATAGTTGGACTGCCGTCACTGATGGCTCAGAGAGGATCCCAGGATCACGGGCTAATGGGGTGGGGGGCTGGAAATGGAACATCATAAAGGCAAGCAGTGGGGCGAAGTGGAAAGAAGTCCAGGGAGCTGGAAGAGGCCAAAAAAATCACAAGAAGTTCTAAATTTCTGTATAAACATGAATATGTACCTCCTTTACTTGCCCTTACCAACATGGCTGCTGGCTAAGACAATGAAGGCTCAAAAATTTAGGCTGTTCCACAGTGACACCTGATGGCCAAGGTATGTAACTGCATGCAGGCGCAACCAGTTCTTTTTGGTATTAATCTTAAGGTCATCGACCTGAAACATTAACTCTGTTTCTCTTTCCACAGATGCTGCCTAACCTGCTGAGAGTTTTCCAGCAGTTTCTGGGTTTTCTTTTTCAGATTTCCAGCATCCACAGTATTTTGCTTTTGTATATAGCAGTTGTTTTAGCAGCTAACATTACATGATATTTAACATTGTAAACCCCTTACCATAGCACAGGCATAACAGGTACACTTTTATTATGGGTTTTAGCTTTGAGATAGTACAACATAGGATTTTTCAATGCATTTTGAAATGGAATGTAGTGACCCACTCAGCGATTCTAATAAATAATAGATTGCATGTTGTAGGCCCTGAAGTCAGGTCATAGAGTCAAACGGTGCAGAAGGAGGCCATTCGGCCCATCGAGTCCGTGCCGGCTCTCTGTAGAGCAATCCAGTCAGTCCCATTCCCCCGCTCTATCCCCGTAGCCCTGCAAGTTTATTTCCCTCAAGTGCCTATCCAGTCTCCCCTTGAAAACATTGAGTGTCTCCGCTTCCACCACTTCCGTCGGCAGTGAATTCCAGGTCCTCACCACTTGCTGCGTAAAAATGTTTTTCCTCACATCCCCCCTGTATCTCTTGCCCAAAACCTTAAATCAGTGTCCCCTAGTCCTTGTACCATCAACTAGTGGGAACAGCCTTTCCCCGTCTAGCCTATCCAAACCCATCATAATCTTGTACACCTCTATCAAATCGCCCCTCAACCTCCTTTGCTCTAATGAAAACAAATCCAGCTTCTCCAACCTGTCCTTGTAGCTAAGATCCACCATTCCTGGAACCATTCTGGTAAATCTCCTCTGCACCCTCTCAAGGGCCTTCACATCCTTCCTAAAGTGTGGTGACCAGAACTGGACGCAATACTCCAGTTGTGGCCTAACCAGCGCTTTATAAAGGTTCAGCATAACTTCTCTACTTTTGTACTCAATACCTCTATTTATGAAGTCCAAGATCCCATATACTTTGTTAACCACTCTCTCAATATGTCCCGCCACCTTCAGGGACCTATGCACATTAACTCCCAGGTCCCTCTGTCCCTGCACACTCTTTAAAACTGTGCCTCTCCCTGTTCCTTCTGTCACAATGCATCACCTCACACTTCTCTGTATTAAATTCCATCTGCCACTTGTCTGCCCATTCTGCTAGTCTTTCTATGTCCTGTTGCAGTCCATTGATATCATCACCACTGTTTGCCACACTCCCAGGTTTGGTGTCCTCGGCAAATTTAGAAATTCTACTCTGTATTCCAATATCCAGGTCATTTATATACTTCAAAAAAAGCAGTGGCCCCAGCACTGACCCTTGGGGAACACCACTGTCTACCATCCTCCAGTCTGAAAAACAGCCATTTACCACAACTCGCTGTTTTCTGTCCTTAAGCCAATTCCTCATCCAAGCTGCCACTAACCCACCTATCCCATGAGCCTCAATAGAGTTAACCAGCCTTCTATGTGGTACTTTGTCAAACATCTTCTGAATATCCATGTAGACAACATCCATTGCATTCCCTTCATCAATCCTCTCTGTTACTTCATCAAAAAATTAAATTAGTCAAACACGATCTGCCTTTTACAAATCCATGTTGGCTCTCCTTAATTAGCTTAAACCTCTCCAAGTGCCCATTAATTTTTTCCTTGATTATTGTTTCTAAAACTTTACCCACCACTGATGTTAAACTTACCGGCCTGTAGTTACTAGGATTGTCCTTACACCCTTTCTTGAACAAATGGTGTCACATTTGCCACGTTCCAATCCTCAGGCACCTCCCCCGCATCTAGGGAAGATTGGAAAATTATGGCAAGCCTTTCTGCTATCTACTCCCCCAATTCCCTTCGCAACCTGGGATGCAAGCCATCTGGACCAGGCGACTTATCCACTCTAAGCATAGCCAGCCTTTCTAGTACATCCTGTCTATCAATTTTTCACCCCTTCCATTACTTCCAACTTTTCCACTTCTACTGATATTTTGTCAGCATCCACCTCCTTGGTAAACACCGATACAAAGTACTCATTGAGTATTCTAGCCTTGCCCTGCGCCTCTAAGCATATAACGCCTTCTTTGTCTCTAATAGGCCCCACCCTGCCTCTTACTACCAGCTTACTGTTTACATGCCGGTAGAAGATTTTTGGATTCCCTTTTATGTAAACCATGTGTAGCTGCAGAGTAAACATTATACTTTGCCAGATAATGTGTCTTCCTTAATCCAGAAGCTCAGAACATCACCACTCCTGCACAGTGCACACATCTGACTTTTCCATTTCCCATCCCAACCATTCTTGTGGTCACTCTGAGCCAGACAGCCCATTCAAGCCATTCTTGTGCTTTGGACCCATGGCTATTTGGAATTGGGTTGATTCTGTTCAAATTAATTTCATATCAGATCTTTACGATGAAATGACAGAGGAGACTTTTATCTCACCATCTTGAATTGGGCTCTAACCCACTGTGCCACTCAACCTCTTTTATTTCTTATGTGGAGCAAGAAGAGACAGGATAATTATAGAATCATAGAAAATTACAGCACAGAAGGAGGCCATTCAGCCCGTCGTGCCTGTGCTAGCTCTTTGAAAGAGCAGTCGTGCTTAGTCCCACATCCCTGCCTTTAGTCCGTAACCCTGCAAGTTCCTCATCCTCAAGAACCCGTCCAACTCCCTTTTAAAATTAGTTATGGAATCAGCTTCCACCAACTTTTCAGGTCGAGCGTTCCCGATCCCGACAACTCGCTGTGTGAAAACATTTCTCCTCATCTCCCCTCCAGCGCAGTGCTGAGGGAGTGCTGCACTGTCGGAGGGGCCGTCTTTTGGATGAGACGTTAAACCGAGGCCTCGTCTGCTCTCTCAGGTGGACGTAAAAGATCCTGTGGCACTATTTCGAAGAAGAGCAGGGGGAGTTATCCCCGGCGTCCTGGCCAATATTTATCCCTCAACCAACATAACAGATTATCTGGTCATTATCACATTGCTGTTTGTGGGAGCTTGCTGTGCGCAAATTGGCTGCCGTATTTCCCACATTACAACAGTGACTCCACTTCAAACGTACTTCATTGGCTGTAAAGCACTTTGAGACGTCCGGTGGTCATGAAAGGCGTTATAGAAATGCAAGTCTTTCTTTTTTTAGATCTTCTGCCAATAATTTTAAATCTATGACCTCTGGTCATTGACCCACTCACCAGATTGAATAGTTTTTCTCTCTCTACTCTATCAAAACCTCTCATCATCTTGAAAACCTCCATTAGGTCACCTCCCAAGGCGAACAGTCCTAACCTTTCCAACCTCCTCATAACCGAAGTCCCTCATCCCTGGTAACATCCTGGTAAACCTCCTCTCTACCCTTTCTAAGGCCTTTGCATCTCTCCTGAAATGTGGTGCCCAGAATTGTCCACAACACTACAGCTGAGGCCTAACCCAGAGAGAGGTGAGAATGTGGAACTCACTACCACAGGGAGTGGTTGAGGTGAATAGTACAGATGCATTTAAGGGGAGGCTAGACAAGCATATGAGGGAGAAGGGAATAGAGGGTTATGCTGATAGAGTTAGATGAGGAAAGACGGGAGGAGGCTGGAGTGGAGCATAAACACCGGCATGGACTGGTTGGGCCGAATGGCCTGTTTCTGTGCCGTATATCCGATGTAATCAGTGATTTATACAGTTCTAGCATAATCTCTTTTATATTTTCTGCCTCTATTTCTAAACCCAAGTAGCCTAGATGCTTTTTTAACAACGTGCCTGCCCCCAGAGGGGCAAAGAGAGGGTATGAGAATAGATTGGCAGCCAACATAAAAGGTAATCTAAAATATTTCTACAGGCATATAAATAGCAAAAGGGTAGTAAGAGGAGGGGTGGGGCCGATTAGGGACCAAAAAGGAGACCTTTGCATGGAGACAGAGGGAATGGCTGAGGTACTAAACGAGTACTTTGCATCTGTCTTCACCAAGGAAGAGGATACTGCCATAGACATAGTAAAGGAGGAGGTAGTGGAGACGCTTGATATGATAAAAATTGATAAAGAGGAGGTATTAGAAAGGCTGGCTGTACTTAAAGTAGATAAATCACCAGGAGCGGATGGGATGCATCCTAGGATGCTGAGGGAATTGAGGGCGGAAATCGCACAGGCACTGGCCATAATTGTAGAGATTCACATATCTCTGGTAAACAGGATCGAGTGCAAACCAATATGGTGGGTATATTGGCCTAGAAATTGGGTTCTGGCGTAGCCAGGGCTTTAGCGCCGGAAGTTAGTGCCGGCGCTAAGTCCCCCTGCGCACGCCAAAAATTCAGTAGTGCCGCGCCCAAACGGCTGCCGGCGCTACTGAAGGGTCTTTGCGGCGGTACATCGGCACTAACTGCCGTTTCGCGCCGCAATTCCGGCGCTGCGGCACCCGATGCGGTGCGGCAGGCTGGGGACGTGCAGGCCTCCTCCTCCCGTTAAGGAGGAGCTGCCTGCACCCAGCCGCGGCCCGCGCAAATCAGCTTAAAAATGAGCCCGGCACCTCGGACAAGTGCCGGGCTTGCATCTGTTCCGGGGGTGGGGGGGGGGGGGAGAAGTCCGGGGAGGGAGCTGCGGGCAGGCGGCCGGCGGGAAAGTGGCCGGCCGCCGCGGGGCCTTTAATGCGCCGGCGCAAACTGGAGTAAGGCACCTCTGACAGAACGTTGCTTGCGGCTGCCACGGGCGAGGCGGCCGCAACTCAATTTCGGAGTTCGGGCGGGTTACCACGGCAACCGGGACGCTGCGCACACCGATGACGTCATCGGTGCCGGCGCAGCGCTACCGGTGCAACGCCGATTTAGGGCCCCAGGGAATTTTTAAACTGGCCATAACTCTGGCGCTAGTCCCTCTAGCGCCTCAAAAGCGGCGCTAAGGCAACTGAATTTCCAGGCCATTGTGTTTAATCAGAGTTTAGGACGGAATATAACACACTAGTTATACAGCAAAAACATACGACCATGAGAAGCAGCTGGTACCGGACCCGATCAGACAGACGGCTGGCGTGAGTGAACAGTTCTCTGGCTTCCGGCCTCTCTCTCTCTCTCTCGGTCTAGAACCTCTGATGGTGAGCGTGGGATCACTCTCAAAAGAGCGTTTGACCAGCCCAACTTCTCTTTGCAACTTCTGTTTGGCTCTCCCCTCCACCGTCTGTGGGCAAGCCCTTGGGGTGTCACTTTTATTCTCATTTTAGGGGTGGGCCTGAGGCCAAGTTTTTGACAAGACCATTTAACCTATAGAGGTTCCTCCAAAACTTCATCAACCAATGACAGCTCAAGTTCTTTGTCTTGGCTCTTGGACAAAAGCCCTCCCCAAAAGAGGGTCTCACTGCTTCATCCAATTTATCTTTCTTGTTTTTACATTTTGAAGGTTACTCCATTGTAATTCATCTTATCTGTCTTGTCTCTATCCTCCTTAACCCAGCAAGTACAAGGCCCGGCCCTGTCCATCTTAATCATGGCCCCAGCCAGAGCTGTCGCACGTTAGCCAGTCGCTATCTCACCTTCATCTAGCAAATGGCCCATTCTAAGATGGATACCATAGCCTCCTCAAATTCCTTTCATTCTATGTCTTTTCCTAATTAACTTGCTAAACAAACTCCAAATTCCATCTGTGGAGATTATAATATGGTCAAGATGGCGGCTGTGACGGTCCAGTGCTGAGATCGTTCTCCCTGTCGGGCGGCCAGCTCTCGCTGCTCGCTCCCGCAACCGGAGTGAGGTGCTCGGCGAGTCGGGCAGAGGCAGCGCAGCGCGGTGAGCAGCAGCAGCAGCCAAGCCGACCCGCTGGAGCACATCGGCCGGCAGCTCCTCGGCGGGAAGGAATTCCGACTGGGAGGAGGGGAGCCAAGCATGGCGGCCAGAGGCCGACCCGTGAAGAGAGAGAAGTAGGCCCCGGGCCATGGAGCGTGGAGCCGGCGACGGTGAAGAGGAGGCCGCATTGGAGCATTCATATCCCGACGATGTGTTCGGCGAGTCGGGCAGAGGAGCGCAGCGCAACGAGCAGCAGCAGCAGACTCACGACACGCTGCAGCACGTCGGCCGGCAGCTCCATTTCGGGTAACTCGCAGTCCGGATGGGAGGAGGGGAGCCGGGCATGGTGGCCAGAGCGGGAGAAGCAGGACACCACACGTGGAGCCGGCAACGGTGAGGAGGAGGCCGCGGTGAAGAGGAGGACGGAGCGGCTGAGGGACATCGTGCTCCCACTGCCACGGGAAGCCATTGTATTGACTCTGAACGCGGCGCTGTATGTATAGCTGACGCGTCCCTACGGGGAACAAGCATTCCATTGTACTTGTTACATATGGCAAATAAATCTAATCTTAATTTGAATCTGAATCTAATGGAAGAAACATAGGTTGGGCCTTCACTGGCCAAATTAAAGATACATTAACAAAGTCAAAACCCCAACTCCTATGGGCCCCCGTGTGGAATGTTTATGTTTCACCTAATCTAACTGATTAAAAAGACTGTCTCAAATTCTAATGCAAGCTTTCCAGGAAAATGAAACTTATCATTTAAACACAGTATTATTCGTGTAGCCATATACATTTTTAGGCGCCCCTAGTTTCTAACATAATATTCCAATCCTCCATAGATACAAGAGTGGTGCCAGAGGACTGGAGAATTGTAAATGTTACACCATTATTCAAAAAAGGGTGTAAGGATAAACCCAGCAACTACAGGCCAGTCAGTTTAACCTCGGTAGTGAGGAAGCTTTTAGAAACAGTAATCAGGGACAAAATTAACAGTCACTTGGATAGGTGTGGATTAATTAAGGAAAGCCAGCACGGATTTGTTAAAGGCAAATCGTGTTTAACCAACTTGATCGAGTTTTTTGATGAGGTAACAGAGAGGGTTGATGAGGGTAATGCGGTTGATGTGGTGTACATGGATTTCCAAAAGGCGTTCGACAAAGTGTCACATAATAGGCCTGCCAGCAAAGTTGAAGCCCATGGAATAAAAGGGACAGTGGCAGCATGGTTACAAAATTGGCTAAGTGACAGGAAACAGAGTAGTGGTGAACGGTTGTTTTTCGGACTGGAGGAAGGTACACAGTGGTGTTCCCCAGGGGTTGGTACTAGTGTGATGAAATATTCCATTCATCACTGCCTGTGACTGTGGTTGGTTTCAGGTTTCAGTTCCCTTACCTCAGTTCCGTCTCCTCACCATTGTATTGTATATTGTAATGTATTGTGTGTAGGGCTCCGCCCATACCTGGCCCCTATGTAAGCAAGCTCAGTCTGGCCTCATATCCAGTACTGCAGACCTCCAGATGGAAGATACCTCTCTCCACTGCGTGTTACCTTCTAAGTTAATAAAAGCCTTGTTTTGTTTCGCTAACATCGAGTCTCGGAATTATTGAGGCACATCAACTAGGACTACTGCTTTTCTTGATATATATTAATGACTTGGATGTGGGTGTACAGGGCACAATTTCAAAATGTGCAGATGACACAAAACTTGGCAGTATAGTGAACAGTGAGGAGGATAGTGATAGACTTCAAGAGGACATAGACAGGCTGGTGGAATGGGCGGACACGTGGCAGATGAAATTTAACGCAGAAAAGTGTGAAGTGATACATTTTGGTAGAAAGAATGAGGCGAGGAAATAGAAACCAATGGGTACAATCCTAAAGGGGGTGCATGAACAGAGAGACCGGGGGGTATATGTGCACAAATCATTGAAGGTGGCAGGGCAGGTTGAGAAAGCAGTTAAAGAGGCTTACGGGATCCTGGGCTTCATGAACAGAGGGATAGAGTACAAAAAAGTGTGGAAATTATGATGAACCTTTATAAAACACTGGTTTGGCCGCAACTGGAGTATTGTGTCCAATTCTGGGCTCCGCGCTTTAGGAAGGAGGTGAAGGCCTTCGAGAGGGTGCAGAAAAGATTTACGAGAATGATTCCAGGGATAAGTGACTTCAGTTACGTGGATAGACTGGAGAAGCTGGGGTTGTTCTCCTTGGAGCAGAGAAGATTGAGAGGAGATTTGATAGAGGTGTTCAAAATCATGAGGGGCCTGGATAGAGTAGATAGAGAGAAACTGTTCCCAGTGGCAGAAGGATCGAGAACCAGAGGACACAGATTTAAGGTGATTGGCAAAAGAACCAAAGGCGACTAAGAAAAAGCTTTTTTACGTAGCGAGTGGTTAGGATCTGGAATGCACTGCCTGATCTTATCTTTCAAAAGGGAATTGTATAAGTATCTGAAGGAAAAAAATTTGCAGGGCTACGGGGAAAGGGCGGGGGAGTGGGACTAGCTGAGAGTTGGCACGGGCTCGATGGGCCGAATGGCCTTCTTCCGTGCTGTAACCAATCTATGATTCTATGATTCTTTAATGATTTGTGTATATGGACACCAAGGTCTCTCTGCTCATCTACACTTTTCAAAATTGTTCCATTTATAGTCTACTGTCTTTCCATATTAGTCCTCCCAAAGTGCTTCACACATCTCCGCATTGAGCTCCATCTGCCATGCTTCTGCCCATTTCACCATCCTGTCTCTGTTATCCTAAAGTCTACAACTATCCTCATCACTATCTACTACGTTGCCAAGTTTTGTAACATCTGCAAACTTTATAATGCTGCTCCTTACACCCGAGTCTAGGTCATTCATAAAAATTAAAAAGAGAATTGGACCCAAAATGGACCCTTGGCTCACCATTTTTCCTCAGCTAGAAACCCAACATCATAAGAACATAAGAAATAGGAGCAGGAATAGGCCACTTGGCCCCTCGAGCCTGCTCCACCATTCAATAAGATCATGGCTGATCTTGGGCGCAAAGCCACTTCCCAGCCCGCTCCTCATAACCCTTCACTCCCTTCACTTCATCATGCTTAAGACTTTCCAAACCCAACTACGAGAAATCCACAGAAGTAGTTTTTTTGCCTGACATGGACTTAACAATCTCACACGAGTTGTCAAGGTGAGTGAATTTATCTTCAAATGCCATATCCTACCAACTGCACCACTAGCCTCATCCACTGCTCTACCAACAATCTCTATCAATCAGGACTCAACCCAACCATTAATATGGTTTACCTGACCCACACACTTGGCACTGTTGCAAGCCTCACACACACATCTCACAGCTCACACTCACTGGCAGCTATCCAACCATGACAGCCACATCACCCAAACATATTGCACGACCCTCGCTGACACAGTTCCTCCTTTCTTGCAGGACAAGGTGGCGCGTAACAGGAGGCAGCAGGAAAGAACCGGAGGGGGAGAAGCGCACCAGCATGGTTTAACCCCCAGGGAGGAGACAATGCCGGCCACCATGAGAAGGGGCATCGCTGAGGCCATGGCCACTGGCGGGGCTGAAGCGATCGATGATGAGGTTATCTCCATACCTAATCCTCCTCCTCTCATCACACTTCTTCCTCATCCCTCAATCTCTTCAGACTGAGAAGTTGCAGGGGGTGAAAGCCCTTTAATTTTTTGGGGGGTGCGCCGCCCCTTTAAAGTGAGCTGGCTGTGCGGGAACTGCAGAGCACTGGGCGGCCACGCAGCCATGCAGCTTAAAGGGAACATTGGTGGAAGCATGCACTTCTTACTTTCTCCTCTCCCCTCACCACAACCCAACCCTTGTCCCTTTTTCAGTTCAGAGACTCAAGAACGGGAACCTGCCCAGGCAGTGGAGGAAAAGGAAGAAGAAAGTGAAAATGAAGAGGCACCGTCACTCGCTCTCACAGTCGCAGCCACCAGCTCAGATACTGGCACTGCGTGTGTTTTAGAGGACAGAATAGAGGAGGGAATGTGCACGTGGTGAGACACCGGACACAAGTGCGCAGGAACCAGGGCGGGGGGTGGGGGTGGCGGGGAGGGGTAGCGCAGGTGCCAGCTCGCCGGAGGGCAACGTCGCACACTAGTTCTGCTGCAGAGAACTCAGATGAGGACTTCAATGGGTCAGGCTACAGAAGAAGGCTGATGGGTATACAAAACCAAATACTGAATCCTCCCCTTCCCACTCTGTTCTTTGCAGCCGCGACCGGGAGCTCCGAAGGTTGTGTTGCCTGCCTGGTGCCAGAGTTAAAGACATCTCTTCACAGCTGGAGAAGAACTTGGAGTGGGAAGGGGAGGATCCAGTTGTCATGGTCCACGTAGGAACCAACGACATAGGTACAACTAGGAATGAGGTTCTGCTGAGAGAGTTTGAGGAGTTGGGGTCCAAATTAAAAAGCAGGACCTCAAAGGTAATAATCTCTGGATTGTTACCTGAGCCACGCGCCAATTGGCATAGGGATAAGCAGATTAGAAGGTTAGATGTGTGGCTGAAAGAGTGGTGTGGGAGGCAGGGGTTTTGCTTCATAGGCCACTGGCACCAGTACTGGGGAAAGAGGGGGCTGTTCCGTTGGGACAGGCTCCACTTAAACCAGGCTGGAACCAGTGTCCTGGTGAATCGAATAACTAGGGCAGTAGACAGAGCTTTAAACTAATAAAGGTAGGGGGGGAGGATTCAGGAAAGAATAAATTTAAAAGCAGCAAGAGAAATGTCAAGGCTCTAGAGCAGAGTAGAGTTTTGTGTAAAAATAAGCAGCGTGGGTCAGGAAGGGACAGAGAGAGTAACAAAGGTAATAGGGCATCAGTGACTAAGGTGACATTAGGGAAAAATAAAAATAAGTCAAAGCTCAAGGCACTATATCTGAATGCGCGAAGCATTCACAACAAAATAGATGAATTAATAGCACAGATAGAAATGAACAGGTTTGATCTAATAGCCATAACAGAGACATGGTTACAAAGTGACCAAGGTTGGGAACTAAATATTACAAGATACTTAACTTTTAGAAGAGATAGGCAAAATGGAAAAGGAGGAGGGGTAGCCCTGATAATAAAGGATGGAATAAAGACAGTAGAGAGAAAAGATCTTAGCTCCGAAAATCAAGAAGTAGAATCAGTTTGGGTGGAGCTAAGAAACAGCAAGGGGCAGAAAACATTGGTGGGAGTTGTTTATAGGCTCCCAAACAACAAGAAGTTAAAGATAGTATTAGATCAAAGGAGGAGGCTTATAATTTTGCCAAAAAGAGTAGTTGTAATGTAGGGCAGAGTATAAATCAGGAAATTAGAGGTGCATATAACAAGGGTAATACAGTAATCATGGGGGACTTTAATCTACATATAGACTGGGCAAACCAAATTTGCAGTAATACTGTGGAGGACAAGTTCATGGAATATATACAAGATAGTTTTCTAGATCAGTATGTTGAGAAACCAACTAGGGAACAGACTATTTGTGCAATGAGAAAGGGTTAATTAATAACCTTGTAGTAAAGGGGCCTTTAGGGAAGAGTGACCATAATATGATAGAATTTTATACTGAGTTTGAAAGTGATTTAGTTAAGTCCAAAACTAGGGTCTTAAATCTAAACAAAGCAAACTACGTAGGCGAGTTGGCTAAGGTAGATTGGGAAACTACATTAAAAGGTATGACAGTAGACAAGCAATGGCTAGCATTTAAAGAATTAATACATAATTTACAATAAATATACATTCCTTTAAGGCACAAAAACCCCACAGGAAAAGTGGTCCAACTGTGGCTAACAAGAGAAGTTAAAGATGGTATTAGATCAAAGGAAGAGGCTTATAATGTTGCCAAAAAAAGTAGTAAGCTTGAGGATTGGGAGGATTTTAGAATTCAGCAAAGGAGGACCAAGAAATTGATAAGGAAAGAGAAAAAAGAATGAGAGTAAATTAACAAAAGACATAAAAACAGATTGTAAACGTTTCTATAGGTATGTAAATAGGAAGAGATCAGTGAAAGTAAACGTGGGCCCATTAGAGGCAGAGACAGGAGAAATTATAATGGGCAATAAGGAAATGGCAGAGACAATGGCCCAGAAATTCGGGTCCCAACGCGTGAGTACGCACAGAGTACTCACGCGTGGGCCTGATGGAAGTGCCGGTTTCTTGCATGCATTACGCATGTGCGGGAAACCGGCACTTCTGTTCCTCTGAACGAAGGGGTTCAGAGGTCGAACGCATGCGCGCGGGAGTCTGCGCGTGTGCTTTGAACTTACGTTTTTTTTTACAGGCTTTTCCGTGAGGGTAAGTCTTTAGATTTTAGAAATGTAAAAACCAGGCGTAAGGCCTGCATTTTAAAAGGTAAGTGGTCAATTAATTAAAATTAAAACATTTTTTCCACAGGTTTATTATTTTTAAATACTTTAAAGCAAGGTAAGTTTATTTTTAGCCCCGTTTTTTTTATAAACTTATTTTTTTCAAATATTTAAATTATTGTTTAAAATAGTTATTTAATGTAATTTATAGTTTATTTAAAAAGTGTGATTTAAAAAATTTTTATTTGAAGGTTTACTGTTATTTTGGGGCCCGTATATTCATAAGTTTAGACAGGTCTTCCTGTCAATCTTATGAATGGGCTTTTCCCTCCTCTGATTGGCTGCCCATGGCTCACGTGATCCCAGGGGACGCATCACACTAACTACGTCCCTGGGACACGCAAGCACAGCGCGCCGGGAGTTGGAGCAGGCCCCGGAGCGGAATTCCATGGGAGCCCAGAGCTCAACTGCTGGCGCGCAAGGTAAGTGCAGGTCGGGGGCTTGCACCCGCGGGAAGCCCCCGACCCGAATTTCTGGGCCATTAAACAAATACTTTGGCCGCGATCTTACCTCTGGAGGCGCGTTGGAGGTGGGACTGCTGGGTTTCGGGTTTCAGTCCCGCCCCCAGCGACGTCTGACGACCTGATGCTATTTTCCCGATTGGCCTTGTTAAGCCCGCCCTGCAGGCTTGCTGGCCAATTAAGGAAAAGCCAGTGTCAGATGACCTCAGTGCATGACGCTTCATCTGCCGGTTTTGGTAAAGTGACAGGCACCACACTTGTTTGACAGATGAATTGTCAGTGTTTGACAGCATTGAGGTGCTGTCAAACACTGACAATCACTGTCCAAAGGTGAGCCCTTGCACCCAGGCTCACCATAACTCTCTCCTTAGGAGAAAACAGATGGCAGCTGCATGTGAGATTGCAGAAGCCATCTGTCAATTCTCCCAATCAGATGAGACTTCACAGAAACTTCAAATCTTGTCACCTGCAAATACATATAAACAGAATAAAAATATTTCTCACTACATTCTCTCACCTGTCATACTTACCTGTGCACCATTGCACGCATCACACTACCTCTGCAGCTGTCATTTGCACACTTACACTGCAGCAGACCCACAGCTCGCCTCGCTGACCCTGGCGGGGTTTCCCGACGTCAGGAAGGCTGCATCAGCAGGCGTAAAATGGGGATAAGACTCTTAATTGTCTCTAATCCCCTTCCCGCTGCTAGGAGACGGGTCCCTGCGCGAGCCCAGGACCTGCCTCCTGGGAAGATGGTTCGGAGGCTGGTTGAGAGCAGGGTTGGAACCCGCTCCCAATTTTTCCCATTTTTCCAGCAGTCCCGCCTCCGCAGGGCTGGTAAAATCCAACCCATAGTATCTGTCTTCACGGTAGAAGACACAAGAACATTCTGGAAATAATGGAGAACCAAGGGTCTCGAGAGAATGAGGAACTTAAAGAACTCAGTATAAGTAAAGACATAGGGGGTGAAATTTCTTCACTCGGAGGGTGGTGAATCTTTGGCATTCTCTACCCCAAAGAGCTGTGGAGGCTCAGTCGTTGAGTATATTCAAGACAGGGGTCGATAAATTTTTGGGAACTAAGGGAATCAAGGGATATGGGGATAGTGTGGGAAGGTGGAGTTGAGGTAGAAGATCAGCCATGATCTCATTGAATGGCGGAGCAGGCTCGAAGGGCCAAATGGCCGACTCCTGCTCCTATTTCTTATGTTCTTATAATTTATAAATTTGGATTGGAATGTGTATTTTGTGTTGGCTTTTATTTGTACATTGTGGGAAAGATGACGATGTGATGGTCAGTGATAGAGGAAAGGCAAGGAGTGGGACTGTTGGTGAATGAGGAGCTGTGGTTGAGGTTACTGGTCTTGCTCATTAATTATTTGATCACACAGAGCACGGGCAGAAAGAGGCTGTCTACATTGCAGCCTCCCTTCCTCATCCTGTCCCTCCACTTCCTCCATCTCCACTTCCTCCTCCTCTTCCTCCTCGTGCTTCTGCTCCTTGGCTTCTCGCCTGATGGATGGCGGCAAGGGCTGCTCCCTCAGAATGGCATGGTCGTGCAGCGTGCAGCAGACCACCACAAATTCCGAGACCCACTCAGCTGAGTACTGCAAGGCTACTCCTGAGTGGTCCAGGCAGTGGAAGTATTGCTTGAGGATAGCCCTTGTCGCCGAGTAGCCAGCCTTTGACTTGCCGTGATGGGTCAAATACAGCTGGCACAGAGGACTGCTGCAGAATGAAGGAATCATAGAAACATAGAAGATAGGAGCAGGAGTAGGCTATTCGGCTCCTCAAGCCTGTTCCGCCATTTAATGAGATCATGACTGATCATTCAAATTCAGTACCCTGTCCCTGCCTTCTCCCCATATCCCTTGATCCCTTTAGCCTGAAGAAATATATCTAACTTCTTCTTGAATATATTTAATGAATTGGCCTCAATTGCCTTCTGTGGTAGAGAATTCCACACGTTCACCACTCTCTGGGTGAAGAAATTCCTCCTCATCTCAGTCCTAAATGGCTTACCCCTTATCCTTAGACTGTGACCTCTGGTTCTGGACTCCCCCGCCATCGGGAACATCCTTCCTGCATCTAGTCTGTCCAGTCCTGTTAGAATTTTATACGTTTCAATGAGATCCCCTCTCATTCTTCTAAACTCTAGCGAATACAAGCCCAATCGACCCAATTTCTCTTCATACGTCATTCCTGCCATCCCAGGTATCAGTCTGGTGAATATTCGCTGCACTCCCTCCATGGCAAGAACATCCTTCCTCAGATAAGGCGACCAAAACTGCACACAATACTCAAGGTGTGGTCTCACCAAGGCCCTGTACAACTGCAACAAGACATCCTTGCTCCTGTACTCGAATCCTCTCGCTATGAAGGCCAACATACCATTTGCCTTCTTAACCGCCTGCTGCACCTGCATGCTTACCTTCGGCGACTGGTGCACAAGGACACCCAAGTCTCGTTGCGCTTCCCCTTCTCCCAATCTATTGCCGTTCAGATAATAATCTGCCTTCCTGTTTTTGCCACCGAAGTGGATAACCTCGCATTTATCCACATTATACTGCATCTGCCCAATCACCCAACCTGTCCAAATCGTACTGGAGTTTCTCTGCATCCTCCTCACAGCTGACTACTGCCGGGATACCGGGCATTGATCTGCATGGTGCGCTGCCTGTGGTCGCACACCAGCTGCACATTGAGGGAGTGGAATCCCGTTCGGTTCAGGAAAATGGCAGACCTGACACGAGGCGCCCGCAAAGCAATGTGCCTGCGATCAGTGGCACCCTGCACCATGAGGAAGCCTGCAATCTGAGCAAACCCACGTGCTCGCTCCGCCTGCTTGTCTCTGGCAAGAGGGAATGAGATCAAGCTGTCTCTCTGTCTGTAGAGAGCCTCAGTGACCTCCCTTGTACAGCAGGGCACTGCAAACTGCGAGATGTTGCTTAAATCTCCAGCAGCAGCCTGGAAGGAGGCAGACGCATAAAAATGCTGAGCCACAGTCACCTTGACAGCCAGAGCCAATGCATCCTCGCCCTGCTTTGAGGTTTCAGTTGTGGCTGCAGCAGTTGGCAGATTTCAGTCGCGATCTCTTTAGGGAAGCGCAGACGACTCAAGCATTGGTCGTCGCTGAAATTCAGATCAGAGAGTTGAACCCTAAACACCCTCTGCAGATATGGCCTCCTGCTGAGAGCCCTTCTCCCCCCTCCTCTCCCTTCTAGCAGCTTGTCCTGCTCTGCATGTCCTCTCTTCATTCTCCCAGTCATGCTCAATTCCCAGAGGCAGACCTACCAGGCCACCCATGTCTGCAAGCAATTGGTTTTAGCAAAGTCACCCAAAAAGTACTTCAGCACCAGCCAGCTCACTCCCTGTAGACTACTGAAACTTTAGACAGGTATGGAAAGCTGCAGAGCCCAATTTATCCCCCAACGTCTTCTGGCCATTGTCTTCACCACAGCTTCTGAGACTCTTGGAGCCTAGGTCATTATAGATCACCCCACTCCCCCCAACCCCTCCACTAAATGATGTTCTTCCTTCTGCCATCACTGTTTAACATTCAAATACAGCTGCACTTCTCTTTCCCCCCCACCTCGAGTGACTTGCTGTGGGTCTGGCCATTTCAGCTGCAGCAGCCATTTAACTGCTGCAGTCTACCCCGATTCCCCTTCCGGCCAGTGGCTGAGCCTGTCAGGAGTGGGATTCTTGCTGAAATCTCGCCCCCCATAGTCAATGACGCCCCCCTATGCTCAATGCGATCAGGCGCCGGTGGGATCACGTGGGCAGGCAGAAATTCCACTCTGCCCTTTTACCGACGATGTCAAGAAAATTTTATTCTAAGTACGAGGATATATGGTAAGCACCACAACTCACCGTGGCATGTGAGTGTGTTGCCACCATCTTGTTAACCACAGTGCAGCCTTCGGTCGCCTGAGGAAGAGAGTGTTTGAAGACCAGGACCTCAGACCCGACGCTAAGCTTATGGTCTACAGAGCAGCAGTGATACCCGCCCTGCTGTATGCCTCAGAGACATGGACCTTGTACAGCAGGCACCTCAAAGCACTGGAGAGGTACCACCAACGCTGCCTCCGCAAGATCCTGCAAATCCATTGGCAGGGTAGGCGCACCAACGTCAGTGTTCTCGCTCAGGCCAACATCCCCAGCATCGAAGCTTTGACCACGCTCGATCAGCTCCGATGGACGGGTCACATCGTCCGCTTGCCCGATACGAGACTCCCAAAACAAGCGCTCTACTCGGAGCTCCGGCACGGCAAGAGAGCCCCAGGTGGGCAGAGGAAACGCTTCAAGGACACCCTCAAAGCCTCCTTGAAAAAGTGTAACATCCCCACCGACACCTGGGAATCCCCGGCCCAAGACCGCACAAAGTGGAGGAGAAGCATCCGGGAAGGCACCGAACACCTCAAGTCTCTTCGCCGGGAGCAAGCGGAAGCCAAGCGCAAACAGCGGAAGGAGCACACGTCAACCCAAGCACCCCACCCACCCGCCCCCTTCAACCACCGTCTGCCCCACCTGTGACAGAGACTGTAGGTCCTGCATTGGACTCATCAGTCACCTGAGAACGAATTTTTAATGTGGAAGCAAGTCATCCTCGGTTCCGAGGGACTGCCTAAGAAGAGAACCACAACGTGGACACACACCATACCCCATCAAATCATGGTTCCACTAGTTGGAGGTGCAGAGCTTCTGCAGAAACTACTTGCCTCTGTGCAACCCAATCAAGGTAGGCACCAAACCCTCAATATATGAGTGTTAAATAAAGCTCACTGTGATTAAATGAGAAACAGCGCCCTCATGTGGTTATGATGCTGCAGCTTTTTGCAAAGAAACTAGGGCTATGTAAAGGTAGATTTGCAGCTGGTAGGATTTGTTTTTGCCAGTACAGAATGAATCAAGAAATTAGGTGGAGACTGATAGCAGCAAATCGCCAATTAAACTCAGCAGTATTTTAATCTTCAACTGTGTTTTTTAGGCTGGCCTAAACTGTGCATATTATGCGCAAGAGTTTCATTTTAATTATGTGAATCCATGGCGATGTATTGAAGTGAGTGCTTGTGCGGCTCCTCAGTTTGATCACAGGGAATGCGCTGGGCACTTAGCTTATCAGGTTGAAAGGGAAGGACAGCTTGTAGCAGAGCAAAGCTACCTACGTTATCCCTGCTCGCGATGCAATTACAACAACTAGCTAAGCTAAGATACAAGACTTAATAGAGCCATAGGGCTCGATTTTGCCATTGGTGTGGGCTGGGGGCGTGTCAGCCGCTTTTCGTGTTAGCCACCCGACTCCAATTTGTTGTGGGAAAAATATGCGATTTTCCCCTAATTGGGCAATTGATTTCCAGCGTTTGGGAACCCCTGGCCCACTTAGTCTTTCCATCCTGAAAGTTGCCTCCGATGACGTCATCAGTGCTGCTGGATTTAAGGCCTGCAAGCAGCCTTGCTTCTTCTGCAGACTGCAAACCTTATGCCCTTTGCTGTGATAGATTCCTCCAGCCAATATGTCCAGCAGTAGGCCAAAGTCTGCACCAAGGTTCGATGACTCCGCCCTGCAAGCTCTGGTGGAGAGAGCAAGAGGAAATAAGGAAGTGCCTCAGGGAGGAAGAAGCCTCCCCAGCAGACGAAAGCTGTGTGGATGCAAGTGGCCCAGGAGGTCAACTCTTTGTCTATGTGCCGCAGAACCTGGCTGCAATGCAGGAAGAGGTTTCATAAGAAGTAGGAGCAGGAGTAGGCCATACGGCCCCTCGGGCCTGCTCCGCCATTCAATAGGATCATGGCTGATCCGAATCTAGACTCACGTCCACTTCCCTGCCCTCTCCCCGCAAAACCTAATTCCCTTATCTGCTAGGAAACTGTCTATCTCCATTTTAAATTTATTTAATGTTGCAGCTTCCACAGCTCTCTGGGGTAGCAAATTCCATAGATTTACTACCCTCTGAGTGAAGAAGTTTCTCCTCATCTCAGTTTTGAAAGGGCAGCCCCTTATTCTTAGATTATGCCCCCTAGTTCTAGTCTCACCCATCAGTGGAAACATCCTCCTCGCATCCACCCGATCAAGCCCCCTCACAATCTTATATGTTTCGATAAGATCGCCACTCATTCTTCTGAACTCCAATGAGTAGAGTCCCAACCTACTCAACCTTTCCTCATAGGTCAACCCCCTCATCTCCGGAATCAACCAAGTGAACCTTCTCTGAACCGCCTCGAGAGCAAGTATATCTTTTCTTAAATATGGAAACCAAAACTGCACGCAGTATTCCAGGTGTGGCCTCACCAATACCCTGTATAACTGCAGCAAGACTTCCCTGTTTTTATACTCCATCCCCCTTGCAATAAAAGCCAAGATTCCATTGGCCTTCCTGATCACCTGCTGCACCTGCATACTAACTTTTTCCGTTTCATGCACCAGGACCCCCAGATCCCTTTGTACTGTAGCACTTTGCAGTTTCTCTCCATTTAGACAATAACTTGCTCTTTGATTTTTTTCTGCCAAAGTGCATAACCTCACACTTTCCAACATTATATTGCATCTGCCAAATCTCTGCCCACTCACTTAGCCTGTCTATGTCCTTTTGCAGGTTTTTATGTCCTCCTCACTCATTGCTTTCCCTCCCATCTTTGTATCGTCGGCAAACTTGGATATGTTGCACTCGGTCCCTTCCTCCAAATCATTAATATAGATTGTAAAGAGTTGGGGTTCCAGCACTGACCCCTGCGGAACACCACTAGTTACTGATTGCCAGCCCGAGAATGAACCATTTATCCCAACTCTTTGTTTTCTGTTAGATAGCCAATCTTCCACCCATGCCAGTATATTACCCCCAATCCCGTGATTTCTTATCTTGATCAGTAATCTTTTGTGTGGAACCTTGTCAAATGCCTTTTGGAAGTCCAAATACACCACATCCACTGGTTCCCCTTTATCCACCCTGTATGTTACATCCTCAAAGAATTCGAGCAAATTTGTCAAACATGACTTCCCCTTCATAAAACCATGCTGACTCTGTCCTATTAAATTATGTTTATCCAAATGCTCTGTTACTGTTTCCTTAATAATGGACTCCAACATTTTGCCAACCACAGATGTTAGGCTAACTGGTCTATAGTTTCCAGCTTTTTGTCTACTTCCCTTCTTAAATAAGGGTATTACATTAGTAGTTTTCCAATCTGCCGGGACCTTTCCTGAGTCCAGGGAGTTCTGGAAAATAATCACCAATGCATCCACAATCCCTACTGCCACTTCTCTCAAGACCCTAGGATGTAGGCCATCAGGTCCGGGGGATTTATCCGCCTTAAGTCCCATTATTTTACTGAGTACCATCTCCTTAGTGATTTTAATAGTCTTTAGCTCCTCCCCCCCCCCCCCCATTGCCCCTTGTTTGTCCAGTGTTGGGATATTTTTAGTGTCCTCAACTGTAAAGACTGATACAAAATATTTGTTCAGCGTCTTTGCCATCTCCATGTTCCCCACCACTAGTTTCCCGGTCCCATCCTCTAAGGGACCAACGTTCACTTTAGCCACCCTTTTTCTTTTTATATAACTGTAGAAACTCTTGCTATCTGTTTTTATATTTTTTGCTAGTTTACTTTCATGACCTTCTGCGCACTGGAAAAGTGAGTGTGACTTTCCCATCACCCTCAATCTGATCCCCATTGCCTCTCCTCACCAGCACTCAGCTTAGACAACCTCTTCCTCCACATCCCACTTGACACTGACATCCCTGCACCCTTACCCATTCCCTCTCTCTATATGGTCACATTCACCTAACTATTCGACTATGCAGCCCTCACACTCCCTATCGCTGTGATGCTATGAAAACAACTTACAACACACAGGGAGGGCCCTTGGTCTTGCCACCTCACTCCATCTTTGTCTCCTTCTAACCATCAATGATATGGATTCTCTACACTCACACCTTCATTCTCACTCAAACTCCACTTGTCCCCCTCATTGCAGGAAAAGAGTGCTCACAATAAGAGGGAAAGAGCGAGGACAGGAGGAGGGCCACCCTCAGTAGCCCAGCTCACCCCCTGGGAGGAGGCGGCCCTGGAGATCGTGGGAGTGGAGGAGGATGCGCAAGTGGGGGACGGACAGACGGGTGCATCAGAGCAAGCTGGTGACAGAATAGTTTATCATCTCTCTCATTGACAAACCAAACCAAATTAGTAACAATACTGTGGAGGAGGAATTCCTGGAGTTTCCTGGACCAATATGTCGAGGAACTAACTAGAGATCAGGCCATCTTAGACTGGGTATTATGTAATGAGAGAGGATTAATTAGCAATCTTGTTATGTGAGGCCCCTTGGGGCGGAGCGATCATAATATCATAGAATTCTTCATTAAGATGGAGAGTGAAGTATTTGACTCAGAGACTAGGGTCCTGAATTTAAATAAAGGAAACTACCATGGTATGAGGCGCGAGTTGGCTAGGATGGATTGAGGAATGTTACTTAAAGGGTTGATGGTGGCTAGGCAATGGCAAACATTTAAAGATCGCATGGATGAACTACAGAATCTGTTCATCCCTGCTTGGCATAAAAATAAAACAAAAAAGGTGACTCAACCGTGGCTAACAAGGGAAATTAGGGATAGCATAAGATCCAAGGAGAGGACATATAAATTGGCCAGAAAAAGCAGCAAACCTGAGGATTGGGAGCAGTTTAGGATTCAGCAAAGGAGGACAAGGGGATTAATTAAGATGGGGAAAATAGAGTATGAGAGTAAGTTTTCAGGGAACATAAAAACTGACTGTAAAAGCTTCTATAGATATGTGAAGAGAAAAAGATTGGTGAAGTCAAGTGTAGGTCCCTTGCAGTCAGAATCAGGGGAATTTATAATGGGGAACAAAGAAATGGCTGACCAATTAAATACAAACTTTGGTTCTGTCTTCACAAAGGAGAACACAAATAACCTCCCAGAGATGTCGGGGAACATAGGGTCTAATGAGAGGGAGGAACTGAATGAAATCAGTATTTGTAGGGAAATGGTGTTAGGGAAATTGATGGGATTGAAGGCCGATAAATCCCCAGGGCCTGATAATCTACATCCTAGGGTACTTAAGGAAGTGGCCCTAGAAATAGTAGATGCATTGCTGGTCATCTTCCAAAATTCTATAGACTCTGGAACAGTTCCCATGGATTGGAGGGTAGCTAATGTTACCCCACTATTCAAAAAGGTGGTAGAGAGAAGACGGGGAATTATAGACCGGTAAGCCTGACATCGGTAGTGGGGAAAATGCTAGAGTCCATTATAAAAGATGTAATAGCAGAGCACTTGGAAAACAGTGACAGGATCGGACAATGCCAACATGGATTTACAAAAGGTAAATCGTGCTTGACTAATCTACTGGGATTTTTTGAGGATGTAACTGGTAGAATAGATAAGGGAGAACCAGTGGATGTGGTGTATTTGGACTTTCAGAAGGCTTTCGATAAGCTCCCATATAAGAGATTAGCGTGTAAAGTTAAAGCACATGGGATTGGGGGTAAGGTACTGACTTGGATAGAGAACTGGTTGGCAGACAGGAAGCAAAGAGTTGGAATAAATGGGTCTTTTTCCGAGTGGCAGGCAGTGACTAGTGGGGTACCACAGGGATCAGTGCTAGGACCCCAGCTATTCACAATATATATTAATGATCTAGACGAGGGAACTAGATGTAATATCTCCAAGTTTGCAGACAACACAAAGTTGGGTGGGCGTGTATGCTGTGAGGAGGATGCAGAGAAACTCCAGTATGATTTGGACAGGTTGGGTGATTGGGCAGAAGCATGGCAGATGCAGTATAATGTGGATAAATGCGAGGTTATCCACTTTGGTGGCAAAAACAGGAAGGCAGGTTATTATCTGAATGGCAATAGGTTGGGAGAAGGGGAAGTGCAACGAGACCTGGGTGTCCTTGTGCACCAGTCGCTGAAGGTAAGCATGCAGGTGCAGCAGGCGGTTAAGAAGGCAAATGGTATGTTGGCCTTCGTAGCGAGAGGACTCGAGTACAGGAGCAAGGATGTCTTGCTACAGTTGTACAGGACCTTGGTGAGACCACACCTTGAGTATTGTGTGCAGTTTTGGTCACCTTCTCTGAGGAAGTATGTTCTTGCCATGGAGGGAGTGCAGCAAAGATTCACCAGACTGATTCCTGGGATGGCAGGAATGACATATGAGGAGAGATAGGGTCGACTGGGCTTATACTCGCTGGAGTTTAGAAGAATGAGAGGGGATCTCATTGAAACATATAAAATTCTAACAGGACTAGACAGACTAGATGCAGGAAGGATGTTCCCGATGGCGGGGGAGTCCAGAACCAGGGGTCACAGTCTAAGGATAAGGGGAAAGCCATTTAGAACAGAGATGAGGAGGAATTTTTTCACCCAGAGAGTGGTGAACCTGTGGAATTCTCTACCACACAGGGCAGTTGAGGCCAATTCATTAAATATATTCAAGAAGGAGTTAGATATATTTCTTAAGGCTAAAGGGATCAAGGGATATGGGGAGAAGGCAGGGACAGGGTACTGAGTTTGGATGATCAGCCATGATCTCATTGAATGGCGGAGCAGGCTCGATGGGCCGAATGGCCTACTCCTGCTCCTATCTTCTATGTTTCTATGTTTATTGCATGAGTCACTGATAATGATTCTGATGCTCTAACAGATTGACTTTTGATCATCTGCATTATTCAAAGTGCATGTAACCTTGGCCTCACATCTCTGAATCTTTCCTTTACTCCCCCGCAGGACCATCGAAAGCCCCCATCCCCACTATCCAGGAGGAAGAGCCTGAGCCTCCAGACTCCTCAGAGGAAGCTGCAGCCTCTGAGGGCGCAGCGTCAGCAGAATTCAGCGCACCCAGCACCAGCGCAGACACTCACACCTCAGTGGTACCTTCGCGAGATAGAGTAGTGTTGTCACCTGGTGTATCACAGCTCACAAGTGAGCATCAGCAGATGGTGGAGACAGGGACAGCAGTGGAGAGTCCTAGTCGGAGGGCGCAGAACTCTGCCAGCTTGGCTCCGCTGCATGTCGACCCTCTGCCTCCGGGTTCATCCAGAAGTAGAACGGTGCTGGAACTCTGGAACTCCAGGAAGAGATGCAGGAGTCTCTGGCAGGTTTTGTCTCCAGGGTCGCTGCGAGTGTGGAGCGAATGGAGGAGTCCATCGTGAACATGAGCAGAGCCTTTGTGGAGGCATTGGCGCATGAACGCATCACCATGGAAAGGATGGCAACCTCCATGGAAAGGATGGCTACCTCCATGGTAAGGCTGGCTACCGTAGAGGAGAGGATGGCTACCGTAGAGGAGAGGATGGCTACGTCCATGGAGGAGCTTAGCCGCCAGGGTATGGAAAACATGGTATTTGTTCAGAATAGACTGACATCTCTTGAGGAGTGATGGTCAGCTCTTGAGCAAACCAACCAGACCTTCAGGCAAGTCCTCGGGAGTAGGACTTCCAGTACAGAAACAGGTCCTCATGGCCTCCCTGAATTGCAGCAAGGTGCTGTCAAGCCACTTGCTAGCTCTGAAGTGGGGCTGACCCATGAGAGGGATGTTGGTGGCATACAACAAGGAAGTGGGGGCTCCTCTCCAAGCGCTCACACGACCATGCCACTGCAGAGCCCTCGGTCAGAGCCACACCAGAGTCCCCACCCAACTGAGATTGACGTCTCAACCCCTGCACAGCCGCAGGAGCAGCAGACTGTTGCCGAGCCCTCACAGGTTCACAACCCCAGAGGACGCTCGCCAAAGGTGTCGAGACAGGAGCAGCAAGAAAGTGAGCAAGGGGCCTCCACGTCTGCTGAAGCCACAGGGGAAGCACCACGTAGGAGCACGCATAAGAGGAAGATAATGCACAAGTAGTCACAATGGTAGTCACTTGGGTGAAATGTTATGTTTAATGTTGAAAAGCCATCAGTTGGTTATTGTCATTAAAAATTCTGATGTCAACTGTTGCAGTTGTGGCGTGTGTCATATCGCTAATGGGACTTCCACATTGAGGGCTTAGGATGACTTGCAATTGTCAGTATGGTGGTCAGAGTGGTAGGAACCGCAGGTTCTTGGCCATTGTCGATGCTCTGGTAAGAAGCTGCGAGGCAAAAGTGCTTGATTGGCTAGGCTAAGCAAATCTGGCCAAGATGAGTGCGTTCCTTGCATCCCAGGCAGCAATGTGCTCGCATGCTGCCGCCACTGGTTGATGCGCCTCTGCAAGCTGGTCATTGTCGCTCTCCTCCTCCTCCTCCTCCTCCTCATCTGAGGAGGCTATGTGATGAGCCACTTGTTCCTCAGGCATCTGCAATCCACGATGCTGTGCCATGTTGTGAAGTGCACAGCAGACCACGACAATTCTGGAGACCCTGGCAGCTGAGTACTGCAGGGCTCCACCTGATCTATCCAGGCATCTGAAGTGCATCTTCAGCAAGCCGATGGTTTGCTCGATTATGGATCTGGTGGAAATGTGGCTGGAGTTGTAGCTCTCCTCAGCTTCGTTGGCTGGCCTCCTCAACGGCGTCATTTGCCATGTCTTCAGGGTCTGGTGGACTGAAGAGCAGAGGCACACTAGACTGGCGCAGGATGAAGGAGTCATGGCAACTGCCAGGGTACTTGGCACAAACATGCAAAATGTCCTTCTTGTGGTCACACACCAGCTGTACGTTGAGGGTGTGGAAGCCCTTGCGGTTGACAAGTACCTGGACTGTGATGGGGTGCCTTAAGGGCCACATGTGTGCAGTCAACGATGCCCTGCACCCTTGGAAAGCCTGCCAGATTGTCAAACCCAACCGAACGCGTAGTTACACTGGCTTGATCCTTGGAGAAATGGATGTGATTGTGCGCGATGGCAAAGAGGGCATCGGTTACCTGCGTGATGTAAGTGTGTGCGGCCGCCTGGGTGATGCCGCTGATGTCTGCTGTTGATCACTGGAATGAGCCTGAAGCAAAAAAGTTGAGTGCGGTGGTGACTTTGACGGCCACTGATAAGGGGTGTCCACCTGCTCCTCTGGGCTCCAGGTCTTGCTGCAGCATTGCACAGATGTCACCCACTACCTCTCGCGAAAGTTTGAGCCTCCTTTGGCACTGCTGCTCAGTCATGTTGAGGTAGCTGATCCTCGGTTTGTTTGGGGGGAATCTCCTGTGCTGATGGGCTTCCATGCGCTGGCGCCTTCTGGCCTGTGCAGCTTCAGGTGGGTGAGCAGCAGCTTGGAGCTCCTGCTGTTGCTCCTGCAGTTGGTGCTGCTGTTGGTCAGGGTTCTGCTGCTGCCGCGGCTGGTCGTCATCCGAATCTGATGTCCAGGAGGAAAGAAAATAAATGGTTCCCATTCTTCTGGTATATGCCTCAGTTGAGGAAGCGCTTGACATAAGAAAACTACTAGGCACTTGGTCTAAGCGTTAAACAAAGCTTTAATCAACTGTTTTACAACATGGAGGTCTAGTTGTGTCCTTCACTAGTTCCTGTTAAGAATGTCCTGCGCAAGCTGGGCCCGTGCCTGAGTATTTATACTCTCCCTGGACAGCGCCACCCGTAGGCCGCTCAGTATTATTTCATAAGTCTTTCTTTCATGAATGACTGATTCATGTCAGCGCTCATTCAAGGTGGGGAGAGGGGTTTCCCAGGAGGTCACACTGGAGATGGGTGTCAGGCTCCAAACTTCCACAACAATGAGTTTGCCTGCTAAAAGTTCCCCCAGACCTGAGACAACAAAGTTCTGCCACCTGCAAATGATGATTGGTGAAAACGCCTTTTTAATGGTGGAGCTGCAGCTGTTAGTAAGCAATCCACTTGTGCTGCCGCCAGGATTCACTGGTGTGTTTCAGAGGAGGCGTGCAGAACGTGGGAAAACTGTTAAAATCAGAAAGGCCTCTCAAAATGGAATTATAGAGACACTTAACTGGTTGTTAAGGGCCTATCCCGCCTCTTGGAGGTGGGATGGAGACGGGGTCAGAAAACTCGTATGTGGGAAAATTTCTCGGAGGCGGGATCGGGCCCGCCCACCAGTTTCTGCAATTTTAACACCTCACACACCTCCAATCCCGCCTCCTCGGGCCTGGCACAATCGAACCCATAGAGTACACAAGCAAGGAAGTTATGATGAACCTTTGTAAAACACTGGTTCGGCCTCAACTGGAGTATTGTGACCAATTCTGGGCTCCGCACTTTAGGAAGGATGTGAAGGCTTTAGAGAGGGTGCAGAAAAGATTTACGAGAATGGTTCCAGGGATGAGGGACTTCAGTTACGTGGATAGACTGGAGAAGCTGGGGTTGTTCTCCTTAGAGCAGAGAAGGTTATGGGGGGATTTGATAGAGGTGTTCAATATCATGAGGGCTCTGGACAGAGTAGATAGAGAGAAACTGTTCCCATTGGCGGAAGGGTCGAGAACCAGAGGACACAGATTTAATGTGATTGGCAAAAGAACCAAAGGCGACATGAGGAAAAACTTTTTTACGCAGCGAGTGGTTAGGATCTGGAATGCACTGCCTGAGAGGGTGGTGGAGGCAGATTCAATCGTGGCTTTCAAAAGGGAGTTGGATAAGTACCTGAAAGAGAAAAATTTGCAGGGCTATGGGGAAAGGGCGGGGGAGTGGGACTGGCTGTAGTGCTCTTGCCAGCACGGGCTCGACGGGCCGAATGGCCTCCTTCTGTGCTGTAACCATTCTATGATTCTAAGACAAATGCAGATACCAGGATAGGCCGTGTTTCAGTGCCTGGACAAATCAGAGAATATTACTGTACAACCCCAAGATTATTGGCTCGTATTTTCCGATCGCAGGCCTCCCGTGGGCGGAGACCTGCGATCTGGAAAAATCTACGCCCTTACCTGAGGGCTCCAGGGGCCCGCACGCTTCCGCTGCTGGGCCTCCCCAAACTCCAGGTGTGCAGGGCCCACGTATCCCAGAGGCGCAGGTAGTTCGCGGTGTCCCTGGGATCACGTGGGTCATGGGGAGCCAATCAAAGAAGGGAATCTCCCTTCATACACTTGACAGGAAGACCTGTTAAATATATGAATGAAAATCTCCCTCAAAACATAGTAAAACTTTAACTAAATTTTAAAAAATCACATTTTTAAAATGACTTGAAATGACAATAAATTAAGTATTTTAAACAAAAATGTAATTTTTTGAAAAAAATAATTAAAGTTTTTTACGGGGCTAAAAATAAACTTACCTTTGCGGAGGTTGTGCAGAAAGCGGAACTCTCCCCCCACAGAGGCCCTTCTCCAGGGCAGGCTTCTGATCTGTCAAGACCATTCTCGACAGATCGGAAATGCCGGTTTTCAGCAAATGCGCTTGGCATGCCTGAAACCGGCATTTCCGATGTCCCTACGGGTGTGTACACAGCTCGTACCCACCCGTAGGGATCGGAATATCCGGCCCATTGTCATCTGCTGCATGTTGCGTAGCCTTGCCAGCCATACAGGCAGGTGGAGGAGGCCTATCTGCAGCCCAGGGAAGGCCCTTACCTTTCCCACCTGCCTGTTTAAAGGGAAATGCTTACCTTACCTTTCTGATGTTAATAAACTTTTCGGTCATCTGCACCCAGGTCCTCCAGAGGGTTGGACACAGCATTCGCCCTCTCTACCACTTCCTTCCATGCAGTCTGCACCACTATCCCATGGGGAGGACTTCCTTCACTATAACAAACTTCCTGAATGTGCGGTTTCACAGCTGCATCAGTGAATGGAGGAATCCATCGTGGGTGCGGTGCCACTCTTCAGCAACTGCGGCAGCTTCCTGCTTTCTACTTCATCCCTGCAGGAAGACAGTAGGTGACATGAATGTTGTCATTCATGTGGAAATGACTTATGAAATGATACTGGCGGCCTGCTAGTGTATATATATATATATACACTCTCATGTATCAGTTATCACATTGCGAAGTCGAGATTTATTCTGGCTTTTTTTTTAGGCAAGTTATTTTTGTCAGCGATAGCAAAATACTGCGGATGCTGGAAATCCAAAATAACAACAGAAAACGCTGGAAAAACCCAGCAGGCCAGGGCAACATCCGTGGAGAGAGAAACCGAGTCAACGTTTCAGGTCGAAACCCTTCGTCAGAACTGAGAAAAAAGCAGGAAATGAAACAGATTACAAAGCAAGTTCGGGGGGCTGGGAATGTGTCGTGGCACATTCTGTAAAGGCTGACCTGTCTACAGCCTGCTATCAAAAGGTGGCAGATGAGGGATGGCTGCCTGACTTTACTCTCCCAGCGAGCAAGGCCCCCCACTGGGGGCATTCTGTGCATGATTCGCCGACCATTAGTTTTAAATGTCCAGCGGGCACCCAAATTTCCAATAGGCACTCCCACTGGGTCAAGGCTCCCCAGTGGAAGCGGAAAGACAGAGAATTATACCTACTGAGTAAACAGGCGGAGAGAAACATAGAAACATGGAAGATAGGAGCAGGAGTAGGCCATTCGGCCTCTCGAGCCCGCTCCGCCATTTAATGAGATCATGGCTGATCATCCAAATGAACAAAGTGATACAGGCTCCTCCGAGGCCTCAGCTGTATCAGGCCGTGAGTAGCTGAGTCATACAGACCACCTAGGTCCCAGGTTTGATCTGGTCTATGCTGAGTTGGCCGATCTTGACCAGGGCAGCAACAGAGGTGCCCAGAGCTGGTCTCAGCGCCCCAGATTAGGGAGGGGAAACAGGTCAGAATTCCCCTTGTTGATTGCTGTCCAACAACACCACCCCCCCCCCCCGCTGGACGTGTGCAAGTGTATACATTGGATAAGGTCAAATAGCACTGCTGGCTCGCACTGCCAAGGGTCACACGTAGTTAATGCCCATTGGCGCATGGTACCAGAAGGTTCCCAGGAGCCTGGAAGCCGAACCCAACAAGGTTTCAAAATCGCAAAACTGGCAGGAAAAAAATAGGAGGAAAAGTAAAATTGAGGCAAAACACAAAACCAGCAAATGTAAAGCAAATATGACGTGAAAAAGATGATACTTTCAGATATTTAATTGTCCTTTAGAATACATTTAAGTTATCACCGCACCACCTTAACAACAAAAACATGTAAAATATACATGATTGCAAATATAGGTGACCTGATTTTCTGATAGGAAATGAGATACTATCTCAGCCATTCAATTCGTGGTCATTTTTCACTTGCCTTATGTTCTCTATTTGTACACTGTACTGCACATGATATTACAGTAATAGAAACAATAAGAGAAGACTTGATTAAAATCAAAACACGTCAACTCCTACATAATGTTTTCATAGCACAATATGCTCTAGCGCAGTTTATTCCACACAGATTTCTTGGTGGTCACGCAGCCAGATCATTGCCTGTACCTGTTATGGAGCAGAAATAGCCAGTCATCAAATGTGTACTGTGAATTTCACCTTATTGTGCCCACTCTAGAGCAAGCAAATATCTGACTTGTACTAAGGTTAAAATACATCAACACATTCTGTGTCATACAGTTTAGTTCATGAGATAAAATACAGAAATGTCATAACAGCAGATAGAAATATTATCACAATTAGACAAGAATTAGTTGACATGAATCTTGTCATTCATGTGGAAATGACTTATGAAATGATACTGGGTGGCCTGCTGGTGGCGCTGTCCAGGGAGAGTATAAATACTCGGGCATGGGCCCAGCTTGCTCAGGACATTCTTTAACAGGAACTAGTGAAGGACACAACTAGATCTCCATGTTGAAAACAGTTGATTAAAGCCTTGTTTAATACTCAGACCAAGTGCCTAGTAATTTTCTTACGTCAGTAGTAACACTTTATGAATTCTTGAAGAAAATATTATCGACATTCTGTAGCAGAATCCATTGAATGGAAGTGTCACCAACTCTCATCGCTCGAGCTCAAAATCTCAGAACTTGATAAGGAGGCGGAGACAATTCAACACATTGGGTGAGGGAACAATTTATGGAGCGAGAGTTTGGAGAGAGTAGTCACGTCAATGAGAGATAGGTAGCAGGCTGTGGAAGAGGAAAGATAGGTGACCATCTGAGGGGTGGGGAAAGCCTGGAAGGGAAGATTCAAAAACAGGAGTGCCCAGAACAACTTACGCTCTGAAAAAAGATTTGAAGTTCTAGCATCCTGTGGGGAAAATGAGCACTATGGCAGGGCCATCAAATAAATATCAATGACTCCAACAAATAGGAGATGCTTCAAAGGGGGTTAACAACACAGCTAGAAATTCATTAACAATAGCGGATTTAATAGTTAGAGGGGCCGATATGATGTTGTGCTGTCTAGACTGACAGTCTTGAATGCCTTGTTGCCTCCCGGGTGTTAGGATAAGGAACATATCACATAGGCTGGAAAAGATTGTGCAAGGAAAGGAAGAGCAATCAGTTATCGTGGTCCATGTGGAGCCAGTGATGTAAATAAACATTGTAGTCCTACAAAATGAATTTGGGAGATTAGGAAATAATTTTAGGAGCAAGGCTTCATGGGTGGTAATCTCAGAATTGCTTCCCCAGCCATGCGCTAGAATAGAGAAGCAAAGAAAGATTAAGTAATTCGAAATAACAACAGAAAACGCTGGAAAAACTCAGCCGGCCAGGGCAGCATCCGTGGAGAGAGAAGCAGAGTCAACGTTTCAGGTCGAAACCCTTCGTCAGAACTGGAAAAAAGCAGGAAATGGGATAGATTTTAAAGCAAGTTAGGAGCAGAGAAAAAGGGGAGGGGATGAAAGAACAAAAAGGAAGGTCAGTGATAGGATAGAAAGCAGGAGAGATTAAGAGACATTGAGAGACATTAAGGGATATTCAAGGCGAGAGGAGGTGGTAATGGGACAGGTTAAGGAACAAAGGATGGCTCTAGATGCAGTGTGAATTGCGCTGGCAGAATGAAGGGCCGCTGCCCTGTGGGCGGGAAGAAAAAAGGCCACTGCTAAAGGTGTGGTGTCAGGAAGAGGGATTCCACTTTGTTGGCCTCAGTTCTGGGACAGATAGTAGCTATCCTGCAAGGATGGGCTACATTTGAATAGGGAGGGTGCTAATGTACGGTCATAACAGTTAAATAGGGAAGTGACAAAAGTATTTCAACTAGGAAGGAAGAGGGGAGCTGGGAAAATAAAACTAACAAGGATCAGCTAATAGTGAAGTGAGAAATAGGTGAGGATAATATTCACGCAGAAAGCAATTTAGCAAGAAAGATATGGAGTGGATGGACTAGTTTTAAACGGGGAAAAGACTGAAGTAAAGGGGGTTGTTCAGACACCAAAAAAATGGGAAATAGAGCAGTGGTAAATAAAGCCAAAACAAGTTAAAATGCATTTATTACAATTTGCGGAATTTGCAAAATAAGCTGGGTGAACTTGAAGCAAGTATTTCACAGGAAGACCTAGACTTAATAGTATTAACAGAAACCTGGCTGAAAACTGGACAAGAATGGAAAATAAACATATCAAGATATAATTTATTGAGAAAGATAAGAAAAGACACAGAGTGGCAATTTTGGTAAAAGAGGGAAAACATTTTGTAGAGAGGGTTGATGCAGCAAAGGGGTACAGACAGAGCCACTATGGTTGGAGCTTAAAGAGAAGAAAGGGCTTATTACATTAGTACGGGGGTATTACAGACTTCCCAATTGTGGGAAGAAAATGAAAGAGGAAATTTTCAGTCAGATTAGAGAGATGAGTAAGAATAACAAAATTAATGATCTGGAAGGTTTTAATTATCAATTTATTGACCGCGACAGAGAAGGCGTAAATAGAGCAAAGGGAATGGAATTCCTAAAATGTATGTCATGAATCTTATCATGACTCATGAAGCAACACTGGGCGGCCAGCTGGTGGCGCCGTCCAAGGAGTATAAATACTCGGGCGTGGGCCCAGCTTGCTCAGGATGTTTCTGTAACCAGGAACTAGTGATGTAACTAGAAATCTCATGGTTTTGAAACAGTTGATTAAAGCCTTGTTTTATACTCAACCCAAGTGCTCAGTAGTCTTTTTCATCAATGTATACAGGACTCCTTCCTCAAGCAGTATGGCAGTAGGCCTACAGGGGCAGAGGCGTTACTAGATCTGGTTATGAGTGATGAAACGGATCAGGTAGATGAGCTAAGCCTGAGTCAACACCTTGGGAACAGTGACCAGTGTGATAAGGTTTAAGATCCACTAGAAAGGGAAAAAGTCAGTACAAAATCTAGAACGCCAGATTGGATTAGGGCAGTTTTAGAAAAATGAGGAGCGAGCTAGCCGAGGTGAGGTGGTAGAGCAACAGTGGATGTTTTTCAAAGTGAGATTGCATAATTCAGAATAAGTATATTCTATTAACACAGAAGAAAACTAATAGTAGTCTTAGGATTCCATGGATAAATGAAGAGGTTAGAAACTAAGTAAAATTGGAAGAGTGGGCCTATAAGGACTATAACAATAATAAAGAAAAATCTAAAGGAGAATATGAGAAATAGGAAAAGAGGTTAAAATCAGGATAAAGAAAGCCAAAAAAATCAGGATAAAGAAAGCGGGAAAAAAATTATAAAATATCAAAACAATAAAGTATTTTAACAATATATCAGTAAAAGATCATTCTTAAACATGAGGTGGGATCCCTGAGAGGAGAGGATTGTCAGTCTGTAGATGATGATCAAAAAATTGCAGAGGTATCGGTCTTTTACAGAGACAAGAATATCTGACAGGGGTGAATCCTGAAGTGGTTAACAGCGAGGCAAGTGATATTATGATGGATAAAAGGAAATTATTAGATAAGTGTATCTAGGTATCCCTGTTCAATGGACCTGAACAAGACTATCAACATACAGGAAACTTTCGATTAACCGGCCCCTAAATAACCGGAAATGTCGGTTAACCGGCAAAATTCAGGAGTAGGTTCAGGTAACTTTTATTACTTTTTTTACTCCATTTGTTGCTGTGCAAGGGTGTGGCTGCAACTGTTGCTAAGCTACAGAGACGCTTGCAACTTGTGCCGATTGTTCTGAAGCTGTTGCTAAGCAACAGGGTTTGTTGCTTTATGCGGAGCTCTCAGCTCCGTATCTTTTACTATAGCGTTCGGTTATCCGGAATTTTTGATGAACCGGCACCACGTCGGTCCCGTCCGTGACGGATAAAAGAAAGTTTCCTGTACTTCGTTGGGCTAGGCTAGATGAAGACAAACTATCAAGGCCCGACGGATACATCCAAGGATCCTGAGGGAGATGAGGGAGAACATTGCCGAGCCCCTAAAAATTATATGTCAGGGCTCTATTAGGTGTGTGTGCTTGTTGGAGGGCTAGAGAATGGCCAATCTAGTACCCATTGTTAAAAAGAGAGAGGCTGGCAATGACAGGCCAGATAGTTTAACATCTGTGGTAGGGAACATTTTAAAGTCTCAAATGAAAGGTGAAATGACCAGGTACAACTCCACAGGAGCTGACTGCTGTTCAGTACTTCAGCCTAATGGACTTTCACCATGTGTAGGCCTGAATGCTGAATGGTGGGTGGCTCATTCAATCCTGGGATAAACACAACACCCAAGCCCAATCCTCTCTTTGCCCAACAACTGTGGGTGTGCGTTATCCAGCCATCAGCAACTGGAAAACCTTCTAACCCTGGAACAATGACATCAATTGTAGCACCTTAAAGCTGCCCCAGTTGAGATCTGGTGGGCTGGATTTTCCCAGCCCCGAGGAGGCGGGACAGCCAGTAAACTCGGAGAAAGTGCCCTTTTGCCAGGAGGCGGGAAGATGTGCAGCTTCGGGTCCCGTCTCCTGGAGGTGGGAAAGGCATTTAATCCTTTTAACTGCCTGTTATCAGGTAGTTAACAGGCAGAAAAAAGGATTAGTGCCATTTTACCTTCACAGGTAAAGGCTTCCCGACCTCGGAGAACCCCGCCGGGTTGGAGGACACGTGAAGGAGGTCTGCGGCGGTCGGAGGCACCTGGAAGTAAGGTGTAGAGGTGAGTGATGGGTGCAAGTGTGGAGTGGTAAGTATGCAAGGTGAGTGATAAGTTACCTTGTTTTCTTCATACAACCTTTAGCCGCGGTGGATCGGGAGAGCCAACATCCTGCTTGGCAATTTCATAGAATGGCTGTTGGAATCTCCGTTCCAATAGCCATGTGAAATTTACAAATTTGAAAGGTTTGATGAGTCCTCAACACAAAGACTCATCAAACTAAAGAGAATGTCAGTGTTTGACAGCTTCATAGAGCTGTCAAACGCTGACATTTCTTCTTTCAAGAAGTCTTGACAGATAGCATGTCTGACGTTGACGTGATCTGTCAGTGACTTCGTCCCTAATTGGTCCGCTGAGCCCGCAGGGCGGGCTTAACAGGGTCAATCAGGGGAAAATCCCCCTGGTTGGTCAGGTGCGGATGGAGGCGGGACATTGACACGACAAGTAGCAGTCCCGCCTCCAACTCGCCTCCATTCACAAACTCCAGCCCGGTAACTCAGTACAGACCAGGGATCTGATTGGGGACTTCCTGGTCTGTTTGCCTCAGTGCCACACCTCACAGTATATTTACCCCGCTGAGGCATCAGGACAACCCCAGTCAGCAGTGTTTCAATCTATAAAGATGCGTTTGCAAATCTTTTGTGGTGTTTCTCATACCTGTTTTAGCATGAACTCAAGGGGGTCGTCTGGTCTTTCGTACACCAGATTTTCAGTCATTCTCTGTAAAATAAAACATAGTTAAAATCTTGTGACATTTGTTTATAACGTTAACATTTTGAAATTCAATCTGACAAGTCGTGAGTGCTCTCACTTGAGCTATCTGGATGTTTACAAGTTTATTATATTTTCATTTTACAAGTGTTAGATAATAAAAATGTGTTTACTTTATAAAAAATTAGTGCCGTGGGTGAGCTAATTAATTGCAGGTATGTATAAACTGTACAGTGAAACCCACTGTGCTCTAATCCATTAATATAATTATTTATCCCTTTGCCTGCCCACTTAGCTTACTGGAATGGAAATCTGTTTTCTATTTGCTGTGATATTTTACTTTTGATTTAAATTTAATGTACATTTTTCCCAGAATTGTTTTGTTATACTACAGTTACTCTATTCGTTCTTGCAGACCACAGACTCCACACTATTGTGCTATTCTAATATGAGGGCATGGGAATCTCCTTTGCTCCAGCCTTCTGCCAGTGTTGCTTTCAGCTGGTATTCATTAACATTCGTTTTTCTTCAGTTAAACACATCTTATGCATTACTATTAATAAAACAGCCAGAGTTTTCCATGTTTGCACAGCCCAGTCATGCTTTTCCACTCATTCACTTTAAGAAGCTGGATATCTCAGCTAGTACCTCTGGCCCTAGTGTGAGATGACAAATACCTCCACTCACAAGGCTGCCCATAACCCATAATTGCTTAGTCATTTGTGATTTTATGTAACCGTCTCACCAGTGTAGATTTTTATTATCATCCACTATGATCTCATTGAAACTTATAAAATTCTAACAGGACTAGACAGACTAGATGCAGGAAGGATGTTCCCGATGGCCAGAGAGTCCAGAACCAGGGGTCACAGTCTAAAGATAAGGGGTAAACCATTTAGGACAGAGATGAGGAGGAATTTTTTCACCCAGAGAGTGGTGAACCTGTGGAATTCTCTATCACAGAAGGCAGTTGAGGCCAATTCATTAAATATATTCAAGAAGGAGTTGGATATATTTCTTAAGGCCAAAGGGATCAAGGGATATGGAGAGAAGGCAAGGACAGGGTACTGAATTTGGATGATCAGCCATGATCGCATTGAATGGCAGGGCAGGCTCGAGGGGCCGAATGGCCTACTCCTGCTCCTATCTTCTATGTTTCTATGACATACCTCGTATTCGTTGGACAAATGAGGAAATATTTTGTCCAAATCTAGATATATATTTGGTTCAGTTCTGAGTTATTTTGCGTAGGTTCATACTGGTGAATGTGTTCAAATGAGAGAATATTTCACAAGAAATTTCGGACACATTGGGGGTGATTTTGTCAATGGGGAGCTGTTGGCGGCGGGACTCCCACTTGCCGGGTTTCAGTCCCGTCTCCATCAACTTCTGGCCAACCCACGCTATTTTTCCTTGATTGACTTTGTTAAGCCCGCCCAGCGGGCTTAGCAGGCCAATTAAGGGAAAGCCGGTGACAGAGAACGTCAGCGTATGACGTTTCATCTGTCAAAAATATTTGACAGATGATTTGTCATTGTTTGACAGCTCTGTGAAGCTGTCAAACACTGACATTCACTGTAGTTTGATGAGTTCTTGAATTCAAGACCTCATCAAACCTCTTTCTTTAGCAGAAATTAGATGGTTGCTGCATTGGAGAATGCAACGGCCATCTGTCATCTCCACCGCGGAGGTGCGAGACTCTCCGCATACCCACCGACTGAAGCCTGCAGGAAGAAACAAAGGCAAGTACACTTTTTCTGACACTTTGCACTTACCTCAGATACTCACCTCTCCACACTTGCACCCATCACTCACCTTCACAGCACACTTTTGGACCCCTCTGACCCCCGCAGACCCACTACTCGCCTCGGTGACCCTGGCAGGTTTCGGAGCCTTCGGGAAGCTCACACTTATGAGGGTAAAAAGGGGATAATCCTATTTTCTGCCTGTTAACTACCTGTTAACAGGCAATTAAGTGGCTTTAATCCCTTCCTGCCTCCAAGGAGACAGGACCCGGCGCGGGATGGCTACCCGCCTCCCGGGAAGATGACACGGAGGCGGGTTGGGGGATGGGTTGGGCACCCGCTCCCAAATTCTGCCATTTTCCCAGCAGTCCTGCCTCCAAACCCGCCTCCCCAGGGCTGGCAAAATCGCCCCCAGTCATTGCATTCCAGGCTCATAATAACACTAAGTTAGAATGATTCTAAGAGTCAAAAGCAACTGAATGCTAATTGGCAGGGGGGAGGGCAGAGGGGGTGGTGGTCGGTGTGCAATAAGGCAGAATAGTGTCCTTCCTCTCTGGGACCTAGGTTCAGATTCAGTACAAACGGCTGTGTATACGGATCTTAAATGAAAGATGTTTCAGCAGCCTCACCTAGTTCATGGTGAACATGAGTACACAGCGTAAAACTGCTCACAGTTTGGCACTGAATTGACATTCAGAGAGCCAAACGAATGCTGCATTGGGGAATGGAAAAGAAATCACACCGGTACGGAAAGGAGCTCTTACGAGTTTGGTTTTAAGGAACGTTGGAGCTGAAATTGTTGACAGTGATTTGGCTACAGTATTGGCCCGGAACTCGCGGTCAGCAGCAAAGCGTCAGAGCTCTAGCGATCTCTGTGGCGTGAATTTCAGTTCTCCTGACCTTTGTTTGAACCTGGTGCCATATCAAACGAATCTCCAGCGTCCAGCAGCAGTGATGTCGTCAAGCTGGCTAAGCAGCCAATCACATTGCAGAATTCTCACAGGCAGCAAACCAAGAAGTAAAATGTACAGGTTCTAATTTACTTTTTAGAAATGTTACAAGGAGCAAAAATAAAGATTGGGACATGCACATAGGATTAAGGTAGAAGCTGAAATATCATGAACAAACTTTTAAAAAGAAAAAAATATTATTTTAAAAATCGTATAATTCTTAATCATATTAACGGAAAAATTTGACAATCCACAAATATAAAATTAGTTTTTCATGGCTAGAATGGTTGTTCGTCAGTCAATACACTGTTAAAAACCCAGTTACACCTCTTTCAACAAGGCTTAACATTTTCAGGGTTGTGGGGGGGTGGGTGGGTGGTTATTTAACTGCGATATTCCAGCGTAATAAGGGAATCTTTGTCCTTCAGTGTGATTTCAATTGATTGCCAGCTATGGGGAGTTCCACAGCGGAACCTGTGGTGGAGCAGGGAATGACTGACTGCAACTTCTGGAATCCCGCGTTTATCTGCACTTGCGCTAAACCCTGAAGTTGCGGTCAGTTTCAGAGGGATAGTGAGGGCGAACGCTGACAGTTTCGCCATCATTACCACTGCAAAATCCGGGCCACTGTATTTGTGCTGATGCATTTCGCACTACCGGTGCACTGAGGGAATTTCTGCGGTCCCCTCGTTTGTGCAGCGCTAATACATTCCTGTAGGGATTAAAAGCAAGATTTGCTGGGCAAGAGCATGATTGTGCAGGAGCAACTCCTTAAAGCAGCACTTGCACGTCTCGGTGAAATCAGGCATTTTCTGCGGTGTATTTGTGCTAAGATGAGGCAGGAGTCTGCCAATGTCCAGCGGACAGCCTACATTGGATGATATATCTTAGCAGTGCAGCAATAAAGTTGAAAGCAAACAAAAGGGAACATATTGATCCAATCCAAAGAAACAAGCAGTACAGAGGAATGCAAAGAAACCAAAAACAGCCCAATAGTGAGGACTAGTCTGACCAAACGGTTAGGACAGACAGTTTGCAAATGACTTTGGGCGGCTGTGCCTCTGCAGAACTCTGCTTTAGAACATAGGAACATAGAAGATAGGAGCAGGAGTAGGCCATTCGGCCCTTCGAGCCTGCTCCGCCATTCAATGAGATCATAGCTGATCATCCAAACCCTAGCACCCGGTCCCTACACCGACAGCCATCCCACCCAAGCCCTATCCCCGTAACCCCACGTATTTAATCCCCCCTAACACTAAGGGCCAATTTTTTTTATCATGGCCAATCAACCTAACCCGCACATCTTTGGACTGTGGGACGAAACCGGAGCACCCGGAGAAAACCCACGCAAACACGGGGAGAATGTGCAAACTCCACACAGACAGTCACCCGAGGCCGGATTTGAACCCTGGTCCCTGGCGCTGTGAGGCAACAGTGCTAACCACTATGCCACCGTGCTGCCCTTTTCTTTAAACATAGGAGCAGGAGTAGGCCATTTGGCCCTTCGAGCCTGCTCCGCCATTCAACGAGATCATGGCTGATCATCCAAACCCTAGCACCCGGTCCCTACACCGACAGCCATCCCACACAAGCCCTATCCCCATAACCCTGTAACCCCATGTATTTAATCCCCCCCTAACACTAAGAGCCAATTTTTGTCATGGCCAATCAACCTAACCCGCACATCTTTGGACTGTGGGAGGAAACCGGAGCACCCGGAGAAAACCCACGCAAACACGGGGAGAATGTGCAAACTCCACACAGACAGTCACCCGAGGCTGGATTTGAACCCGGGTCCCTGGCGCTGTGAGGCAACAGTGCTAACCACTATGCCACCGTGCTGCCCAGCTTTGTTCCAGCTGACCTTGAGCCAATAGCGCAATGACTCCAAATTGCACCCCCAGTGTTCCTTAATATCAATCTCACAAGAGCACCCAACATGCCCCCAAATAAATGCACTAATGGGGCTTGTATAATGGAACCGGGCATCTCCTTCCCTTCCCATTGGGAAACCCAGGGCACGTGGAGTCCAATCCCAGTTTTCTTCTCCCTCTGTGCTCACGAGCCGAATTTCAGCCCCATTCTTCTTCTCAGGCAGTCCCCCGGAACCGAGGATGACTTGCTTCCACATTAAAAATGAGTTCTCGGGTGGCTGATGAGTCCAATGCGGGACCTACAGTCTCTGTCACAGGTGGGGCAGACGGTGGTTGAAGGGGCGGGTGGGTGGGGTGCTTGGGTTGACGTGCGCTCCTTGCGCTGCCTGCGCTTGGCTTCCGCTTGCTCCCGGCGAAGAGACTCGAGGTGTTCGGTGCCTTTCCAGATGCTTCTCCTCCACTTTGTGCGGTTTTGGGCCGGGGATTCCCAGGTGTCGGTGGGGATGTTGCACTTTTTCAAGGAGGCTTTGAGGGTGTTCTTGAAGTGTTTCCTCTGCCCACCTGGGGCTCTCTTGCCATGCCGGAGCTCCGAGTAGAGCGCTTCTTTTGGGAGTCTCATATCGGGCATGCGGACAATTACTGGAACAGAGTCAACGGAGCTTTCCTCTGCCTTTCACTCTGCTGTGTAAAACCTGAAAATACTTGATGCTGACCAGAAGTTAAGAAGGATTACATTTCCATTAAAAAGGTTTACATTTCCAGTCACTGATGTCTTCAACTTTGACAAGTACAGAAATTACATAGGTAAATCTGGCTTTGTGTCAATTATTTCACGCCATTACCCTTAATACCCTAAATAGTTCCCTATCTTTGACATTCAGAAGATACTCTCGCTTGTTTTTATGTTATGACCAATAAATACTCAGTCTGATAGATGAAGGCAAAATAGAATTTTAAACTAGTCTGAACTTAACTCTGAATAAAACTGAAGGTGACCTAATTCAAATGTAGTTGCTTCAGAAACATATCCAATCATGTGTGGGCAGTGATGTTGAGATTTTTGCTTTTTAGTTCGATGCGACATGTGACTTTGTGATGTGCATCCATCTATCTAGTTCATGATGATTTAGTCTGGAAGGAATTGTAGCATCAATTAAAAAAGTGTTACACCTACATTACAGATTACATGGACAACCACTCCAATGGCATATGCTCTTAACCATGATCTGTCACGAAGATTAAACTGTCTTATTTTATACAAGGCTAGGTAGGAAAATTACAAGGCTAGCTGGGAAAGTAAGCTGTGAGGAGGATGCAAAGAGGCTGCAAAGGGACATAGACCAGGTTGGTGACTGGGCAAGAAGGTGGCAGATGGAGTATAATGTGGGGAAGTGTGAAATTATCCACTTTGGTAGGAAGAATGGAAAAGCAGAATACATTTTAAAAGGTGAGAGACTAGTAAATGTTGGTATTTAGAGGGATTTGGGGGTCCTAGTCTTCTTACACTAATCACAGAAGGTTAACATACAGGTACAGCAAGCAATTAGGAAGGAAAATGGTATGTTAGCCTTTATTGCAAGGGGATTGGAGAATAAGAGTAAAGGGGGGAAAAATTCAGTTGTTTGCGCCTCCCATTAGCGCCTTAAGAGGGCGCTAATGGGGCACAAAGCAACTAGCGCCCGAGCGCAACGATGTTTGCGCTGCTCGCGAAATTAACTAGACATTTTGCGGCAGCGCTAAACACTACCGCCACGATCTCCTGCACCAGCAGATTGTGACGTCAGTCGAGGGCGCAACGTCCCGTTAGCGCCCCAGACCAGAAATTGAGTGGCGCCCCCTGCCTTACCGCCTGCCGCTAGCAACAACAGGTTGAGGGGAGCATTATGCTGTAAGAAAGGGACTGGGGGAGCGCTGTTTAAAGGTGACCGCTTCCTGCCTTTTTTTGTCAGTAACATTTTTGCGCCACGCATTCTGAGAGAGAGAGAGAGACTTCTGGAGAGATTCAACGCTGTGTGAAGGAGTTTTGGGTACTGAGCAGCACTTTGCAGGTTGATTTTGATTTGCCCTTCCTTGTATCGATTTAGAAGAGACTGTGGGGGCTGCACTCTGAGCTCTTTCCCTGATTCTCTCCATTGTTCTTTCCAGCAGATTTGATGTACAGGTCTCTCCAGGCCGAGATTCAAGGCTGCAATGAGCAGGATGTGGATGGAGAGCAAGATCAACCCTCCCCTTTAAGATAAAAAGAGAAAATGCAGAAGAAACTCAGCAGGTCAAGCAGCATCTGTGAAGAGAGAAACAGAGTTAACGTTTCGGGTCAATGACCATTCGTCAGAACTCCCCTTTAAGAATTGGACGGTGCCAGTGTGTCTGTGTTCCATTGCTGACTGACATCACATGAGCTTTGCCAGCGCTGTGAGGTAGCGCCTCGCTCCTCGGCCTTAGCACCATAAGACAGGTGTGAAGCGCCTGATTTAACGTTCAATCACCTCCAGGGGGCGATAAAAGCCAAGTTTGCTGTCGGAGGCGATAATTAGCGCCAGGCGCTAAACTTTGCGCACGACCGCTAATGGAGCCCCAAACAGGGCTATACCGAATTTCTCCCCCAAGAAGTCTTACTGCAATTATATAGGGCTTTGCTGAGACTACACCTGGAGTACTGTGTACAGTTTTGGTCTCCTTACCTAAGGAAGGATATACTTGCCTTAGAGAGGGTGCAACGAAGGTTCACGAGATTGATTCCTGGGATGAGAGGGCTGTCCTATGAGGAGAGATTGTGTAGAATGGGGCCAATATTCTCTGGAGTTTAGAAGAATGAGAGGTGATCTCATTGAAACATACAAGATTCTGAAGGGGATTGACAGGGTAGATGCTGAGAGGCTGTTTCCCTTGGCTGGAGAATCTAGAACTAGGGGCCATAGTCTCAGGATAAGGGGTCAGCCATTTAGGACTAAGACGAGGAGCAACCTCTTCACTCAGAGGGTTGTGAATCTTTGGAATTCTCTACCCCAGAGGGCTGTGGATGATCAGTCGATGAGTATATTCAAGGCTGAGATCAAGACAGCGGCGGCGGCGGCAGAGCGGACCCAGGAGTGGCGAGGCGGCGGCGGCGTATAAAGGGAGCCCGAGGCGTAGGTAGGCCCTACAGCAGCGGCAGAGCGGACCTAGGAGGAGTGGCGAGGCAGCGGCAGTACCAACTCAGCACCGGCAGAATTTTGAAAGAGTGACGTCAGAAGTCAAAAAGTGACGTTGGCACAAGGGGAGGGTTCTGATTGGTGAGTAGCTGGTAAGTGTTTATACTTGGCTTTCTTAAAGTTTTAAGTTTATTCCAGCTAGGTTAGTAAATAGTCTGTTAAGTAGAGGTATGGCAGGGCAGCTCACACCCGTGGAATGCACATCCTGTGCCATGTGGGAAGTCCTGGACACCTCCCGTGGTCTGGACGACCCACATGTGCGGGAAGTGTCGTCAGCTACAGCAGCTCGAGCACCGGGTTACGGAGCTTTTGAGCGACGGCTGCAGTCACTGCTGTGCATCCGCGAGGCTGAGCGCTACGTGAATAGCATGTTTCGGGAGGTGGTCACCCCTCAGCTTAAGAATGTGCAGGCAGAGAGGGAATGGGTGACCACCAGACAGAAGAGGAGGACCAGGCAGGTAGTGCAGGAGTCCCCTGAGCTCATCTTGCTCACCAACCAGTATTTGGTGCTGAGTACTGGTGAGGGCTATGGTTCCTCTGGGGAGTGCAGCCAGAGCCAAGTCCACAGCACCATGGAAGGCTCAGCTGCACAGGAGGTGTGGAAGAGGAGAGGGAGAGCAATAGTGATAGGGGATTCAATAATTAGGGGAGCAGACAGGATGTCACTGAACGGCTGCAGGGCATTCTGAGGGGGGAGGGTGAACAGCCAGAGGTCGTGGTCCATATCGGTACCAACGAAATAAGTAGAAAGAGGGATGAGGTCCTGCAGGCAGGGTTTAGGGAGGAAGGAAAGAGGTTAAAAAGCAGGACTTCAAAGGTAGTAATCTCTGGATTACTACGAGTGCCACATGCTAGTGAGTACAGAAATAGGAAGACAGAGCAGATGAATGTGTGGCTGAAGAGATGGTGTAGGAGGGAGGGCTTTAGATTCCTGAGGAATTGGAACCGTTTCTGGGGGAGCTGGGACCTCTACAAGCCAGACGGGTAGCACCCCAATGGAAATGGGAACGGGACCAATGTCCTCACGGGGGGTTTTGCTAATGCTGTTGGAGAGAGTTTAAACTAGCTTGGCAGGGGGCTGGGAACCTGAGGGTAGAATCAGAAAGGAGAAAAGCTAAGCTGGAAATAGAAGATAGGGGTGCAGGTAAAGGGGTATTTAGGAAGGCAAAGAGAAAGGAGAAGGCAATAGAGCAGGGCAACAACTGGGGTAACGATACCAGAATGTATCAGGAAGGGGCAGAGCATACAAGCATAAAAGTGCACCAGAAAATACAGTCAGAGTAAGGAAAAATGATAAGGTAAAATTAAAGGCTCTTTATCTGAATGCACGCAGCATTCGTTACAAGATAGATGAGTTGACGGCACAAATAGAAATAAATGGATATGATCTGATAGCCATTACAGAGACGTGGTTGCAAGGTGACCAAGGCTGGGAACTGAATATTCAGGGGTATTTGACATTTCGGAAGGATAGGCAGAAAGGAAAAGGAGGTGGGGTAGCTCTGTTAATAAAGGATGAGATCGCTGCAGTGGTGAGGAATTATATTGGCTCAGAAGCTCAAGATGTAGAATCAGTTTGGGTGGAGATAAGAAACAGTAAGGGTAAGAAGTCACTGGTGGGAGTAGTATATAGGCCCCCTAACAGTAGCTATACTGTAGGACAGTGTATAAATCAAGAAATAATGGGGGCTTGTAAGAAAGGTACTACAATAATTATGGGCGATTTTAATCTTCATATAGATTGGATAAATTAAATTGGCAAAGGTAGCCTTGAGGACGAGTTCATAGAGTGTATTCGGGATGGTTTCTTAGAGCAATACGTTGAGGAACCAACCAGGGAGCAGGCTATTTTAGACCTGGTAATGTGTAATGTGACAGGATTAATTAATGATCTCATAGTAAAGGATCCCCTAGGAAAGAGTGATCATAGCATGGCAGAATTTCAAATTCAGTTTGAGGGTGAGAAACTTGGGTCTGAAACTAGTGTCCTAAACTTAAATAAAGGCAATTTCAAGGGTATGAGGACAGAGTTGGCTAAAGTGGACTGGGAAAATAGATTAAAGGGTAAGACGGTAGATCAGTAGTGGCAGACATTTAAGGAGATATTTCATAACTCTCAGCAAAGGTGTATTCCAGTGAGAAAGAAAGGCTCTATGAGAAGGATGAACCATCCGTGGCTAACTAAGGAAGTTAAGGATGGTATCGAATTGAAAGAAAAGGCATAATGTTGCCAGAGGATTGGGAAATTTTTAGAAACCAGCAAAGGATGACTAAAAATATTATAAAGAGGGAGAAGATAGAGTATGAGAATAAACTAGCAAATAATATAAAAACAGACAGTAAGAGCTTCTACAGGTACATAAAAAGGAAGAGAGTAGCTAAAGTAAACGTCGGTCCCTCAGAGGATGAGACTGGGGAATTAATAATGGGAAATAGAGAAATGTCAGAGACTCTAAACAATTATTTTGGATCAGTCTTTACGGTAGAAGACACTAAAAACATCCCAATAATAATAATCAAGGGGCTATAGGGAGGGAGGAACTTAAAACAATCTCTATCACTAGAGAAAAAGTACTAGACAAACTAATGGGGCTAAAGGCCTGACAAGTCCCCTGGACCTGATGGCCTGCATCCTAGGGTCTTAAAAGAAGTGGCTGCAGAGATAGTAGATGCGTTGGTTGTAATCTACCAAAGTTCCCTGGATTCTGGAGAGGTCCCAGCGGATTGGGAAACCGCAAATGTAACGCCACTATTCAAGAAAGGATGGAGACAGAAAGCAGGAACCTATAGGCCAGTTAGCCTAACATCTGTCATTGGGAAAATGCTGGAATCCATTATTAAGGAGGTAATAGCAGGAGATTTAGAAAATCATAAGACAATCAAACAGAATCAACATGGTTTTATGAAAGGGAAATTGTGTTTGACAAATTTGCTAGAGTTCTTTGAGGATGTAGCGAGCAGGGTGGATAAAGGGGAACCAGTAGATGTAGTGTATTTGGATTTCCAGAAAGCATTCTATAAGGTGCCACATAAAAGGTTACTGCACAAGATAAGAGTGCATGGGGCTGGGGGTAATATATTAGCATGGACAGAGGATTGGCTAACTAACAGAAAACAGAGAGTCGGGATAAAGGGGTCATTTTCCGGTTGGCAATCAGTAACTAGTGGGGTGCCACAGGGATCGGTGCTGGGGCCTCAACTATTTACAATCTATATTAATGACTTGGATGAAGGGACCGAATGTACTGTAGCCAAATTTGCTGATGATACATAGAAACATAGAAGATAGGAGCAGGAGTAGGCCATTCGGCCCTTCGAGCCTGCTCCGCCATTCAATGAGATCATGGCTGATCATCCAAATTCAGTACCCTGTCCCTGCCTTCTCCCCATATCCCTGGATCCCTTTAGCCTTAAGAAATATATCCAACTCTTTCTTGAATATATTTAATGAACTGGCCTCCACCGCCCTCTGTGGCAGAGAATTCCACAGGTTCACCACTCTCTGGGTGAAGAAATTCCTCCTCATTTCTGTCCTAAATGGCTTACCCCTTATCCTTAGACTATGACCCCTGGTTCTGGACTCCCCGGCCATCAGAAACATCCTTCCTGCATCTAGTCTGTCCAGGCCTGACAGAATTTTATAGGTTTCGATGAGATCCCCTCTCAATCTTCTAAACTCCAGTGAGTATAAGCCCAATCGACACAATCTCTCCTCACACGTCATTCCTGCCATCCCAGGTATCAGCCTGGTGAATCTTCGCTGCACTCCCTCCATGGCAAGAACGTCCTTCCTTAGGTAAGGCGACCAAAACTGCACACAATATTCAAGGTGCGGTCTCACCAAGGCCCTGTACAACTGTAGCAAGACATCCTTGTTCCTGTACTTGAACCTTCTTGCTACGAAGGCCAACATACCATTTGCCTTCTTAACCGCCTGCTGCACCTGCATGCTTACCTTCAGCGACTGGTGCACAAGAACACCCAGGTCTCTTTGCACTTCCCCTTCTCCCAATCTATTGCCATTCAAATAATAATCTGCCTTCCTGTTTTTGCCACCAAAGTGGATAACCTCACATTTATCCACATTATAGTGCATTTGCCATGTTTCTGCCCAATCACCCAACCTGTCCAAATCGTACTGGAGTTTCATGACATCCTCCTCACAGCATACCCTCCCACCCAGCTTTGTGTCATCTGCAAATCTGGAGATATTACATCCAATTCCCTCGTCCAGATCATTAATATATATTGTGAACAGCTAGGGTCCTAGGACTGATCCTTGCGGTACCCCACTAGTCACTGCCTGCCACTCGGAAAACGACCCGTTTATTCCAACTCTTTGCTTTCTGTCCACCAACCAGTTCTCTATCCAAGTCAATACCTTGCCCCCAATCCCATGTGCCTTAATTTTGCACGCTAATCTCTTATGCGGGACCTTATCGAAAACCTTCTGAAAGTCCAAATACACCACATCCACTGGTTCTCCCTTATCTATTTTACCAGTTACATCCTCAAAAAATTCCAGTAGATTAGTCAAGCATGATTTACCTTTTGTAAATCCATGTTGACTTTGTCCGATCCTGTCACTGCTTTCCAAGTGCTCTGTTATTACATCTTTTATAATGGACTCTAGCATTTTTCCCACTACCGATGTCAGGCTTACCGGTCTATAATTCCCCGCTTTTTCTCTACCACCTTTTTTGAATAGTGGGGTAACATTAGCTACCCTCCAATCCATGGGTACTGTTCCAGAGTCTATCGAGTTCTGGAAGATGACCAGCAATGCATCTACTATTTCTAGGGCCACTTCCTTAAGTACCCTGGGATGTAGATTATCAGGCCCTGGGGATTTATCGGCCTTCAGTCCCATCAATTTCCCTAACACCATTTCCCTACAAATACTGATTTTTTTCAGTTCCACCCTTTCATCAGACCCTATGTTCCCTGGCATCTCTGGGAGGTTATTTGTGTCCTCCGTTGTGAAGACAGGACCAAAATATGTATTTAGTTGGTCTGCCATTTCTTTGTTCCCCATTATAAATTCCCCTGATTCTGACTGCAAAGGACCTACACTTGACTTCACCAACCTTTTTCTCTTCACATATCTATAAAAGCTTTTACAGTCAGTTTTTATGTTCCCTGAAAGCTTACTCTCATATTCTATTTTCCCTTTCTTAATTAATCCCTTTGTCCTCCTTTGTTGAATCCTAAACTGCTCCCAATCCTCAGGATTATTGCTTTTCTGGCCAATTTATATGTCCTCTCCTTGGACAAAGATAGGTGGGTTAGCAAGTTGTGAGGAGGACACAAAGGCCTAGAAATTCATTGTAGCCACTTTTGGGGCGGTAAAGTCGGGCGGCCGCTAAAGTTTGCGCCCGGCGCAAAATCGAGGCCACTTCTCCGATATTCATTAGCTTCGCCCTAAGAGTTTGCTCGAGCGCTAAAACTGGCGCTGCACGCCTCTCTTTAGGCGCTAAGCCGGAGGTGCTGAGCGAGAGCGCTGAGGCCGGGCGTAGCGCAGGTGCGGCCATCTCGTGACTGACAGCAGACACCCTGGCGCCGGCCAGCTCTTAAGGGGGAAGGGTCGACTTGGTCTGCTGCCACGCCCTGGATAGTGGAGCCCTCCAGCTAGGCCTGAACACTGCTGCTGGACCCAAATAGCGCCTGAAGCCATGCAGAAGGCCCGTGAACGAGCGCAGTGCTTCTCAGAGCTTGATCTGAGTGTGCTGGTTGGTGCTGTGGAGAAGAGGCGCCATATTTTGTACCCGGACAATGGCAGGAAGGCGCCGGTCCGCGTCTACCGGAGAGCCTGGAGGCATGTCGCCAGCAAGGTGTCAGCCAACAGCGAGGTCCCCAGGAGCGGTGTCCAATGCCGCAAAAAGTTTAATGACCTCACTTGGATTGTCAGGGTGAGTACCCTTTCCAGTGTCCTCCTCATCCTTGCATGTGCACCTCACATTATGGGCAAAGGGACCTGAAAGCCCTAATGGCCAGCCCTCATCCAGCAGCTATGGGACAGGCATGAACATCAATTGCACATTCTGCACTTAACACACTGGCCAAGCTATTCCACCATGGGAGGCAGTGCACACAAGATCAGGGCTACACACTGGCCAGGCTATCCCACCATGGGAGGCAGTGCACACAAGATCAGGGCGACACACTGGCCAGGCTATTCCACCATGGGAGGCAGTGCACACAAGATCAGGGCTACACACTGTACTTAGAGGCCGTCCTTTCTCTTGCAGGCCAAGCTGGCCAATAATAAGAAGAGCCGGACTGCGACCGGGGGAGGCCGACCCCAGATCCAGCCGCTCACCGAGCTGCAACATCGCGTGGAGCGCATCATGGGTGGCCGGGTGATTGGCCCCGTTGCATGTGGAGATGCCGACCCTGTTCTGGGCACCAATGGTAAGGACATCACCTTTTGGACCTCTCTCGTCCCACTTGCGCATCAGATCTACATCCTTTGCCACTGTCCGACCAATGCGCTGAATGCCACCACTCATGCATCCCTCGCTGACGCCCTCTCCTCACTCTAAAGCTACTCTTGTGCCTTCCTGCTTTCAGATGGTGAGGAGGAGGTCCCTGAACTTGCCAGTGAAAGCCCCTCAGAAGAGGAGGAGGAGGAGGAGCAAGAGGAAGGCGGCCCATCAGGGGAACCCTCAGCCGCGGCAACCCATGCGAATGTAGGGGACACGTCTTCCCTGGAGGGGAGCGTGGCGGAAGTGTCGGAGGGGAGGGGAGCTCATGGGACCTGCGGCCTGCAGAAACGGGGGAGGGGGGTGGAAGCTCAGCGGCCTTCTCCCCAGAGGGGGGAAGGGTCGGAGGAGAGTCCAATTGCTGGGCCCAGCGGCGTCCAGCAACGCAGGAAGGGTCGGCCAGCTCGGCGGCCTTCTCCCCAGAGGGGGGGAAGGGTCGGAGGGGAGTCCAATTGCTGGGCCCAGCGGCGTCCAGCAACGCAGGAAGGGTCGGCCAGCTCGGCGGCCTTCTCCCCAGAGGGAGAGTCCAGCCTCCAGTCCGGAGATGGTCTTCGCCGAGGAGATGGAACGCCTCGAGGACTTGTCCACGGACTCGGAGCGCCGGCACACGGAGCTCATGGGGGTAGTGGCACGGTTGCCTGAGGCCATCGAGTCCCTCTCTCGGAGTGTGACCGACGTCGGGGCCTCACAGGCCATCAGTTTGGCGGAATTCGGGGCAGAGCAGGCAGCGAGTCGGGCGGCATTCGGGGCAGATCAGGCAGCGAGTCGGGCGGCATTCGGGGCAGATCAGGCAGCGAGTCGGGCGGCATTCGGGGCAGCTCAGGCAGCGAGTGGGCAGCTGATCAGTGGTGCCGTGCAGTCACTGGGTGCTCTGATGAGGTCACTGAACAGGTCAACACGGGCACTCACTGCTGCCACACTCGCTGTGTCAGCCAGGCATCGCCAGGGCACCCGGCGCGCTGCAGCAGCACAGCGGTCTGTCCCTCGGCAGATTGGTGCGCATGCTGCAGTGCTGGCCCGGGCGAGTGCCAGTGTCTCAGGCAACCAGCGAGCGCCTGCCATCCGCCAGCTTGCCCCCATTCCTCCAGCCGCCACTGCCACTCCCCCAGTGGAGCTGCCAGGAGCTGCTGCAGCGACTGATGCTGGCCAGCCACAGCTGCAGCATTCAACAGCCGCCCGCTCGACGGCCAGACCTCGACTAGGCCGACCCCCAAGGGCATCTGCCGTCACGACATGTGCCCCTCTGGAGCCTGCCCCCAGCCTTGCAGCAGCCAATGGCCTTACTTTGAGGAGGAGCAGCAGGGCGGGCAGGGGCCACACAAAGATGGCCAAGGCATCGCCCTAGCGGGCCAAAAAGTCGAATGTGTGGCCAGTTGTGTTTGTTTTTTGAGGCCGAGAATTGGATGTTTGTTTTTTGAAGGCCGAGGATGTGATGTTTGTTTTTTACGAAGGCCGAGGATGACGGCCATTTTAGTTGCACTGTTTTGTTAATCCTCTCCAGGTTGTGGGAGCGAGTAATGTGTTTGAGTGTTTTTTGGGGGTTTCGTCTGTTTTTGGTTTTCATGTGGGAAGGGCCCTGAGTTTGTACAATAAAGCATTTTATTTATTCACATTGTCCATGTTTGATCTTTGAAGTGTTTGTTGCCTTAACCGGCTGAGGGCTTGCGGAGCAGCTGCAATCATGTTCTTTCATTGGCGCAAGCCATTCCCTGACAGGGGGCCTAGAAGTGACGTTCAATAAGCCGCCGACGGGCGGCCCTTGGACCTTGTGCCTCCCTCCTGGGCTGGTACTCCTCGTCCTCGTCGTCCTCATGCTCCTCCTGCTCCTCCTCCTGAGGTGGTGGTCCAACGTGAGGTGGCAGTGCCTGAGTCCTGCGGATAGCCAGGTTGTGCAGCATGCAGCAAACGACGACGAATTGGGAGACTCGCTCCTGCGAATACTGGAGGGCTCCCCCGGAGCGATCGAGACAGCGGAACCGTTGCTTGAGGATGCCGATTGTTTGTTCTATGATGTTCCTAGTCGCTTGATGGCTCTCGTTGTATGCCTCTTCAGCAGGGGTCGTGGGCGCACGGAGCGGGGTCATGAGCCAGGTACACAAAGGATAGCCTTTGTCTCCGATAAGCCATCCTCTTGGGTGAGGCTGTGCCTGGAACATGTCAGCCACAGTTGTCTGTCGCAGGATAAAGGCATCGTGGCTGCTGCCTGGAAAGCGGGCATTGACAGCTAGGATGCGCTGCCTGTGGTCACACACCAGCTGTACGTTGAGGGAATGGTAGCCCTTCCGGTTGCGGTAATCCTCGGCATGCTCCAGAGGTGCCCGCAAAGCCACATGCGTGCAGTCAATGGCGCCCTGCACCATGGGGAAGCCCGCTATTCTTGCAAATCCCACTGCACGCTGCTGCTGCTTGTCCAGGGTCATGGGGAAGGAGATGAATTGATGTCTCCTTCTGAAAAGGGCATCGGTCACCTGGCGGATGCAGCAATGCACGGCGAACTGGGAGATGTTAGTGATGTCCCCAGCAGCGGATTGGAAGGAGCCGGTGGCACAGAAGTTGAGAGCCACCGTCACCTTCACTGCCACCGACAGAGACGTCCTGCGCATCAGCTGTGGCTGCAGATCTCTGTGAAGCAGCTGGCAGATGTCTGCAACCACCTCCCTTCTGAATCGCAGCCTCCTAACACACATCGCGGCAGACATGGTCAGATAGGAGGACTGCTGGCGGTATACCCTGGGTGGGTAAGGCCTCAGTTGGCGACGCCTGTTGCCCCCTCTGCGTCTAGCCAGGGCTGCCACTCTCTCACGGCGTCTGTAAGCCCTTCTGGCATAAGGCTGAAAGTCAGCGTTGGCACCCAATGCAGCCCCCATTATATGCTGGCAAACACTGAGCTCGCAATGAAGGCAAAGATAATTGCTAAGCTCTGGCCTGAGCCAAAAAGACCTGTCCTAGTGTTGGTCCAAACCAGTAAGCTCTCCTCCTTGGTCTCTCTCCAAAAAACCGTTGCACAAGAGTGAATGCTGCAAAATGGCTGGCCTTTATAGTGCAGGGTAAGTGCCCTTTAATTAGTGCTCCCCGCGGCCCGCCTCGGCTGTGTACCGTTCCACTTCACAGTCGTTAGGGCCGCCCGGTGCACAATGGGCCGGCGCGAGTGAAGTTCCGGTTCGGGGCGCACAAAGGGCGTTGCACGACGAAATGATGTCATGATCTGCGCGCGCAGCAGGGCGCACGCTAAGACTTTGCGCCGGCGCTAAATGTGTACTGAAGTTGGGGCAAGGCGCAGATCGCGCTGCGCCCGGGCGCTAAGCGCCTAGCGCTCGAGATCTACTCCTCCTAAGGCGCTAACGGCTGGCGCGCCCAACTGAATTTCTAGGCCAAAGAGTCTGCAAAGGGATACAGATAGGTTCAGTGAGTGGGCAAAAACTTGGCAAATGGAGTATAATGTGGTAAAATGTGAGGTTATCCACTTTGGAAGGAAGAATGAAAAAGCAAATTATTGTTTAAATGGAGTGAGATTTCAAAATGCTGCAGTACAAAGGGATCTGGGGGTCCTAGTACATGAAACACAAAAAGTTAGCATGCAGGTTCAGCAAGTAATTAGGAAGGCTAATGGAATGTTGGCCTTTATTGCAAAGGGAATGGAGTATAAAAGTAGGGAAGTTTTGATGCAACTTTACAGGGCGCTGGTGAGACCGCACCTGGAGTACTGCGTACAGTTTTGGTATCCATATTTAAGGAAGGATATACTTGCATTGGAGGCAGTGCAGAGAAGGTTCACTAGGTTGATTCCTGGGATGAAGGGGTTGATGTATGACGAAAGGTTGAGCAGGTTGGGCCTATACTCATTGGAGTTTAGAAGACATGAAATTTATACCTTCCAAAGCCAATTTGTCTTACTCGAATGAGCGCTGAATATTCCTAGGATTAGGTAGTACAAGTCAGTACTGTATATATGGTAGACTCAATTAACACAATCTCCTCCCACCCCTCTCCACCAGTGTATTGAGTGGAATGTCCAGTATCTGTTCTATCAATCCAAGTAATTCAGAACTGCAACATAATGGATTAAAGATAAAATTATTCAAGAGTGATTCATGATTGGCTTTTAAAGAGGCCGGGTCATCCTACAACAGGGGACCAATTCAGGGGTATTCAATGCTGTAGCCATTATAGAATCCAACATAATTTATTCAAACACATTTTTGAACCGATTCAAAGTTATCATCGAGCCGAGATGTATCCTCGCAAATTGATTGTATGGAATTTCTGTCTTGCAAGATTATGTAAAAGAATGGTACAAATTGGTCAAAATCACATGTTGTGGTGCTTCAAAATAATGTAGACTGAAGAACTTTAACTAATTTGTGACACAGAATTCTACCTATGCTTTCTTGCCTCAAATCATAATATCATAAAGCCGCTAAATAATTTATTGCATCTGATCTATGGACAGCTTAGAGCGTGCATGTGTTTTTAAGCTGATTGGCAAAAGAACCAGAGGCAAGAGGAGGGAACATTTTTTTCGACAGTGAGTTGCTGTGATCTGGAATGCGCTGCCTGAAAGGGTGGTGGATGCAAATTCAATCGTAACATTCAAAAAAAAGAATTGGATAAATACTTGAAGGGAAAAATGACAGTGCTATGGGGAAAGAGCAGGGGAGTGGGACTAATTGGAGAGCTCTTTCAAAGAGCCGGCACAGGCACAATGGGCCGAATGGCCTCCTCCTGTGCTGTCTCATTCTATGACTCTAATTCCCCTTCGATTTTCTTCCTTTCTCTTCTGAATGTGCTAGCTTATGCTGGGGTAAGATTCATGCTGCCCTCCAAGACCTCACCCAAGTGGCCATTCTTCATGTGTGAACCTGAACAGTGAGTGTCGGCAGGCTATTTCGCTATGTGTGGCATCACAGCTGAGCCAAGTCATGTCCCCACCTTACATCTCCAGCTGTATTATCAGCAGGAATCACTGAATAGCAGGCTGGTGCAGGAAACTTGACTGATCGTTCTCCTTCCTAGCCCAGGGAACACTGATGCCAGCTGAAAGGGCCCTACTGCAGCCCTGGCTAAGATCAGCTAACTGAGCACCGACCAGGTAGAGAACCTGTAACCTTCCCGCAGCAGTACACTTATTCATGAAAGATTCCAAGACTTCTAGACACAAAAGGCATCAAGGGGTATGGGGAGAGAGCGGGAATATGGTATTGAGATAGAGGATCAGCCATGATCATAGAAGGGTTTCGACCCGAAATGTTGACTATTTCTCACTCCATGGATGTTGCCTGGCCTGCTGAGTTTTTCCAGCATTTTCTGTTGTTATTTCAGATTTCCAGCATCCGCAGTATTTTGCTATCATGATCATATTGAATGTCGGAGCAGGCTCAAAGGGCCGAATGGCCTACTCCTGCTCCTATTTTTCTATGTCCCTGTAATGCAGTATGAGCAATGAGGCAGAGCAGAGGGGTAACAATGGAGAACTGAACCAAACCATTTCTAATACACAAACACATTCTTCCCTAAGGAGAACTATGCAACATTACACAGGCAACATCAAAGGGAAACCGTTTCCTGCAGTAAATTTAAACTCCAGATAATGAGGCAGGCCAGTACTAACCCAAAACCTTTGAACAGCCCACTAACCTGAAAAATCTGTAGAATATTATGTTTCTCCATGTACATCACAGATCGAGTATATGGGTCTTCAAAACAGCTTGAAAAATTTTCTTCAGTAACTGAAGGCTCCTGTGTCACCTTAGCTGAACCTATAGGCGTAGCTGTAGATGTAAGTTGAGCTGGAGGTTGAATTGTAGTGTTAAATATAGGCTGAATCTCAGGCTCAACTGCAGATGCAACTGGAGGTTCACCTTCGACTATTGGCTCAATTTCAGGTTCGACTATAGCCTCCACTCCTGGTTCATCTGCAGCCTCCGCTCCTGGTTCATCTGCGGCCTCCACTCCTGGTTCATCTGCGGCCTCCACTCCTGGTTCAGCTGCAGGCTTCACTCCTGGTTCACCTGCAGCCTCCACTCTTGGTTCATCTGCAGGCTCCACTCCTGGTTCATCTGCAGCCTCCGCTTCTGGTTCATCTGCGGCCTCCACTCCTGGTTCATCTGCGGCCTCCGCTTTTGGTTCAGCTGCAGGCTTCACTCCTGGTTCATCTGCAGTCTCCACTCTTGGTTCATCTGCAGGCTCCACTCCTGGTTCATCTGCAGCCTCCGCTTCTGGTTCATCTGCGGCCTCCGCTCCTGGTTCATCTGCAGCCTCCACTCCTGGTTCATCTGCAGGCTTCACTCCTGGTTCATCTGCGGCCTCCACTTCTGGTTCATCTGCAGGCTCCACTCCTGGTTCATCTGCAGCCTCTGCCTCTGGTTCAGCTGCAGGCTTCACTCCTGGTTCATCTGCAGCCTCCACTCCTTGTTCATCTGCGGCCTCCACTCCTGGTTCATCTGCGGCCTCCACTCCTGGTTCATCTGCAGCCTCCACTCCTGGTTCATCTGCAGCCTCTGCTTCTGGTTCAGCTGCAGGCTTCACTCCTGGTTCATTTGCGGCCTCCACTCCTGGTTCCTTTTCTGTAGGATTCAGATCATCCTTCTTTTTGATTAAAAAAAAGTGTAAGAGTATATTGTTAATAAATGTATAATTGTAACATTTTGATAAGAACCTGACAATATACTGATTCATTTGAATATCCGTTATATAATTAAATAAGCCAAGCTTGATAGTACCTGATACATTCTGCTCATAATAAGGGCTGACAAACCGCTGATAGAATGGAACTTAATTCAAGAAGCAAACATGCGTTGAGATTAAGTTGTTACAGGTATCATTTAGCTCTTGCAGTAACTTAAACATTTGCAACTAAACTTTCATTGCAGTATCCTGACAGTTCATTTGGTATGAGGCTACATAAGATAGTAGTCAAGGAAAGGAATGGCATCCATGGTACTCAGTGTAAAACTCAGGGCGATGGTGGGACATTGTATAATGTTTCACTGTATTGGGCACATGTGGAAATCATAGAATGATTACAGCACAGAAGGAGGCCATTCGGCCCATGGAGCCCATGCCGGCTCTCTGCAAGTGCACTTCAGCTAGTCCCACTCCTCCGCCCTTTCCCTGTAGCCCTGCAATTTTTTCTCCTTCAGGCACTTATCCAGTGAGAACCTGCCTTATGATTCTTCCTATCATCGCACATTTCTTCTGGATCCTGTGCCAATGAGTACATGGCAAATGTCTCTTTGGATGGTGAAGTAATGCAAGAAGCAACAGACTGAACGTAAGAATCTTTTGCAGGGCTATATTGCAACAATCACTTGATCTGTCAAGGCATCAGAATGTTTGTTTCAACTTCCCAGTAGTCTGCTGCAGCATGATCCTAATGGTGGTGTGTTCCTCATTATACACAGGAGACTACTGGAGAAGAATAAAAGGTGTGGAATTAGAGGAATCTTAGCAAATTGGATTAAAAACTAGTTAGAAGGGATAAACAATGCAGGAGTTAAGGGCACTTGGAAGTGGGTAGCAGTGTCACACAGGGTTTGCGCCATGTATATCAATTATTTAGATTTAAAGCTAGGGGGATTGGCTTCCAAATATAGAAACATAGAAGATAGGAGCAGGAGTAGGCCATTCGGCCCCTTGAGCCTGTTCCGCCATTCAATGAGATCATGGCTGATCATCCAAATTCAGTACCCTGTCCCTGCCTTCTCCCCATACCCCTTGATCCCTTTAGCCTTAAGAAATATATCCAACTCCTTCTTGAATATATTTAATGAATTGGCCTCTACTGCCTTCTGTGGTAGAGAATTCCACAGGTTCACCACTCTCTGGGTGAAGAAATTCCTCCTCGTCTCAGTCCTAAATGGCTTACCCCTTATCCTTAGACTGTGACCCCTGGTTCTGGACTCCCCCGCCATCGGGAACATCCTTCCTGCATCTAGTCTGTCCAGTCCTGTCAGAATTTTATAAGTTACAATGAGATCACCTCTCATTCTTCTAAACTCCAGCGAGTACAAGTCCAATCGACCCAATCTCTCCTCATACGTCATTCCTGCCATCCCAGGTATCAGCCTGGTGAATCTTCGCTGAACTCCTTCCATGGCAAGAACATCCTTCCTCAGATAAGTCGACCAAAACTGCACACAATACTCAAGATGTGGTCTCACCAAGGCCCTGTACAACTGCAGCAAGACATCCTTGTTCCTGTACTCAAACCCTCTTGCTACGAAGGCCAACATACCATTTGCCTTCTTAATCGCCTGCTGCACCTGCATGCTTACCTTCAGCGACTGGTGCACAAGGACACCCAGGTCTCGTTGCACTTCCCCTTCTCCCAATCTATTGCCATTTAGATAATAATCTGCCTTCCTGTTTTTGCCACCAAAGTGGATAACCTCACATTTATCCACGTTATATTGCATCTGCCATGTTTCTGCCCAATCACCCAACATGTCCAAATCATCCTGGAGTTTCTCGACATCCTCCTCACAGCAGAGGATACTAATATAGGAGGCATAGTAAATAATTCTGGGGACCAAAGGAAACTACAAGGAGATATTTATCAGATGGTGGTATGGGCAAAAAAAAAGTGGCAGATGAAATTCAATGTCACGAAAGGTGCACCTTGGTTTGTACACGAGAGGTTGGGTAAAGCCAGATGCAGATGAGGACAGAAAGGGTGACATAGAGAAAGGTAATCATGGGGGACTACAAGGCACTGCGGAGCAAGTGGTTACCCATGGGGAAACCAGTACAGGTGGTAAGAATAGACGAGTGTTGATTGCGGAGGATCCTATAGTCGTGGGGTGGGGTGGGGTGGGTGGTGAGCCTTGGTAGTTTCTTTTGTAAATGTGATCCAGAGTCCCGAATGGTATGTTGCTTCCCAGGTTCCAGGGTTTGGACCATCATAGGGCGAATACGGGAGATTGTGGTTCATGTAGGAACGAATGATATAGATTTGAGATTCTGCAAAGGGATTTCAAGGAATTAAGTTCTAGATTATGGCGCAGAACCTCCAGGGTAGTAATCTCTGGATTACTCCCAGTGCCATGTGGTGGACCGGACAGGAAGAGAAAGATTAGGATTGCAATGAGAGACTGGAAGGATTTTGCAAAACGGAGGGTTTCAGATTACCGAGACCACTTTTGGAGCCAGGGAAGGCTGTACAGATGGGATGAACTTCATCTAAATGGGAGAGGCAACTGTGTCCTTCCAAAAAGGGTAGTTAAGACAGTGGGGAAAGATTTAAACTAGTTCAGGGGTAGGAGAGGAAAATCTACACAATAGGTAAAAAAGGCTGGCACCTCAAACAGTACTGAGTGAGTGCTGCACTGTCGGAGGGGTAGTACTGAGTGAGTGCTGCACTTTCGGAGGGGCAGTACTGAGTGAGTGCTGCACTGTCGGAGGGGCAGTACTTGAGTGAGTGCTGCACTGTCAGAGGGGCAGTACTTGAGTGAGTGCTGCACTGTCAGAGGGGCAGTACTGAGGGAGTGCTGCACTGTCAGAGGGCCAGTACTGAGGGAGTGCTGCACTGTTGGAGGGGCAGTACTGAGTGAGTGCTGCACTGTCAGAGGGGCAGTACTTGAGTGAGTGCTGCACTGTCGGAGGGCCAGTACTGAGTGAGTGCTGCACTGTCGGAGGGGTAGTACTGAGTGAGTGCTGCACTTTTGGGGGGGCAGTACTGAGTGAGTGCTGCACTGTCGGAGGGGCAGTACTTGAGTGAGTGCTGCACTGTCAGAGGGGCAGTACTGAGGAAGTGCTGCACTGTCAGAGGGCCAGTACTGAGGGAGTGCTGCACTGTTGGAGGGGCAGTACTGAGTGAGTGCTGCACTGTCAGAGGGGCAGTACTTGAGTGAGTGCTGCACTGTCGGAGGGCCAGTACTGAGTGAGTGCTGCACTGTCAGAGGGGCAGTACTTGAGTGAGTGCTGCACTGTCGGAGGGCCAGTACTGAGGGAGTGCTGCACTGTTGGAGGGGCAGTACTGAGTAAGTGCTGCACTGTCGGAGGGGCAGTACTGAGTGAGTGCTGCACTGTCAGAGGGGCAGTACTGAGTGAGTGCTGCACTGTCGGAGGGGCAGTACTGAGTAAGTGCTGCACTGTCGGAGGGGCAATACTGAGTGAGTGCTGCACTGTCAGAGGGGCAGTACTGAGTGAGTGCTGCACTGTCAGAGGGGCAGTACTGAGTGAGTGCTGCACTGTCAGAGGGGCAGTACTGAGTGAGTGCTGCACTGTCAGAGGGGCAGTACTGAGTGAGTGCTGCACTGTCGGAGGGGCAGTACTGAGTGAGTGCTGCACTGTCAGAGGGGCAGTACTGAGTGAGCGCTGCACTGTCGGAGGGGCAGTACTGAGTAAGTGCTGCACTGTCGGAGGGGCAGTACTGAGTGAGTGCTGCACTGTCAGATGTGCCAACATTCGGAGAAGACGTTAAACTAAGTCCCTGTCTTCCCTAATAACAACAGAAAATGCTGGAAAAACTCAGCAGGCCAGGCAACATCCGTGGAGAGAGAAATAGAGTTAACGTTTCGGGTCAAAACCCTGCTACAGAACTGAGAGAAAAGGCAGGAAATGAAAAAAAAGGCAGTTTGGGGGCTGTCTTCCCTCTTGGGTGCAAGTAGAACATCCTTTTGAAGAAGGGTAGGTGCGTTCTCCCCGTGTCCTGGCCAACATTTATCACTCAACCAACACCATCAAAAACAGATTATCTATCCATTTATCCATTTATATCATTGCTGTTTGTGGGACCTTGCTGTGTGCAAATTGCCTACCGCATTTCCTGCACTTCAGAATTACAATAAACTTGTTTCCTCAGGTGCTGAACACCTCGAGTCTCTTCGCCGGGAGCAAGCGGAAGCCAAGCGCAAACAGCGCAAGGAGCGCACGTCAACCCAAGCACCCCACCCACCCGCCCCTTCAACCTCCGTCTGGCCCACCTGTGACAGAGACTGTAGGTCCCGCATTGGACGCATCAGTCACCCGAGAACTCATTTTTAGTGTGGAAGCAAGTCATCTTCAGTTCCGAGGGACTGCCTAACAAGAGAAGAGGAAACTCTTGTTTAAACGGCACTTAATCATCCGGAATACTTTAATAACCAGCAAAATAGATACCGGTAATCTTGCCAAATACATCCAGCACTCGTTTTGCCGAGTCCGAGTCTCCCGTGGTGGCCGAGTTAGTCAGTGGTTTTTATTTTTGTTTGTGTTAAAAATTGCCTTGGTAGGTACTGTATACCCCTCTGTTATCCAGAATTTTTCATCAACCGGCACCATCCTGGTCCCATAGGTGCCGGATAAGAAAGAGTTTACTGTACTGAGCTGGGTGGGAAGTGTTTTGGGACATCCTGGGGTACTGAAAGGCGCTATATAAATGCACGTTCTTGCTTTGAACGCCTCAGTCAAAGAATAGCAGTTATGACAATGTAGCACTTCTGAAATACTGCACTATAGTGTCAGCTCAGTGTGATGAAATATGTCATTCATCAGACTCTGTATTTAACTACATATATTGTATTGCCTGCTCCTGTGTTTTACCTTGTATTGTATATAGTGCACCGCCCCCTTTCTCCCCATTGGGTGTGTCGGCTCCGCCCATACCTGGCCCTACTTAAGACAAGCCCAGGCTTGTCTTGCAGCAGAATGCTAGGTGAAGCTAGGTGAAGACACAGGCATCTTTCTTTGCTAATAAAAGCCTTGTTTTATCCAGTTAACTTTGAGCCTTGAAGTTATTGAGGCGCATCACTCAGTTTGTGCACTCCAGTTCCAGAGCGTCACCAATTGAGCCAAGCTGGCACTCTGTCGGAGCTGAAGCCATCTGTCTTTAGGCTTATCTAAGACAATTTCCTTCCTGACGAAATAAAAGCAGAAAATGCTGGAAACACTTGACCTTCCATCGACCTGAAATGTTAATTCTGTTTCTCTCTCTCTCTCCGCAGATGTTGCCTGACCTACTGAGTGTTTCCAGCATTTTCTGTTTTTATTTCAGATTTCCAGCATCCGCAGTATTTTGCTTTTGTTTTTGTTTTTTGCCTCGTGCGGAGCATGAACACCGATTGCGCCGAATGGCCTGGTTCTGTGCTGCAAATTCTGTGTTTTCCTTCATGATGGGTGTTTTGTTTGGATGCCATTTTGGAAACTCTTTGAGCTTCATCTTATAACACAATCATCCATTATTCTACGTATAATGTAACGGATGAAAATCCCAACCTCGATTTTGTCACTTTTATTTGATCACCGCAATGCAAACTTGTCATATACACATGTTCAGCCACGGGTAATGCAGGTACACTATCCCTTATCCGAAAGCCTTGGGACCAGCTGACTTTCGGTTTTCGGAATTCAGAAGGTATTATTATAAGACTGGGAAATTTGTATTTAATATAAATTGTAAAAAGTTCAGGCTACCTCTTGCGACTGTTCCGTGTCTCATTCCCCTTCCTGCTTCTCTGGAAAGCCAGATATCGGCTGACTCCTACTAAGCTGGCCCGCAAATCAGGTTGGGGGTCGGGGGGGAGAAAAGAATATCGGACGGGCCGCGGTTCAGGTTGGGCGGAGTCTGGGGGGGGGGTTGGTCGGGGTCGGGGGGGGGTCGGGGTCGGGGGGGTCCGGGGGGGGTGTCAGGGGGGTCCGGGGGGGGGTTTGGGGGAGAAAAGAATATCGGACGGGCCGCGGTTCGGGTCAGGTCGGGAGAAAAGAATATCGGTCGGGTCGGGGGGTGGGGGAGAAAAGAATATCGGACGGGCCGCAGTTTGGTTCGGGGGGAGAAAAGAATATCGGACGGGCCGCTGCAGCTATCGGACGGGCCGCTGTATTGTTGGGTTCACTCTCCCGGTACCTCCTTCACACTGCCCGGCTCGGCCTGCACTCTCCTACCCAGGAGGGAACTCTGTGACCCTCTGCCCTGCTCAGCGTAAGTCGTGCGCCATTCTGGTCATGTCGTGCGCACGACTTACGCTGAACAAAAAAACTTTCGTTTTTTAGAGGTTTTCGGTTTTCGGAAGTTCGGATAAAGGATAGTCTATCTGTATTACAGTCATGGATAATAGGTACAGGATTAAATAAGATTGATCCAGACCATTTCCTTTAATTGTAAAAATGTTTCACGGGTATGTTCACATTTCTTTAGTTCTAGTGGAGAAAATGATGCATGCAGTCTTGCAAATTTTTGAATGATATACAGGAAACTCTCGTTTAAACGACACCTAAACATCCGGAATTCTCTATTAATCAGCAAAATTCATACTCCGAAAACACCTCAATAACCGGAAATGTTGCCGAGTCCTAATCCGAGTCTCCCGCGGTGTCCGAGTTAGTCAGTGGGGGTAGTTCTCCAAACTGCCACTACTCAGCTTCTTGGTGCTGTCTGAAGTCCGAACACCTCAATAACAGGAGTCTGACTCTTTGTTTGTTAAAAATAGCCTCGGTAGATAACCCTCTCCGTCATCCGGAATTTTTAATCAACCGGCACCATCCCGGTCCCATCGGTGCCGGATACCAGAGAGTTTCCTGTACCCTAGATAGAGCTTTTGTAGCACAGATCTGTGGTTTATACAAAAAGACAGGGAAATGCTGGAAATGTGATTTCCACTAAAAATGGTGGAAATGCACAGCCAATCAGTCATCATTTGAAAGAAAACATAGGTTAAAGTTTCGGGATGGAGGGATACTTAAGCCTGAAGTTATTAATATGACATTCTCCTTCAGATACTGACTGGCCATTTCTAGCACTTTCCCTGTTCTTTTTATAGTGCATTGGCCTCCACTTTTGTAGTTTGACACAAAAGGGAAACATATAAGATTGTGAAGGGGCTTGATCAGGTGGATGCAGTGAGGATGTTCCCAATGATGGGTGAAACTAGAACTAGGGGGCATAATCTTAGAATAAGGGGCTGCTCTTTCAAAACTGAGATGAGGAGAAACTTCTTCACTCAGGGGGTAGTAGGTCTGTGGAATTTGCTGCCCCAGAAAGCTGTGGAAGCTACATCATTAAATAAATTTAAAACAGAAATAGACAGTTTCTTAGAAGTAAAGGGAATTAGGGGTTACGGGTGTTATGTATTGTGTGTTCTATTGTGTGTTCTCCTCCCACCTGTGGTGGCGCTGTCACAGGAGATAAATGGTTGGGTGTTCTCTGTTAAGTTTAGCTCTCTTTGTTCGGAACTTTCCAGAACTTCCTTTCCTTCCAATAAAGCACTTCATGTTTGAATCTCTGAGTTCTGAGTCCTAAATTGTGTCCAGGTAGAAAGGTACCGACACAACAAGTGGCAACGGGGAGCGGATGAATCTACGTACGTTACGGGTGCAGTGAGTAAACAGAAAATTTAATTTGAAACGTGAGATGGCTACTATATTAGGAAACATCAGTGATTTCGATGAATATGTGGAGCAATGGAGCGCATATAAGGAATGTTTTGACTATTTTGTATTGGCGAATGCGGTGGCAAATGAAAATGTCGTGCCTAGCTTTTTGAGTGTAATCGGGCCGAAGACATTCAATTTACTTCGCAGCCTCGTGCAGCCAGATAAGCCAGGAACTAAAACATATAAGCAACTAGTGGAAATTCTTGGAGCACATTTTTCACCAAAACCTCTGGTTATTGCTGAGAGATTTAGATTTCACAAACGGAATCAAGAGGAGGGGGAATCAGTGACGATGTTTATTGCTGCTTTAAAAAGGTTGTCGGAACACTGCCAGTTCAAGGAGGTGCTGAATGACACCATTAGAGACAGACTTGTGTGTGTGTGTGTGGTCTGCAAAATGCAGCCACACAGAAGCGCCTTCTTACTGAGGACAACCTTACTCTTGAAAAGGCCATTGAAGTTAGTGTCTCCATGGAGATGGCGGAAAAGGAGGCTCACCAGTTGAGTTCAACAGGGAGAGTTCACAGTGTGTCGTCTGAGCCTAAAGGTGCGCGGAACGGCACATGTTACCGTTGTGGGAAAACGGGCCATCACGCTAATGACTGCTGGTGTACGGAGCTGGAATGCAGAAATTGTGGCAAAAAGGGTCACATTGAACGCGCCTGTAGAGGTAAAAAAAGAACAGACAGAGATGGGAAGCATGGAAGCAAAATGTCTGTATTTGGACAAGAGAGGAAAAAGAGTGTTCATTCAGTGCAGTATGATGGAACAAGCAAAACAGAGGGGAGCGACACCTCTGAGGAGGAAGAGGTGCACATACTAACGGTTGCAGGTGGTTCAAATGGCTACTGGGTGTCACCACTGGTGGAGGGACAATCAGTGCGGATGGAGGTGGACACAGGCGCGGCTGTGTCCCTTGTTTCAGACACTGTCTACAACAAAATGCTAAAGCATCTTACCCTTCAGCCAACAAACATTGTGCTAAAGACGTATACCGGCGAACCTGTGGCCATGAGAGGCGTCATTGAGGTGACAGTTACATTGAACGGACAGACTGCAAAACTGCCACTATATGTGGTAAAGGGAAATTACCCATCGCTACTGGGACGTGCGTGGCTAGAGAAAATCACGCCGGACTGGCCTGCAGTCCGCATGATGTCAAAAGGGGAGTCAGGTCTGACTGCAGTGTTAAACAAACATGCAGAACTCTTCAATGGGGAACTTGGGAGCATGAAAAAGATCAGCGTGAGACTGGACATTAAACCTGACAGCAAGCCCAAGTTTCACAAAGCCCGACCTGTACCCTATGCAATTAGGCCAAAAGTTGAGGCTAACTTGGAGGCCTTAATCAAGAATGGAGTCCTGGAGCCTGTGAGCGTGAGCAAATGGGCCACACCCATTGTTCCTGTCCTGAAAAAGGATGGATCTGTTCGAATCTGCGGGGATTTTAAAGTGACTATTAACCCGGTGCTGTCTGCGGAAAAGCACCCTCTTCCCCTCATTGAGGATCTTTTTACGGGCCTGGCCGGAGGGCAAAAGTTCAGCAAAATAGACTTATGCCAGGCTTATCTACAAATGCATGTCGATGACAAATCAAAGGAGCTGCTGACAATTGTGACACACAAGGGGCTATACAGGTACTGCCACCTTCCGTTTGGAATTACGTCGGCCCCTGCTCTATTCCAAAGGGCAATGGATCAGATTTTGAGTGGACTGCCAGGAGTCCAGTGCTACCTAGACGACATCCTTGTCACTGGGACAAATGAGGAGGATCATCTTCTGAACTTGGATGCGACACTACAACGACTGAAAGAGTACGGACTCAGAGTTCGTAAAGACAAATGTGAATTCTTTCAGTCTTCATTTGAGTACCTGGGGCATGTGATTGACGCTACTGGCCTGCATAAGGCGCCGTCAAAGGTCAAGGCGATCGTGGAGGCCCCAGCACCCCAGAATGTGAGCCAGTTACGTTCATTTCTGGGGCTACTTAACTACTATGGGAAGTTTATTCCAGACTTAGCAACATTGCTGAAGCCGTTACATCAGTTGCTATGTCAAGGCAAAACATGGAAATGGACTGAACTGTGCAACGAAGCTTTCGCCCAAGCAAAGAAAACATTGCTGAAATCGGAGGTCCTGACACACTTCGACCCAAAGCTGCCCGTGCAGCTAGCATGTGATGCATCACCATATGGTGTGGGAGCAGTCATATCCCACATCATGCCTTCGGGTGAAGAGAAACCTATCGCCTTCGCATCACGCACCTTGAACAAGGCCGAGAGTAACTATGCGCAGATCGAGCGCGAGGCCTTGGGAATCGTTTTTGGAATTCGAAAATTTCATCAGTACCTGTTTGGGAGAAGGTTCACACTCCTGACGGACCACCGTCCATTGACTTCAATCTTCGGGCCCCACACCGGAATTCCGTCTCTCGCTGCAAGCAGGATGCAAAGGTGGGCTTTACTGTTGTCAGGACACACATACGACATCAAATATCGCAAATCAGACTTGCACGGCAACGCAGACGGTCTCTCGAGGCTACCCTTGCCTGTTACTCCCCCAGAGCCTCGTCAGATAGACATCTTCTACTTTAGACAAGTGGAGGGAGCACCTGTCACTGCAGTTCAGGTGCGAAGGTACACCCGCAACGATCCAGTCCTGTCTGAGGTAATGGACGATGTCATTCGAGGGAGAGCTATAGGAGATTCTCCTAGTTTGAAACCTTACGTTTCAAAAAGAAATGAGCTCTCCGTCCAGGCAGGTTGTCTTCTTTGGGGATGCTGTGTCATCATTCCGCCACCTCTGAGGGAACCTATACTGCAACATAGAAACATAGAAACATAGAGATAGGAACAGGAGTAGGCCATTCGGCCCTTCGAGCCTGCTCCGCCATTCAATGAGATCATGGCTGATCTTCGTCTGAGATCATAGCTGATCTTACCAGTTCAGTACCCCGTCCCCGCCTTTTCTCCGTAACCCTTAATCCCCTTAGCCTTCAGAAATATATCCAATTCTCTCTTGAAAATATTTATTGAATTAGCCTTCACAGCCCTCTATGGCAGGGAATTCCACAGGCTCACCACTCTTTGAGTGAAGAAATTCTTCCTCATCTCTGTTTTAAATGATTTGCCCGCTATTTTTAGACTGTGGCCCCTGGTTCTGTGCTCCCCTGCCATTGGAAACATTCTCTCTGAATTCAGCCTGTCCAGGCCTGCCATAATTTTATATGTTTCGATGAGATCCCCTCTCAATCTTCTAAACTCCAGTGAGTACAAGCCCAAACTATTCAATCTCTCCTCGTAGGTCATTCCCGCCATTCCAGGTATCAGCCTGGTGAATCGCCGCTGCACTCTTTCCATGGCAAGAACATCCTTCCGCAGATGGGGCGACCAAAACTGTACACAATACTCCAGATGCGGTCTCACCAGCACCTTGTACAGCTGTAGTAAGGTATCCCTATTCCTATACTCGAACCCCCTTGATATGAAGGCCAACATACCATTTGCCTTCTTAATCGCCTGTTGCACCTGCATGCTCTCCTTCAGTGACTGGTGCACAAGAACACCCAGGTCCCTCTGCACTTCCCCATCTCCCAATCTATTGCCATTTAGATAATAATCTACCCTCCTGTTTTTACCCCCAAAGTGGATAACCTCGCATTTATCCACATTATAGTGCATCTGCCACGTATCCGCCCATTCCCCCAACCTGTCCAAATCGCACTGTAGCCTCCTGACATCCTCATCAGAGCCCACCCCTCCTCCTAGTTTAGTGTCGTCAGCGAATTTGGAAATATTGCATCCAATTCCCTGATCCAGATCATTTATATATATTGTGAACAGCTGGGGTCCCAGGACAGATCCTTGCGGCACCCCGCTGGTCACTGCCTGCCACTCCGAAAACGAGCCGTTTATTCCAACTCTCTGTTTTCTATCCGCCAGCCAGTTCTCTATCCACGTTAATACTTTGCCCCCAATCCCATGAGCCTTAATTTTGCATGATAATCTTTTGTGTGGAACCTTATCGAAGGCTTTCTGGAAGTCAAGGTACACCACATCCACTGGCTCTCCCCCATCTATTTTACCAGTTACTTCCTCAAAAAATTCCAGCAGATTAGTCAAACACGATTTACCCTTTGTAAATCCATGTTGACTCTGTCCGATCCTTTCCCCATTTGTCAAGTGCTCCGCTATTTTATCCTTAATAATGGACTCTAGCATTTTGCCCACAACCGATGTAAGGCTTACTGGTCTATAATTCCCTGCTTTCTCTCTACCCCCCTTTTTAAATATTGGGGTAACATTAGCTACCCTCCAATCCACGGGTACTGTTCCCGAGTCAATGGACTTCATACAGGCCACAGTGGGATGGTTCGGATGAAGGAAATGGCAAGAAGCTACTTCTGGTGGCCAGGTCTCGATGGGAATATTGAGGAGAAAGCCAAAACATGTTCCCCATGTCAAAGGGTCCGGAATGTTCCACAGCTGGCAACCCTACACCCCTGGGATTGGCCTGCAGAAGTGTGGCAGCGAGTACATGTGGACTTCGCCGGTCCTTTCGAAGAGAAGATGTTTATGGTGGTTGTGGACACTCGTAGCAAGTGGCCGGAGGTCGCTGTGAAGAGGTCTACCACGGCAGAGAAAACAATTGAGAAACTTGGTGAGATGTTCAGCCGTTATGGCTCACCGGAACAACTCGTGACAACAGTCCACAATTTGTATCACAGAAGTTTGCAACCTTCCTGCATGTGAATGGTGTCCAACACATCAGGTCTGTGCCCTATCATCCCTCTACTAACGGCGAGGCAGAAAGGTTTGTGCAAACTTTGAAGCACGCCTTGAAGGCATCGCAAGGTCAGGGTTCAATCCACCAACGTCTGAACAGCTTCCTGTTGTCCTACAGGAACGAGCCGCATGCCACAACCAAAACTTCCCCCGCTTCGCTCATGATGAAGAGGCAGTTGCGGACAAGTTTTGACTTACTCAAACCTCCAAGGGCAGAACAGGTTGTCCATTGTCAACAACAAGCTCAAGTTGAAAAGAGAGAGAAAAGAGCCAAGGAGAGACGGTTTCACCCTGGAGAGCACGTCCTAGCTCGAAACTACAACACTGGACCGAAATGGGTTCCTGCTACGGTGATCGCGCAGACGGGCCCTGTGTCTTACACGGTTGAGACTGCTGAGGACGTTGTCTGGAGAAGACACACAGATCAACTGTTGCTAGGAGCAGAAACAGCCACAGAGGCTCCAACGGCTGGTTGGCCTGAACTGTTTCCGGATGATACCGCAAACCAGCATCCTTTGCCACGGTGCTCTTCTCCAACACAGGAAGTCAGACTGTTCCACCTGTGCAAACTCCTGACTTTCGACTGACACAGGCACCTTCTCCATCCAGGCCTGTGTCAATGCCTACTGCTGTGGAAGCCAGCGATGACCGCCGGTATCCTGTCAGAGAGCGGCGGCCTCCAAGACGCTTGGCTCTGTAGGCTTAGTGACTTACCCACAAGACTGGGGCAGAATAAACCCCAGGGTAAAGTCAGGGGTTGAGGCAGTCTACCTCTACCCTAGGTTCGTTGAGTGCATTGAAAGTAACTTACCTGTTGAGGAATACTGTGGCCCTTCCATTTAAGAGGGGAGGAAATGTTATGTATTGTGTGTTCTATTGTGTGTTCTCCTCCCACCTGTGGTGGCGCTGTCACAGGAGATAAATGGTTGGGTGTTCTCTGTTAAGTTTAGCTCTCTTTGTTCGGAACTTTCCAGAACTTCCTTTCCTTCCAATAAAGCACTTCATGTTTGAATCTGAGTTCTGAGTCCTAAATTGTGTCTAGGTAGAAAGGTACCGACACAACAACGGGGAGCGGGCAGGAAATTGGACATGAGTCTAGGTTCGGAACGGTCATGGCCCTGTGGGTAGCGGAGCAGTTTTGTTCCTACTTCTTGTGTTCTAATTATGTGTTAGATTTCAGGAGATGGTTCTATTCCTGTTTCTGGCTGGGGTGGAGATCACCTTTTACAGAAGGTAAGTACTGTAGAAAATATAGGGACAGAGTGATCTCCTGGACGAGTTTCGATCGCCTAGATGGGTCGGAGAGGAATTTCCCAGATTTTTTCTCCCAAATTGGCCATTTGGTTTTTTTATGTGGTTTTTCGCCTCTCCCGGGAGATCACATGGGTTTGGGTGGGATGGAGAGTGATAGTAGATTTGAGGTTAGGATCAGATCAGCCATGATCTTATTGAATGGTGGAGCAGGCTCGAGGGGCCGATTGGCCTACTCCTGCTCCTATTTCTTATGTTCTTATGTTCTTATCTCTGCAGTGTTCCGTTTCATGGGACACTGCCATCAGTACTGGGACAGGAAGGAGCTGTACCGCTGGGAAAGGCTGCACCTGAACAGGAATGGGACAAAGGTCCTAGCGGAAAGGATAAATAGGGCTGTAGATGAAACTATAAACTAGTAAGACAGAAGGAGGGATCTGGCAGAAATAACAGCAACCTGAAGATTAAAAAAAAATAAGAGATGAAAGTAAAGGTCAGAACAATAAAAGGAATAAGGATAACATAAAAGGTCAGGGATCAGATAAAGTTATAGAACATAAGTATAAAATAACTGTTAAAAATAAAGTGAGAGGAAAGATTAATAAAAATAAATTAAGTTGCCTGTACAGCAACGTGCACAGCATCTGAAACAAAACAGGGGAGCTGGAGGTACTAATTTGTAGAGAGGAACCAGATGTAATAAGGATGACTGAAAAATGGCTGTATAAAGAACAAGATTAGCAGCTAAATATTGCAGGATATAATGTATTTAGAAAGGACAGGGAAGGGAGAAGGGGCTGGGGTAGCTGTATTAATTAGACATAACAAAATGGCAGTAGAAAAAAAGGACATAGCTAACATTAAGATGTAAACAGAATCCATATGGATTGAGATAAAGGTTAAGAAGGTATTGATCATGCTAATAGGTGTATACTGCAGACTACCTAATACAGGAAACTTTGGTTTATCCGGAGGTTATATGTCCGGAATACTCGATCTAACGGCAAAAATCAGGAGCCATTTTCTATAAGTTTTTTTAGTTCTCGTTGCTTTTTTTACTCCAGTCAAGCACTGCAAGGTCTGTAGTTATAGCAACAGCTTCAGCTAGAGACGCTTGCAGCTGCAGCCGACTGTTTAGAAGTTGTTGCTAAGCAACAGTGTTTGTTGTCAGATACGGAGATGAAAACCTCCGTATGCTTCAACATTAACTTTGTATGTCCGGCAGTTTTGATAGATCGGCAACAGCTCGGTCCCGTCGGTGCCGGATATCACAAAGTTTCCTGTAGTGGAAGGGAAGTGGAGGGAGAAATATGTAGGCAAATCTATGAAATGAGTAAAAGACAGAATAATATCATGGGAGATTTCAACTACACCCAAATAAACTGGCAAAAAGAGGTAGTGAAAGGACCAAAGGGAATGGAGTTTTTACAGTGTGTACAGGACTCCTTTCTTACCAGAACGCAAGAAGCCCAACAAGAGAGTGATCACTGCTGGATCTAGTAATGGGGAAATGAACCAGAGCAGATAGGAGAAGTAAGCATAGGGTGCATCTAAGCAATAGCGATCACAACATAATAAGGTTTAAGATAACGATTGAGAGAGACATAAGTAAGACAAATACCAAAGTAATAGACTGCAAAAAAAAACAAATTATGAGAAGATGAGGATGGAACTGAGGTGGGTAAACTGGAAAAAATATTGACAAAGAGCCAGAACAGCAGTGGGAAATATTTTAAAAAGTGATAGCATTCAGAAGAAATATATTCCTTGAAAAAACCAGAGCAAACTAGCCAGTAATGAAACACTGTGGATGAATAAAGAGATAAGGGTGAAATTGAATCTAAAGGGAAAAAAACGAAGTAGATAGACAATAAAGGCGAGGATGACAAAAGGGAATAAGACGACCTCAGGAAAGAAGTCAAAAAAACAATTAGGAAGGCAACGAGGAATTAAGAAATAAAATTATCAAAGAATATAAAAAGAAACAGTATTCTATAGACACATAAATAACAAAAGGAAAGTTAAGATAGGGATAGTGTGACTAAGGGAGGCACAAGATAAACTCATAGGTAATGACAGTGAAATGGCAAAAATAGTGAGCATTTACTTTGCCTCGGTATTTACCAGGGAGACTAACAAGGTGGGCATAGCATTAGAAGAGGTCAAAAAGGATATCAAGACATTTAAGATCGAAAAGAGGGAGATCATTGATAAACTAGTCAAAAGTAGAGAGGATAAAACCCTGGGTCCAGCTGGATTACATCCCTACAAACTAAAAGAAATGAGGGAGAAGATAGCAGAGGCACTATTACACATATATATAAAAATTCAATAGAAAAGGGAATTCTGATGGAGGACTGGCGGACAGCTAATGTTAAGGGAGGGAGAACAAATCCAGGGAACTACAATAAATAAAAAGAGAAAATGCTGGAAATACTCAGCAGGTTAGAGAGAGAAACAGAGTTCACGTTTCAGGTTGATGACCCTTCGTCAGAACTGGAAAAAGTTGGAGATGTAAAAGGTTTTTAAGCAAATGTAGGGGCAGGGAGAGGGGGGAGGGGAGGAAAGAACCAAAGGGAAGGTCTGTGATAGGATGGAAGGCAGGAGAGATTAGGAGACAAAAGGGATGATGGTGCGAGGCAAAAGGAGATGGTAATGGGACAAGTTAAGAAACAAAAGATGAGTCTAGGTGAAGTGTAAATGGCACTGGCAGAATGATCGACAGCTGCCATGTGAAAAAAATAGGGGCAGAGGTTATGATCTGAAATTGCTGAACTCGATGTTGAGTCCAGAAGGCTGTAAAGTGCCTAATCGAGTTCAACAATTTCAGACCATAACCTCTCACCATTTTTTTTTCACATGGCAGCTGTCTTTCATTCTGCCAGTTACACCTCATCTAGAGCCATCTTTTGTTTCTTAACTTGTCCCGTTACATCTCCTTTTGCCTTGCACCATCATCCCCTTTGTCTCCTAATCTCTCCTGTCTTCCATCCTATCACAGACCTTCCCTTTTGTTCTTTCCTCTCCTCTCCCTCTCCCTGCCCCTACACTTGCTTAAAAACCTTTTACATCTCCAACTTTTTCCAGTTCTGACAAAGGGTCATCGACCTGAAACGTGAACTCTGTTTCTCTCTCCACAGATGCTGCCTGACCTGCTGAGTATTTCCAGCATTTTCTGTTTTTATTTCAGATTTCCAGCATCCGCAGTATTTTGCTTTTGTATCCAGGGAACTATATATCAGTTAGCTTAACGTCAGTGGTAGGAAAGATATTGGAAACTTTACTAAAAGATGTAATAGAAAAACATCTAGAAACCAAAAATATAATAAAGAATAGTCAGCACAGATTTCAAAAGGGAAGGTCACGCTTGACCAACCTTATTGAATTCTTTGAAGAAGTACAGAAAGAGTAAACACGGGTAATGCAGTGGATCTGATATACATGGACTTTCAAAAGGCCTTCAATTAGGTACCACATAGTAGACTCACGACTAAGGTTAGAGTATGTGGAGTCAGGGGACAAGTAGCAGAGTGGATAGCAAACCAGCTATGAAATAGAAAACAGAGAGTAGGGATTAAAGGTACAAAAGCAAAATACTGCAGATGCTGGAAATCTGAAATTAAAACAGAAAATGTTGGAAATACTCAGCAGGTCAGGCAGCATCTGTAGAGAGAGAAACAGAGTTCACGTTTCAGGTCGATGACCCTTCGTCAGAACTGGAAAAAGCTGGAGATCGAACAGGTTTTTAAGCAAGTGTAGGGGCAGGGAGGGGGCGGGGGCAGGGAAAGGGGGGGCAGGGAAAGGGGGGGAGGGGCAGGGAAAGGGGGGGAGGGGCAGGGAAAGGGGGGGAGGGGCAGGGAAAGGGGGGAGGGGCAGGGAAAGGGGGGAGGGGAGGAAAGAACAAAAGGGAAGGTCTGTGATAGGATGGAAGGCAGGAGAGATTAAGAGATGGTGCAAGGCAAAAGGAAATGGTAATGAGACAAGTTAAGAAACAAAAGGGATTAAAGGTAGTTACTCAGACTGGAGGAAGGTGGGGTAACGCTCCTGTGAAGTGCCTTGAGACATTTCACTTAAAGGTGCTATATAAATGTAAGTTGTTGTTGTTGAAGTGGTGTTCCACAGGGATTGGTGCTGGGGCCACTGCTGTTCACCACTTATATAAATGATTTTGGACTCAGGAATCGGAAGTACAATATCAAAATTTGCAGATGACACCAAATTGGGGGGCATAGTTAATGCTGAGGGAGACTGCGACAAAATACAAGAAGACATTAACAAACTAGCAGAATGGGCGTGTCAATGGCAAATCAATTTCAATATAGATACATGTGAGGTGGTGCATTTTGGTAGGAGGAATAAGGAGGCCAGCTATTCCTTGGAAAATAAGTTTAAATGGGGTAGAGGCACAAAGGGATGTAGGGATGCAGATACACAAATCATGAAAAGTAGCAACACAAATTAAGAAAGCCATAAAAAGTGAAAACAAAGCACTTCTAGAAGGGTTCATTTCTAGAGAAATAGAATTCAAAAGCGTAGAGAAGTTGTGTTAAACTTAAATGGAACCTTGGTTAGACCACAATTAAAGTACCGTGCAAAGCTCTGGTCTCCGCATTACAAAAAGGATATAGAAGCACTGGAGAAAGTGTAAAAAAGATTTACAATGATGATTTGCAGAACTGATAAAGTACAAGCTATCAGCAACGACTGAACAAGCTGGGGCTTTTTTCTCTAGGAAAGAGAAGACTGAGGGGTGACCTGATAGAGGGCTTTAAAATGATGAATGGGGTTCAATCGTGGAGAGGGAGAGAAGATGGTTCCACTTGTGGAATAAATAAATAAATAAATAAACGTGTATAGAACCTTGGTTAGACCGCACTTCGAGTACCATGCACAGTTCTGGTCTCCATATTACAGAAAGGATATAGAAGCACTGAAGAAAGTACAAAAAATATTTACAAGGATACCACCAGAACTATGAGGGTACAACTATCAGGAAAGACCAAACAAGCTAGGACTCTTCTCTAGAGCAGAGAAGACAGAGAGGTGACTTGATAGAGATCTTTAAAATTATGAAGGGTTTGATAGGGTAACGTAGAGAAGATCACACAGAATCACAGAATCTACAGTGCAGATAGAGGCCATTTCGGCCCATCGAGCCTGCACCGACACATATCCCACCTGATCCCCGTAACCCCATGTATTTAATCCCCTCACACTAAGGGTCAATTTATCATAGCCAAATCAACCTAACCCGCACATCTTTGGACTGTGGGAGGAAACCGGAGCACCCGGAGGAAACCCACGCAGACACAGGGAGAATGTGCAAACTCCACAAGATGTTTCCACTTATACGGGAGTCCAAAACTAGGGGACATAAATATAAGATAGTCACGAAGAAATCCAATAAGGAAACTCAGGAGAAAGTTATTTACCCAGAGAGTAGTGAGAATGTGGAATAACAACAGAAAACGCTGGAAAAACTCAGCAGGCCAGGCAACATCCATGGAGAGAGAAACAGAGTTAACGTTTCAGGTGAGAATGTGGAACTCGCTACCGCATGGTGTGGTGGAGGCGAATAGCATGGATGCATTTAATGGGAAGCTAGATAAGTACCTGAGGGAGAAAGGAATAAAGTTATGTGGTTGGGGTGAGATGAAGAGGAGTGGGAGGAAGCTGGTGTGGAGTAGAAACACCGGCAATGGCCTGGTTCTGTGTTGTAAATTTTACTGTAATACACTTTCTGAAATTACTCAACAGCAAATTCTCAGCAAAAACGGATCTACATACAAACTGTAAACTTGTGAGAAATAACAACAGAAAATGCTGGAAAAACCCAGCAGGCCGGGCAACATCCGTGGAGAGAGAAATAGAGTCAATGGTTCAGGTCGAAACCCTTCGTCAGGACTGAGAAAAAACACAGGAAATGAAACAGATTAAAAGGCCAGTTTGGGGGCTGGGGAATGAAAGAACAAAAGAGAAGTAAAGAGACATTAAGAGGTATTCAAAACCAGACGAGATGGCGGTGGGGCTAGTGGAGACAAAAGACGGCTCTAGATTAGAAGGGTTTCGACCTGAAACGTTGACTCTGTTTCTCTCTCCACGGATGTTGCCTGGCCTGCTGAGTTTTTCCAGCGTTTTCTGTTGTTATTTCGGATTTCCAGCATCCGCAGTATTTTGCTATGGTAAACTTGAGAGTTCTGGTCTGTCCACAACGAAATGGTGAAAACTTTCAGCGAGTGACACACTCCCCACTCCATTCCCAGCTGTGTGTGTTGATGTTGTTTTCTGACCAAGACCAGATTTCAGAAATGCCAGGGGCTGATTTCAAGCGTTTGTCGCTCACACATTCTGTACAATTATTGAGAATAGTCCAGCGGCTCAGGGCCTGGCTCATTGTGAAGCCCCCACCCACCCCCCAGTGTTGTTATTATTACTGACCATTAATGCCCGGAAGAACCCGGGGGGTTGTCATTACCTCACTCATGGCTGCACCGATGGACGCTCTTCCACAAACCAAAAAAATAGGGAAAGCTCAGACAGGTGTTGTCAAAACGCACACCCGACAAGTTCGCCCGCCCGCCCGCCTATTTTGTCCACTGCGACGCGCAGTAGGTGTTGTCTGTTACCGGGGAAACGAGTGACGTGACATTCAAGGCCCAGGGCCAGTGAGGGGCGGAGGGGTTCTGACGGCGCTCCTGGCCGTTGCTGTGGTAACGGTGGGCTCCTCCCTCCAATCCCACGTCACAAAGGCGCGGTCGAGATGGGAGGAGTCGATTGTAGAAGGACAACAGAGACAGGTACTGGGAATAACACTGGGAATATCACTGGGAATGATCCTGGGACTGGGAATAACACTGGGAGTGACCCTGGGACTGGGAATATCACAGGTAGTGACCCTGGGAATAACACTGGGACTGAGAATATCACTGGGAGTGACCCTGGGACTGGGAATATCACTGGGACTGGGAATATCACAGGTAGTGACCCTGGGACTGGGAATATCACAGGTAGTGACCCTGGGAATAACACTGGGACTGGGAATATTACAGGGACTGGGAATATCACTGAGACTGGGAATGACCCTGGGACTGTGAATAACACTGGGACTGGGAATATCACTGGGAATAAGACTGGGACTGGGAATATCACTGGGACTGGGAATAACACTAGGACTGGGAATATCACAGGGACTGGGAATTTCACAGGGACTGGGAATTTCACAGGGACTGGGAATATCACCGGCAGTGACCCTGGGACTGGGAATAACACTGGGACTGGGGATATCACAGGGACTGGGAATATCACAGGCAGTGACCCTGGGACTGGGAATATCACAGGGACTGGGAATAACACTGGGACTGGGAATATCACAGGCAGTGACCCTGGGACTGGGGATATCACAGGGACTGGGAATATCACAGGCAGTGACCCTGGGACTGGGGATATCACAGGGACTGGGAATATCACAGGCAGTGACCCTGGGACTGGGAATCACAGGTAGTGACACTGGGACTGGGAATATCACAGGCTGTGACCTTGGGACTGGGAATAACACTGGGACTGGGAATATCACTGGGACTGGGAATATCACAGGCAGTGACACTGGGACTGGGAATATCACAGGCAGTGACACTGGGACTGGGAATATCACAGGCAGTGACACTGGGACTGGGAATATCACAGGCAGTGACACTGGGACTGGGAATATCACAGGCAGTGACACTGGGACTGGGAATATCACAGGTAGTGGGACTGGGATTGGGAATATCACTGGGACTGGGAATAACACAGGCAGTGACACTGGGATTGGGAATATCACAGGGACTGGAAAAATCACAGGGACTGGGAATAACACTGGGACTGGGAATATCACTGGGACTGGGAATATCACAGGCAGTGACCCTGGGACTGGGAATATCACAGGCAGTGACCCTGGGACTGGGAATATCACAGGCAGTGACCCTGGGACTGGGAATATCACAGGCAGTGACACTGGGACTGGGAATATCACAGCGACACTGGGACTGGGAATAACACTGGGACTGGGAATATCACAGGTAGTGACACTGGGACTGGGAATATCACAGGTAGTGACACTGGGACTGGGAATAACACTGGGACTGGGAATATCACAGGTAGTGACACTGGGATTGGGAATATCACAGGTAGTGTGACTGGGACTGGGAATATCACAGGTAGTGACACTGGGACTGGGAATATCACAGCGACACTGGGACTGGGAATAACACTGGGACTGGGAATATCACAGGTAGTGACACTGGGACTGGGAATAACACTGGGACTGGGAATATCACAGGTAGTGACACTGGGATTGGGAATATCACAGGTAGTGTGACTGGGACTGGGAATATCACTGGGACTGGGAATAACACAGGCAGTGACACTGTGAGTGGGAATAACACTGGGAGTGAGAATATCACAGGTAGTGACACTGGGATTGGGACTAACACAGGCTGTGACACTGGGATTGGGAATAACACTGGGACTGGGAATAACACATGTATTGACACTGGGATTGGGAATATCACAGGCAGTGGAAATAGCACTGGCACTATCACAAGCATTGGGAATAACATTGGGACTGGGACTATCACAGGCAATGAGAATATCACAGGCAGCGAGACGGAATGCGAATATCACAGGCAGTGGGAATAAAACAGGCAGGTACAATGGGACTGGGAATATGAATATCACAGGCAGTGACACTGGGTATGGGAATAACACTGGGAATGTGAATATCGTCTGCAGTGGAAATGGGAATAACACAGAATGGGAATATGACAGGCAGTGGGAATGGGAATAACACTGGGAATGTGAATATTATAGGCAGTGGAGGTATGAATAACACCAGGAATGTGAATGTGACAGGTAGTTACACTGCGGATGGGAATAACAGGCAGTTACACTCTTTAATGTGAATAACACAGTTGCATTATGAATGGTTATAACAGTCAGTTAGTTTTACACAGGAATTGAGAATATCATAGGCATTTACACTGGGAATGGGAATAACAGGCAATTACACACTGGGAACGTGAATATCATAAGCAGTCACATTGGGAGTAGGAATAACACAGGCAGTCGCACACTGGGAATGGGAATAACAGGCATTCGCACACGGAATGGGAATAACAGACAATCATGCACTGGGAATTAGAATAGCAGGCAAAGACATTGGGAATGAGAATAACAGGTAATCACACACTGGAATTGAGAATAACAGGCAATAACACACTGGGAATGGAAATAACACAAGCACATACTCAGTGGCAATCATGCACCAAGAATGGGAATAACGGAGATAATTACACACTGGGAATGGGAGGCAATCATATACTGGGAATGAAATTAACACTTAGCATTCACATACACTGGAAAAGATAATACAGGCAATCATACACACTTGGAATGGGAATAAGGCATGCAATCACACTTGGAATGGGATTGATACCAGTATTCACACACACTGGGAATGGGAAAAACATCAACAATCAAACAGACTGGGATTGTGAATAAGATCAGAAATCATGGACTTTGAGAATAGGATAAACCTCTGAAATCCAATACAATGGGAATAACCCCAGCAGCCACACACGCTGGGAATGAGGATACAAGAAGTTTATTTACTGGGAACAACTCTGTTATGTCTGACATTGGTGATAGGTACTCGATTGCCTTAGCCTGAGCACATGGAGTTTGATAGTGCTGTTATCATTGTATTGTGTATAGGTATTCGATTGCTTTTGCCTGGGAGTGTGTGTGTGTGGAGCAGCCATTAAAAAGCAACATGAACTGAACTCTGTTTACGGCCTCTGGATTATCTTTGCAAATGCAACAAACTCACCAGCTGGAATCATACCTAGGTCAAAGGAGGATGGTTGTGGTTATTGGAGGCCAATCATCTCAGCCCCAGGACATTACTGCAGGAGTTCCTCAGGGCAGTGTCTTAGGCCCAACCATCTTCAGCTGCTTCATCAATGACCTTCCCTCCATCATAAGGTCAGAAGTGGGGATGTTCGCCGATGATTGCGCAGTGTTCAGTTCCATTCGTAATTCTTCAGATAATGAAGCAGTCTGTGCCCGCACGCAGCAAGACCTGGACAACATTCAGGCTTGGGCTGATATGTAGCAAGTAACATTCACGCCACACAAGTGCCAGGTCATGATCATCTCCAACAAGGGAGAGTCTAACCACCTCCCGTTGACATTCAACGGCATTACCATCGTCGAATCCCCCAGCATCAACATCCTGGGAGTAGCCATTTACCAGAAACTTAACTGGACCTGCCACATAAATACTGTGGCTACAAGAGCAGGTCAGATGTTGGGTATTCTGCGGCGAGTGACTCACCTCCTCCTGACTCCCCAAAGCCTTTCCACTACCTACAAGGCACAAGTCAGAAGTGTGATGGAATACTTTCCACTTGCCTGGATGAGTGCCCATCTCCAACCTCCCTTTCCTCTCCAAAGTCCTTGAACATGCTGTCAACTCCCAAATCTGTGCCCATCTTTCCCGGAACTCCATTTTTGAATCCCTCCAATCAGATCTCCGCCCCGCCACAGTACCGAAACGACTGTTACCAAAAGTCATAACTGACATCCTATGTGACTTTGACCATGGTAAACTATCCCTCCTCATCCTTCTCCGCCTGTCTGCTGCCTTTGACATGGTTGACCACGCCATCCTCCTCCAATGCTTCTCCTCCGTCATCCAGCTGGGTGGGACTGCACTCACCTGGTTCCATTCTTATCTATCCAGCCGTAGCCAGAGAATCACCTGCAATGACTTCTCTTCCCGCTCCTTCACCATTCCCTCTGGCGTCCCCCAAGGATCTATCCTTAGTCCCCTCCTAGTTCTCATCTACATGTTGCCCCTTGGCGACATCATCCAGAAACACGTTAGGTTCCACATGTACGCTGACGACACCCAGCTCTGCCTCACCACCACTTCTCTCAACCCCGCCATGGTCTCTAAATTGTCAGATTGCTTGTCTGACATCTGGATGAGCAGAAATTTCCTCCAACTAAATATTGGGAAGACCGAATCCATTGCCTTTGATCCCTGCCACAAACTCCGTTCCTCAGCCACCGACTGCATCCCTCTCCCTGGCAACTGCCCGAGGCTGAACCAGACCGTTCACAACCTTGATGTCGTATTTGACCCCGAGATGAGCTTCCGACCACGTATCCGCACCATCACAAAGACCGCCTATTTCCACCCCCGTAACATCGCCCGACTCTGCCCCGCCTCAGCTCATCTGCTGCTGAAACCCTCATTCATGCCTTTGTTACCTCTAGACTTGATTATTCCAATGCACTCCTGGCCGGCCTCCCATTTTCCACCCTCCATAAATTAAGCTCATCCAAAGCTCTGCTGCCCATATCCTAACACGCACCAAGTCCTGTTCATCCATTACCCCTGTGCTCGCTGACCTACATTGGCTCCCAGTTTAGCAACGGCTAAATTTTAAAATTATCAGCCTTGTTTTCAAATCCCTCCATAGCCTCGCCGTTCCCAATCTCTGTAACCTCCTCCAGCCCTACAATCCTCTGAGATATCTGCGCTCCTCCAATTCTGGTATCTTGCGCATCCCCAATTTTAATCGCTCCACCATTGGTGGCCGTGCCTTCTGTTGCCTAGGCCCTAAGCTCTGGAATTCCCTGCCTAAACCTCTCCGCCTCTCTACCCGTCTTTCCTCCTTTAAGACGCTCCTTAAAACCTACCTCTTTGACCAAGCTTTTGGTCATCTGCCCTAATATCCCTTAAGTGGCTCGATGTCAAATTTTGTTTTGATACCTTTCCCATAAAGCGCCTTGGGACGTTTTACTACGTTAAAGATGCTCAATAAATCCAAGTTGTTGGTTATAGGGACATTCCCTACCTGCAATTTGTTCCCATCTTCAACTTGAGTTCAAGCTTGAGCCAATCAGGTGCAAGTATGACACAATAATCTGCGTTTAAAAAAGGTGTGGTGCCTGAGATGTAATGGACACAGATGCACATGGTCTATGTTATAAATCTCATCATCATGAAGAAACGACTCATGAAATAACACTGGACGGCCAGCTGGTGGCGCCGTCCAAGGAGTATAAATACTCGGGCGTGGGCCCAGCTTGCCAAGGGACATTTTGTAAGACAGGAACTAGTGAAGTACAACTAGACCTCCATGTTCTGAAACAAGTTGATTAAAGCCTTGCTTTATACTCAAACCAAGTGCGTAGTGAGTTTTATTACATCAGTCTATATATAGGTGTATAAATAGATGGCAAGAAGGTCTTCAGCAAGTAGTGATCTACAATTGGAATGGACTTCCAAGGACCACGGTGGGAGCAAAACCTTTGAAATTATTTCAGGAACAGCTAGTTTCTATAATGAAAGCACTGTACGGTTTTCTAGATTAATGAACTAGAATGGACCAAAAGGCCTTCTTCGTCCATATTTATCTTTTGAATAATCTCATTAACAATCAAATACATAGAGGAATGTCCTACAGTAGAGGACAGGGCAAAAGATAATAACATGACGAAAGGCCAGCGACCTGAAACGTTAACTCTGTTTCTCTCTTCACAGATGCTGCCTGACCTGCTGAGTGTCTCCAGCATTTTCTGTTTATATTTCAGATTTCCAGCATCTGTAGAATTTTCTTTTTGTAAAAGATAATGGGGGAAAAATTCAGTATCGCCCCGTTTGGGGCACCATTATTGGCCGTGCGCAAAGTTTAGCGCCTGGCGCTAATTATCGCCTCCAACGGCAAACTTGGTTTTTATCGCCCCTGGAGGTGATTGGAGCGCTAAATCAGGCTCTTCACACCTGTCTTAAGGCGCAAAGGCCGAGGAGCGAGGCGCTACCTCAGAGCGCTGGCGAAGCTCATGTGATGTCAGTCAGCAATGGAACACAGACACACTGGCGCCGGCCAGTTCTTAAAGGGGAGTTCTGACAAATGGTCATCGACCCGAAACGTTAACTCTGTTTCTCTCTTCACAGATGCTGCTTGACCTGCTGAGTTTCTCCAGCATTTTCTGTTTTTATCTTAAAGGGGAGGGTTGATTTTGCTCTCCATCCACATCCTGCTCATTGCAGCCTTGAATCTCGGCCTGGAGAGACCTGTAAATAAAATTTGCTGGAAAGAACAATGGAGAGACCCAGGGAAAGAGCTCAGAGTGCAGCCCCCACAGTCTCTTCTAAATAGATACAAGGAAGGGCAAATCAAAATCAACCTGCAAAGTGCTGCTCAGTACCCAAAACTCCTTCACACAGCGTTGAATCTCTCCAGAAGTCTCTCTCTCTCTCTCTCTCTCAGAATGCCTGGTGCAAAAATGTCACCAACAAAAAAAGGCAGGAAGCAGTCGCCTTTAAATAGTGCTCCCCAGTCCCTTCCTGACTGCGTAACACTCCCCTCAACCTGTCGTTGCTAGCGGCAGGCGGTAAGTCAGGGGGCGCCACTCAATATCCGGTCCGGGACGTTGCGCACTCAACTGACGTCACGATCTGCGGGCGCAGGAGATCATGGCGGTAGTGTTTAGCGCCGCCGCAAAATGTCTAGTTCGATTCGCGAGCGGCGCAAACATCGCCGCGCCCGGGCGCTGGTTGCTTTGCACCCCATTAGCGCCCTCTTAAGGCGCTAACGGGAGGCGCAAACAACTGAATTTTCCCCCCAATAACAGTTGTGCAGTCTTTTACACGCGGGACTAACCAATTACCTCTCATAAAACAAATAAGAATAACACATTAATCATCCCATGTTTCATTAGTATCTTTAGTTACCATCTTTCAGTCTGTTTCTGGCCCTAGCTCATGTTTCACGCAGTATCACATAAAGTATGGCATGCTGTGATCGGGATGCCTCTGAAAATGGTTAGACCAGCATTCAACTAATGTAGTGACACCATTGCAGTCTGTTGGCACAGCTTCCTTTGGGAAGTGGAATGCTCCACCAGAGCGAGATCATTTCAACTCTCTCTGCAGGTGTAAGTGTGTGCAAGCCAGGGAGCGGTCACAGCGCAGCTCTCAGGCAGCCTTGTATCGCTTTGTAGATCCTCCACTTCTTTCAAACTCGTTAAGCCAGAGGATTCCCATTGGGAAACCCATTGGTGCTGGGGGGCAAAAAAAATTATTAAGGACAACTGCCACCAAGGTTCATAAAAGCCTAAGGGCTAAAACTTGAGTAGCACCCCGGGGCGCTAACTTCGCCAGGGCGCTTAAAGTAGCGCCCCAGAAAAATTAGCGTACCCGCACCGGAAATTGAGTGGTTGCGCCCCAAGAGGGAAGCGGGGCGCAACTGGAGGTGCCCCGCATCCCTCTTGGGGTGCTGTGAGTCAATATTGCGGCGTTATGTGCTGCAGCGCCACACGCTGCGGCACGTCGCGCCGCGGTATTGCAGGCCTTCCTCCCCTTCTTAAAGGGAGGGGCCTTGTGCAGCGCGACCTGGGGCCCAGCTGGGCCCCCGGGGATCGGGAGTGCAGGCAAAAGAGCCCGGCACTCAAGAGAAGTGCCGGGCTCTTGGAGTGCAGCCAGCACTCCGTGGGGGGTGGGGGGGGGGGGGCGTTTCAGGAGGCCGGGGACAGGAGCGCAGGCAGGTGCTGGCAGGCGGCCAGCAACAAAAATGGCCGCCCCGCACCTCGCCTTTAAATTGCGCCTCCCCGGCCGCAGGTACGCCCCCCCCTGACCCCGTCAGACATAGCGTCCGGCGGTAAGTCAGGGGGCGCTCCCGAAGATCGTGAGCGGGGCGCTGCGCACACCAATGACGTCATCGCCAGCGGCGCAGCGCCGCAGGGCCCTACCGGTTAGCGCCACCACTAACCTCCCGCTGAATTTTGCGGGAGGCGTGGGCAGTGCCGCACCCGGGCGCCAGTTGGTTTGCGTCCCATTAGCGCCCTCTTAAGGCGCTAACGGGAGGCGCAACCAACTGAATTTTTCCCCTAAGTGTTAGAAGTGGGGGGAAGCAAAAGGGTCCAGAAATGGCTTTAAAACACTTACTTTTAACAGTGTGATGAAAATACTTTTTTTCTATGTTCAACTTTTAACTCATAGTTTGTATTGTTAGAAACCACATGTAAAAGGTTAACACACTCAAGGTTACACAAAGTACTTTATCAACAGAAAGCCATCAGCTCAGAATGGACACGCTGGCTGGGAACGGCTCTACAAGGTGTGAGTTTTTAATATAAAATAAAAACAGAAAATGCTGGAGATACTCAGCAGGTCAGGCAGCATCTGTGAAGAGAGAAACAGAGTTAACGTTTCAGGTCGATGACCTTTCACCAAACGATGACGAAAGGCCATCGACCTGAAACGTTAACTCTGTTTCTCTCTTCACAAATGCTGCCTGACCTGCTGAGTATCTCCAGCATTTTCTGATTTTATTTCAGATTTCCAGCATCTGCAGTATTTTCTTTTTGTATTTGTGTGAGTTTTTAATGTCCCACGTAATGGGTGTCTGAAGTGCCAATTGTTTAATCACCTGCGGCTGATACACGTTGAATTTTAAACCTTTACTATTGTCAAATATCGGCTGTCAATTTAATATTGATGAATGGCTATTTGTTCGAGTGTCATTACATGAGATGTCGCTGCCTTGGTGTCAGGATATTTGCAGGGGTATTCACAAGCCACCTTGTCACAGATCAAAGGTTAGGCTCCAGCCTGGGGTAGTAACTTCAATTGGCAGATGTTTCTGAGAACTTCCCAGAAGATGGCAGGGCTGGAAACCTCTCTGAAAGACAGCTTGGGGAGCAGAGATATCCACACAGCCTCCATTGTGCAATCAATGTATGAATCTCGCAGCCGAAACCAATAGGGCTGTCTATGTTTTGAAAAAGTAAGTGCCACTTAGCAAAGGGTAGCTAAGCTACATCGTGGTTATAGCAAGTAAACCTCTTTAAGAGTCTGAAAATCCATGGGGGTTCCGCTAGTCTCCCACCCTAACTCCAGCAGCAGCCCAATGGAACGGAGCAGAAAACAACAGAGACCCGGATGTACCTTCGCTGCCATTTCTCTGGAACCTCCACCTGCCCCTTACAAGGAAAATGCCATTGCGGCAGAGCCAGGGTTGCGGACTCCCCATGTCACTAGTTCCTGCTTGCCTCCCTCAGTCGGGGCCTGGATTATCTCTGGAGGCCAGTGACATGAATCTTGTCATTCATGTGGAAATGACTTATGAAATAATACTGGGCGGCCTGCTGGTGGCGCTGTCCAGGGAGAGTATAAATACTCGGGCATGGGCCCAGCTTGCTCAGGACATTCTTTAACAGGAACTAGTGAAGGACACAACTAGATCTCCATGTTGAAAAACAGTTGATTAAAGCCTTGTTTAACGCTTAGACCAAGTGCCTAGTAGTTTTCTTACGTCAGCTAGTACACCAAGTGAGTTGAGGTAAATCGCGTCCAGATGGGTAAAAGTGTTTCCATGTGGGGTCCAGAGGAGCACTCCTGCTCCTCCAGGCCCACAAGGAAACTAAAAAAAATGAATTTTGAAATGTCTTCTGGCCCGAGCTACTGTTTTGGCAGATATGGCCTGGTGGGGATGCCGTCACTGCTCCTCCACTCAGGGTTCATGTTAAAATATCAGATTGGGCCCAGGTGACATCATTGGACCCTGATCTGCATTTTAAAAAGGACCTCGCCGGCTTGGGTTGGGTGCCCTTGCTGCCTGCAATTTAAAATTGCAGTCGATCAGATTGAGGTGGGAAAGGGGTGGGTAAGGCCCCCACTCCATTTTAACTGTCCCCCATCACCTGGCTTCTGCAAGGCGGGGAAGTTAAAATCAAGATAGATTATTAACGTCAAGCCAGCATTTGACCAACTGGCATCAAGGAGCCCTAGTAAAATTGAAGTCAATGGGAATCAGGGGGAAAGCTCTCCACTGGCTGGAGTCACACCTAGCACAAAGGAAGATGGTTGTGGTGGTTGGAGATCAATCATCACAGCCCCAGGACATCGCTGCAGGAGTTCCTCTGGGCAGTGTCCTAGGCCCAACCATCTTCAGCTGCTTCATCAATGACCTTCCCTCCAACATAAAGTCAGAAATGGGGATGTTCGCTGATGATTGCACAGTGTTCAGTGCCATTCGTAACTCCTCAGATAATGAAGCAGTCCATGCCCACCTGCAGCAAGACCTGGACGACATTCAGGCTTGGGCTGATAAGTGGCAGGTAACATTCGCACCACACTACAAGTGTTAGGCAATGACTATCTCCAACAAGCAAGCATCTAAGCACCGCCCCTTGACATTCAACGGCATTACCATCGCTGAATCCCCCACCATCAACATCCTGGGGGTCACCATTGACCAGAAACTTAACTGGACCAGCCACATAAATACTGTGGCTACAAGAGTAGGTCAGAGGCTGGGTATTCTGCGGCGAGTGTCTCACCTCCAGACTCCCCAAAGTCTTTCCACCATCTCCAAGGCACAAATCAGGAGTGTGATGGAATACTCTCCACTTGCCTGGATGAGTGCAGCTCCAACAACAAGAAGCTCATCCAAGACAAAGCAGCCCGCTTGATTGGCACCCCATCCACCACCTTAAACATTCACTCCCTCCACCACTGACGTACCATGGCTGCAGTGTGTACCATCTACAAGATGCACTGCAGCAACTCGTCAAGACTTCTTCGGCAGCACCTCCCAAACCCACAACCTCTACCACCTAGAAGGACAAGGGCAGCAGGCGCATGGGAACACCATCACCTCTAAGTTCCCCTCCAAGTCACACACCATCCTGACTTGGAAGTATATCACTGATCCTTCATCGTCGCTGGGTCAAAATCCTGGAACTCCCTCCCTAGCAGCACTGTGGGAGTACCTGCACCACATGGACTGCAGCGGCTCAAGAAGGTGGCTCACCACCACCTTCTCAAGGGCAACTAAGGATGGGCAATAAATGCTGGCCTTGCCAGCGACGCCCACATCCCATGAACGAATATTTTTTTTCCCGAGATAGCTAAATTAAAGACCAGAGGACATAATTTAAACAAATTGGGTTGTTTAATAGGACCTGGATCAGAGCACAGAATTTCATTGTGTCCTCAAATCTAAAGTGGGAAATTCATGGTCATGTTGTCAGTGTCCTTCACGCTGTGTCCATTCAATGTAGCCTCCTTTATAGTGACGAGCTCTGGAGACAAAATATGGAGAGTGTGATGTGCAAGTATGAAATAAAAACTTCCAGTGAATTTCAAGGCAATTACAGTTGGTACAAATATTCAGGCAATGGACTTCTCACAGCTACAAATCCATCACTTTGAACTTTTCCATTTGAGACTTTTAATCTAGCCCGATTAACACAGATAATGAACACAAAAATCCTCGGGCCCGCTGGTGTCATGGGAGTGTCAGAGGCCTGGTGGGACAGAAATTCAGACGGGAGCCAGAAAAGCCGATCTCCACACGGAAGAAACTGATTGCTGCATTTGCCTACATTACATCAGTGACTGCACTTCAAAAGTACTTCATTGGCTGTAAAACGCTTTGGGACATCTTGAGGATGTGAAGGGCGGTACATAAATGCAAGTTCTTTCTTTCATTTAAATAAGTCCCATGTCACTGTAAGCACAAGATTTCCATTTTGGCTTCAGTATCTCGACTGGCTTTGTTTCAGAAGTAAAATGACAGGTTTTCATTATATCTGTTCTAAAATGATTGAACGAATGTAATTTTAGTTGAATATTCTGCGGCAATGATTTGAATACTGTTGAGCCAACTGTTTATCACCCTCCTTCCTTCTGTGGTTCACAACAACACATTTCAAGTAAGCAAGAGACACTTGATAGGAACATAGGAACAGGAGTAGGCCATTCAGCCCCTCGAGCCTGTTCCGCCATTCAATGAGATCATGGCTGATCTGCGACCTAACTCCATATACCCGCCTTCAGCCCGTATCCCTGAGTACCTTTGGTTAACAAAAAGCTATCAATCTCAGATTTAAAATTAACAATTGATCTAGCATCAATTGCCATTTGCAGAAGAGAGTTCCAAACTTCTACCACCCTTTGTGTGTAGAAGTGTTTCCTAATTTCACTCCTGAAAGGTCTGTCTCTCATTTTTAGAATATGCCTCCTAGTTCTAGAATCCCCAACCAGCAGAAATAGTTTCTCTCTATCTACCCTACCTGTTCCCCTTAATATCTTGAAAACTTTGATCAGATCACCCCTTAACCTTCTAAATTCTAGGGAATACAACCCTAATTTGTGTAATCTCTCCTCAATCCTTAACCCTTGAAGTCCGGGTATCATTCTGGTAAACCTACGCTGCTCTCCCTCCAAGGCCAATATATCCTTCCTAAGGTGTGGTGCCCAGAACTGCTCCCAGTGCTCCAGGTGTGGTCTAACCAGGGTTTTGTACAGCTGCAGCATAACTTCTACCCCCTTGTATTCTAGTCCTCTAGATATATGATTGGTTGGTGAGTATTAAGGTTTATTTTCTCTCTAACCTAGGACAGTGGTTTAAACTAGAACCGGGAAACTACAAAGTACTGTATTAAAATTATAGCTTAACTAGTTAAACGAATTAATATAACTATAAATAATTGTTGAATAAAGACTTTATCTAATTAAATAAATAAAATAAGGCTAGACTAAGATATGGCAGGGCAGGTAGTGTGCCTGGACTGCAGTATGTGGGAGTTTGTGGACAGCGAGACTGTCCCGAGCAAACACGTCTGCAGGAGATGTCTCCACCTCGAATCTCTCCGGTTCAGAGTCATTGAGTTGGAGTGCAAGCTGGAGATGTATTTCTGGACAGTTTTATCCAGAATACAGTCACACCCCGGAGGAAAGCACAGGTTCAGGAAGGGGAGGGTGTGACTGTCAGGGAGCCGGTTAGCGGGAATTTAGGAGAGGTTGAGAAGGAGGTCCCGCAGACACTGGTCTTGTCCAACAGGTCCGATGTACTACCTGTGAGAGCAAGGAGACAGACTGTAGGGAGGACAGACACAATGCAGACCAAGGTACCATGGCTCAGAAGGCTTACAAGGGGGGGAAGAGCAGAATAGAAATGTGGTAGTGATAGGGGACTCTATAATTAGGGGGATAGATTGCGTCCTCTGCAGCCAAGAACGAGAATCCCGAAGGGGGTGTTGCCTACCCGGTGCCAGATTAAGGGATATCTCACGGTGGCTAGATAGGAACTTGGAAAGAGAGGGGTAAATCCAGTTGTCGTGGTCCATGTTGGAACAAACGACATCGGTAGGAACACGGAGGAGTATCTGCTGAAAGAGTATCAGGAGTTAGGCTCTAAATTAAAAAGCAGGACCTCGAGGGAAATAATCTCTGGACTATTGACTGACCCACGTGCAAATTGGCATAGAAGCAGACAGATCAGGAGAATTAACACGTGGCTAAAGGGCTAGTGTGGGAAAGAGGAGTTCCTTTTCATGGGACACTGGCACCAGTTCTGGGACAGGAAGGAGCTGTACCGATGGGACGGGCTGCACCTGAACCAGAATGGGACCCGCGTCCTAACGGAACGGGTAAATAGGGAGGTGGCAAAGGCTTTAAACTAGTAAGATGGGGGGAGGGATCTACAAGAAATGTAACCAGCCTAATTATAAACAAAACAGGAAAAGAGAGCATAGGAAAGAATAAGGTAAGGGAGGACATTGATGGCAAGGGAATAAATAGTTATAGAAGAGGAGTCTAAAGAGATGGCTAAACATAAAGTGAGAGGAAATCCTATTAAAATGAGTTAAACTGTCTGTACAGCAATGCACACAGTGTCCGTAATAAAACAGAGGAGCTGGAGGCAATCATGCGTTGTGAGGAACCAGACATAGTAGGGATTACTGAGAAATGACTACAGAAAAATCAGAACTGGGAATTAAACATTGCAGAGTATAACATATTTAGAAAAGATAGAGAGGGGAAAAAGGGGAGGTGGAGTAGCTGTACTTATTAGGGATAACATAATGGCAGTAGGAAAAAGTGACACAGCTATCAGCAAGACAAAAATAGAAACCATATGGATAGAGATAAAAGATAATAAAGGATCAATCACACTAATCGGTGTAGTCTACAGACCATCTAATAGTGAAAGGGAGGTGTAGGAAGAAATATGCAGACAAATTAGGGAAATGAGTAAAAAACATAGAATAATAATCATGGGGGATTTCAATTACCCCGATATTAATTGGACAGAAGAGGTAGGTAAAGGGGATAAGGGAATGGAGTTCCTACAATGTGTACAGGACTCCTTTCTAACCCAATATGTAAAAAGCCCAACAAGGGAGGATTCGCTATTGGATCTAGTAATGGGGAATGAACCAGAGCAGATAAGAGAAGTAAAAATAGGGAACATCTGGGCAACAGTGACCATAATATAATACGTCTTAAGATGATAATTGAGAAGGACATAAGTATGATGAAAACCAGGGTAATAGATTGGAGAAAAGCTGATTTTGAGGGGCTAAGAATAGAACTCGGGAAAATAAAATTGGCAACAATATTGGCAAACAACAATGTAGAACAGCAATGGAAAACATTTAAAATGGTGTTCAACAGAGTGCAGGAACAATATATTCCGCTAAAAGGAAAGAACAAACTAAACACTAATGAGACTCCATGGATGAATAAAGCCATAAGAGAACAATTGAGGGTAAGGAAAGAGGCATACATTATGTACATTGACAGCAGCGGAGTGCATGATAAGGGAGAATAAGAGATTAGGAGAGAAGTCAAAAAAACAATTAGGAAGGCAAAGAGGACCTATGAAATTAAATTATCAAGGAACATAAAACAAAATAGTAAAATATTTTACAGGCACATCAATAAAAAAGGAAGGTTGGGATGGGAATAGGGCCATTAGGGGATAGATAGGATAATACCACAGGTAATAATAGAGAGATGGCAGAAATATTAAATAATGGCCCGTATTTTCCGATCGGAGGCTTCCCGCGTGCGGAGGCCTCCGATGTGGAAAAAATCTATGGACTTATCTGAGGGCTCCCAAGGTGAATATACTTCCGCTCCTGGGCCTCTCCAACTCGAAATGCGCAGGGCCCACTTATCCCAGAGGCGCAGGCAGTTCGCGAGTGTCCCTGGGATCACGTGGGCCATGGGGAGCCAATCAAAGGGAATCTCCCTTCATACACTTGACAGATAGACCTGTCAAATATATGAATGGAGATCACCCCAAAAACACAGTAAAACATTAAATACATTTTTTTTAAATCACATTTTAAAAATTAGTTGATATTACAATAAATTAAATATTTTAAACAAAAATTTTATTTTTTTGAAAAAAATAATTAAAGTTTTTTACGGGGCTAAAAATAAACTTACCTTTTTTAAAAGTATTTTTAAATTATAAATGAGTGAAAATTTTTTTTTTTTTTTTTAAACTCTTACGCTGGTAAAAGCAGGCTTTACACAGTAGCTTTTACCAGGCGTAAGATTTCTAAGGGTTTTCAGCGGGCGGAGGTTCTCCAGAAAGCGGAACTCTCCCCCCGCAGAGGCCCTTCTCCAGGGCAGGCGTCCGATCTGTCAAGAGCATTCTCGACAGATTGGAAACACCGGTTTTCAGCGCATGCAAGACAGAAAGCAGAGAGTATGGGTAAAAGGTAGCTATTCACAGTGGCAGAAGGTGGGTAGTGGTGTTCCACAAGGATCAGTGCTGGGACCACTGTTGTTCACAATTTATATTAACGATTTAGACTTTGAAATCAAAAACACAATTTCTAAATTTGCGGATGACACCAAATTGCAGGACACCACGAGTCACATCCTGCCAATTTGAGTACCTACCCATTATCCTTACACGCGGTCTCCTACCGCTCAGCCAATTTCCTAACCAGTTCAATCATTTGCCCTCAATTCCGTTGGCTTCTACCTTAGTTAATAGTCTCTTATGTGGGACTTTATCAAATGCCTTCTGGAAATCCATATAAATAACATCCATAGACATTCCCCTGTCCACTACTTTAGTCACCTCTTCAAAAAATTCAATCAGGTTTGTCAGGCATGATCTACATTTCACAAATCCATGCGGCTCTCTCTGATCAACTGAAAATTTTCAAGGTGCCCTATCCTTTCACCCTATCCTTAATTATAGACTCAAATATAGTGGATATTGGAATATACGGAACAGACTTTATTCATATACAGCATAGGTGATCAATCTACACAGTACAAAGGAGTAGCTTTCGGTTTCTCTATCTTTTGAGCTCTCCAATTAATTCTGGAAAACCATGCTCCTTTATACACCTCAGTTTGCCTACTTCAAAGCTGCATTTTTATAGATAAAACCTCATGATTTATCTGTTCTTGAATCCTTTCAAAAACAGTCTATTTACATAAAATAAACAGTCTTAGTTTATTACTTCAAAGATACTCTCCACAACCAAGACTTCCTGACCTATCTGTTCTTGAACCTTTGAGGACTAGTTTCATTGACAACTTATCTTCCTAAACATCCCTTCTATACCATAGTTAATTGATCCCTTTGGCTAAGTTATTACACTAGCCACTAAAGTTATACATTAATCACTCATGGTCGATGCCATCCCAGTCACTATTCCCACTGTTCTCCTGTTTATCTTAGAAAGCCTTTTGCTCTATGACCAGTTATATAGTCATATAAGTCAGTTTGATTATTAACCCTTAACTCTTTTATGTGTCCCATAAATACCCCATGGAACCTAAAAAAACTCTCAATGCCTTCTTCTATGTAGTGTGGTTAAGAACATAAGAAATAGGAGCAGGAGTAGGCCATACAGCCCCTCGAGCCTGGTCCGTCAATCAATAAGATTATCGCTGACCTTCTACCTCAACTCCAATTTCCCACCCTATCCACATATCGCTTGACTCCCTTAGTGCTCAAACATCTATCGCTCTCAGTCTTGAATATACTCAACAACTGAGCATCCACAGCCCACTGGGGTAGAGAATTCCAAAGATTCACCACCCTCTGAGTGAAGAAATTCCTCCTCCTCTCGGTCTAAATGGGCGACCCCTGATCCTGAGAGTATGGCCCCGATCTTTACTGGGGCATGATTTACAAGCAGGGGGGAGGAGTCATGGTCGGGCCCCGAACATTGTGGAGTTACAGCGTATGTGGGTTTTTTTCCCAATAGGATCCCCACCCAGAAGCCAGCCTGATTGACAGGCTTGGCTCCCTGTCGTGCAGGGAACGCTCCAGAAGAGGCCGCAGCCCAGAAGCAGGTAAGTTCATGCTGCTGGGGTAGAGATCGTGGGGTCGGGGGGGAGGTACAACGTGGCTTGTAGGGTCGGGGGGTGATCACGGAGGTTTGGCGACAGGTCAGGGGCAGAGATGGGGGGGGCGGTGATCACGGGGGAAGTCCGATCGTGGTGGGGTGGTCGTTGATCGCGGTGGGGGGGGGGGGGTCCAATCACGGGGGTGCGGTCCGATCGTGGGGAGTGAAGCAGGTTAGCTTGGGAGGCTGGGAGGAAACACTCCTGCTCCTCCTGGCCCACAAGCAGTGCTGGAAAGGCACTTACCTCTTCCACCCAGTAGTCCTCACTTCCCTTTAGTTGCCGGGTTTCCCGAGGTCCGGGTAACCCGGCCGGCCAGGGTTAAACCTGGAAGGGAGAGAAAATCTGAGGCATGCAGCCTCATTAAAATATTTAAATGAGCAACTCCTTCATGGGAGCGGGTTGGTTGCCCAACCCCCACCTTGCCTCTGTTAAAACTGGAAGTGGGCAGGTTCAAGGCGGATTGGGTAGGGTTTGAGATTTTTACATCTCACCTGACCCAAACCCACCCGTTTTGGAGGGTTAAAATTCTGCCCTGTGACCCTTAGTTCTAGACTCTCCAGCCAGGGGGAAACAACCTCTCAGCATCTACCCTGTCAAGTTCTCTAAGAATTTTATACATTTCAATGAGATCACCTCTCATTCTTCTAAACTCCTGAGTATAGGCCCAATCTACTCAATCTCTCCTCATAGGACAACCCTCTCATCCCAGGAATCAATCTAGTGAACCTTCGTTGCACTCCCTCTAAGGCAAGTATATCCTTCCTTAGGTAAGAAGCCCAAAACTGTAAACAGTACTCCAGGTGTGGTTTCACCAGAGCCCTATATAATTGCAGCAAGGCTTCCTTACTCTTATACTCCAACCCCATTTGCAATAAAGGCTAACATGCCATTTCCCTTCCTAATTGCTTGCTGTACCTGCAACTTTCTGTGATTCATGTACAAGGACCCCCAAATCCCTCTAAATACCAACATTTACTAGTCTCTCAGCTTTTAAAAGATATTCTGCTTTTCCATTCTTCCTACCAAAGTGGATAATTTCACATTTCCCCACATTATACTCCATCTGCCACCTTCTTGCCCTTCTTGTCTATATCCCTTTGCAGCCTCTTTGTGTCCTCCTCACAGCATACTTTCCCACCTAGCTTTGTATCATCAGCAAACTTGGATACATTACATTCAGTCCCCTCATCTAAGTCATTGATATAAATTGTAAACAGCTGAGGCCCAACCACTGATCCTTGCGGCACCCCATTAGTTACATCATGCCAACCCGAAAATGACCTGTTCATTCCTACCCTCTGTTTTCTGTCTGATAACCACCCCTCAATCCAAGCTAATATATTACCCCCAATCCCATGAACAACCTCTCGTGTGGCACCTTATCAAATGCCTTTTGAAAATCCAAATATACTACATCCACTGGTTCTCCCTTGTTTACCCTGCTAGTTACACACTAATAGATTTGTCGAGCATGATTTCCCTTTCATAAAATTGTGTTGAATCTGTCTAATCATATTTTGATTTTTTAAATGCCCTGTTACCACATCCCTGATAATAGGTTCTATGAGATGACTGATATCAGGCTAACTGGCCTATAGTTCGCTGTTTTCTCTCTCTCTACTTTCTTGAATAGCAGGATTACATTTTCTACCTTGCAATCCATAGTACCCATTCTAGAATCTAGGGAATTCTGGAAGATCAAAAGCAATGCATCCACTATCTCTGCAGCCACCTCTTTTAAAGCCCTAAGATGTAATTTTTAGTCCCATTAATTTCTCCAGTACTTTTTCTTTACTAATATTAAGTACTTTAAGTTCTTCACTCTCATTAGACCCTTGGTTCCCCACTATGTTTTTTGTGTCTTCTACTGTGAAAACAGATATGACATATTTGTTTAACGTCTCTGCCATTTCCTCACTCCCCATTATAATTTCTCCTGTCTCTGCCTCTAAGGGACCCCCATTTACTTCTGCTAATCTCTTCCTTTTTACATACTTGCCGAAGCTTTAACAATCTGTTTTTATAATCTTGCTAGTTTACTCTCATTCTATTTTCTCCCTCTTTATCAATTTCTTGGTCATCCTTTGCTGAATTCTAAACCCCTCCCAATCCTCAAGTTTACTACTCTTTTTGGCAACATTGTAAGCTTCTTCTTTTAATCTAACACTACCCTTTACTTATAAAAGGGGCAGTAGCAGCATGGATAAAAAATTGGCTAAGGGATAGAAAACAGAGATAAAAACAGAAAATGCTGGAAATACTCAGGTGGTCAGGCAGCATCTGGGGAGAGAGAAACAGAGTTAACGTTTCAGGTCGATGACCTATCGTCAGATCTTATCCGCAGTATTTTGCTTTTGTAATAGAAAACAGAGAGTTGTAGTGAATGGCTATTTTTCGGATTGGAGGAAGGTGAAGTTCCCCAAGGTTCAGTAATAGAACCACTGCTGTTTTTGATATATACATTAATGGCTTAGACTTGGGGGTACAGGACACAACTTTGAAATTTGCAGATGACACAAAACTTGGAAGTGTAGTAAGCAGTGAGGAAGATAGTACAGGAAACTTTCGATTAACCGGCCCCTAAATAACCGGAAATGTCGGTTAACCGGCAAAATTCAGGAGTCGGTTTCAGCTAACTTTTATAACTTTTATTACTTGCACAGCAACAAATTGAGGAAGGCAAGGGTTTGGCTGCAGCTGTTGCTAAGCTACAGAGACGCTTGCAACTTGTGGACGTTCTTCTGAAGCTGTTGCTAAGCAACAGGGTTTGTTGCTTTATACGGAGCTCTAAGGTCCGTATCTTTCACTATAGCGTTCGGTTATCCGGAATTATTGCTGAACCGGCACCACGTCGGTCCCGTCCGTGCCGGATACCAGAACGTTTCCTGTAATAGACTTCAAGAAGACATAGACAGGCTGGTGGATGGGTGGACACGTAGCAGATGAAATTCAATGCAGAAAAGTGTGAGGTGATACATTTTGGCAGGAAGAATGAGGAGCGACCATGAATACTAAATGGTACAATTTTAAAAGGGGTGCAAGAACGGAGACCTGGGGGTGTTTGTGCACAAATCTTTGAAGGTGGCAGGACAGGTTAACAAAGCCGTTAATGAAGCACATGGGATCCTGGGCTTTATAAATAGAGGTATAGGCCAGAATTTTCTGGAATCCGTACGGGCAGGAATGGAGGCGGGTTGGGTGGGAAATTGGAAAAAAGTGGGAGCGGGTCGGGAACCCACCGACATCCCACCCCCACATAACTTTCCCTTGGGCGTGTTTGCCAGTGTGGCAGCAACCCGACCGGCAGATACGGGCGACTTAATTGAAATTATTATCAGCTTGTTTACAGATACTTAAGAACCTTTGTCCCCCTCCATTTTAAACTTCCCTGCATGGTCACGGGATTCACGCAGCTCGGGAACCACGTCTGTCAACCTGAGGCGGGAGTTCAGTGGCCATTGCTCCAGCTGATTAGTTGACAGCATCAAATGTAGTTTAAAAGCTCCCACCTGACAGCTGATCACTTTCCTCAGGCAGAAGCTGTTGCTAACTACATTCCCAGCACAGACTGAGCTTTCTGCAGGCTGCAAGTCTTTCCAGCAAGTCTCCATTCAGTCTTACCTCATTGGAAGAACCTCTCTCACCATTGACAGATTGCTTCTGTCAACTCTACTTGACCTGCCATCTCTTCCATCAGCATGGGTGCCATTTATACTGTATCACCTTGGTCCTCAGAATCTGACCACGATGAGCCCCAACACCAGCAGCACCAGACACACCAGCAGCACCAATAAAAACACCACCAACCTTCTCAACGCCCTGATGCTCCACAGGACAGAGGGCATCAGCGCAGAGCTGCACCATGCCGGAGGCGATACCCCCAACACAGAGTATACAGGCAGAGGATGAGCTTCCTCAACATGACTGAGCAGCAGTGCCAATGAAGGCTCAGGCTATCGTGTCAGGTCATCACAGACATTTGCACATTGCTGGAGCAAGATCTGCAACCCAGAGAGCAGGTGGACATGCTTTACCAGTAGCTTTCAAAGTCACCAGTGCCCTCAACCTCTTCGCCTCAGGCTCCTTCCAGGGATCTGCAGCAGACATTTGCGGCATCTCGCAGTCGACCACCCACAGATGCATCACACAGGTCACCGATGCCCCCTCTTTGACAATCAGCCAATTATATCAACTTTTCCACTGATGAAGCCGGTGTTACTGAGTGGGCGCTCGACTTTGCTACTCTGGCTGGCTTCCCACGGGTGCAGGGCATCATCGACTGCACACATGTGGCCATCAGGGCACCCCATCATCACCCAGGAGTCTTTGTCAACCACAAGGACTTCCACTCCCTCAATGTGCAGCTCGTCTGCAACCATAGGAAGATCATCAGGCATGTGTGCGCCAAATTCGCTGACAGCTGTCATGACTCTTTCGCCCTGCGCCAGTCCACCCTCCCTCAGCTCTTCGCTCCTCCAAACATACTTTCTGGCGGGCTGCTTGGAGACAAGGGCTATCCACTGAAGACGTGGCTCATGACACCTTTGAGGAGGCAAAGTAATGAGGCCGAGGAGCAATATAATGAAAGCCACATCTCCACCAGATGTGTCTAGAACAGACAATAGGCATGCTGAAAATGCGATTCAGATGCCTTGACAGATCTGGAGCAGCCCTTCACTATGCACCAGCCAGGGTCTCCAGAATCATCGTGGTCTGCTGCACGCTGCACAACATAGCGCAGCAACGAGGATTGGAGCTGCATGAGGAGCAAGGCACAGAGCGCACAACCTCTCCAGAGGAGGAGGAGGAGGAGGAGCATCAGCTGAAAGACGAGGAGGAGCAGGAGCTGGAGGAACCTGTGGTACAGATGGCACCAGCACTCAAGCACATTGCTACCCAGGAGCCCAGGGATGGCCTCATCATGGGCAGATTTACTTAACTTTATGCAGTACACCCATATGGCTGCCACATGCTCCGCCAGGTTGGCAACACCCCACAGTCACACCATTAAGCATCCCTACAATGACCAATCCATTTCTTTCAAAGTCACCACCATTGCTGGAGGTAACGTTATGTCTGACCCTTCACTCCAACTAACAGCCACTTCCAATGGTGCACACAAATTTGCCCAAGACCAGAAAGTTTTGAAAAGAAAGACATTTATGGTTCATATTAAATAAACTGAAACTTCACATCAATATTGAATAAAACACCCTTGTGAATCTACTTGTGTGTCATATTTCTCTTCCGCGTGCTTCTACGTGGTGCTACCCCTGTGGCTTCAGCAGAGGTAGAGGCAGCCTCCTCACTTCCCTGCTGCGACTGCTCAGAGACTTTTGGCGGTCGTCCTCTGGGTTTTGGAGCCTGTGACGGCCCCGCCAGTGTCTGCTCGTCCTGCGACTGTGTAGGGGCAGATTTGGCCATTGCTGTCCAGGGAGGCATCTGGGGCTCTGACTGAGGGGGTGGCAATGGGGGAGAAGTGTGAGCACTTGGAGAAGAGCCCCCACTTCCATGTCCCCCTCACCATCATCCCGCTCATGGGCCACCCGCACTTCCCTGCTAGCAAGGAGCTGGAGAGCACCTTGCTGCACATCAGTAGGGCCATGAGGACCCACGTCTACACTGACATCTCTCTTAGAGAGGACGTCTATGAGCCTCTGCCATCTATCCTCCATAGATACCCATTTATTGTCCATAGATAGCCATCTATCCTCCATAGATAGCAATCTATTCTGCATAGATAGCATGTGCTCCCCTGAGTGGCGCATTAGCTGCTCCATGCAGGTGGCCATCCTATCCATGGAAGAGCCTACAGTCACCATCGCCTGCGACACGGTGGTCCTCATGTTGGAGATCGACTCCTCCATTCTCTGAACACTGGCAGTCATCGTGCTTGCAAAACCTGTCAGAGCCTCCTGCTCTTCTTCCTGCAGCTCCAAGATCGCCCTCTTTCTGAATGGCCCCCGAGGCTCAGCGTCTGCATGCAGCTGAGCAGAGCTGGGAGAGTCCTGCGCCCTCCGACGAGGATTCTCCACTGGTGTCCCTGTCTCCGCCATCTGCTGTTGCTCAGTTGTGATTTGTAACACACCAGGTGACAACACTAGTCTATTTCGCGAGGGACCCACCGAGGTGTGCGTATCTGCGCTGGTGCTGGGTGCACTTCTGCCTGGTGACAGTGCGCCCTCAGAGGCTGGAGGCACAGCAGGATGAAGGTGAGTGTGGCTTTGTACTCATGTTTCCTGATCTAACAAGATCATTTAAGTAACAACAGAAAATGCTGGAAAAACTCAGCAGGCCAGGCAACATCCGTGGAGAGAAATTAGAGTCGACGTTTCGGGTCGAAACCCTTTTTCAAAACTGGAAAGGAAATGAAATAGATCGAAAGGCAGGGCTGGGGAGGGAACAAAAGAAGTGAAGAGACATTAAGAGGTATTCAAAACCAGACGAGATGGTGATAGGATTTAAGTATTTGCGGCACTGCACCCAGGTCCTCCTGATGACATCCCTGCTATTCACCTGCTCTGCTATATGGAGCCAGGCTCCTTTGCTCTCCTGGGGAGGTCTCTTCCTCCCATCAGCAGGGAAGCGGACCTCCCTGCATGCTCTGACTCCCTCCACAAGCATACGGAGGGAGTCATCGGAGAACTTGGGTGCAGCCCTCTGCCTCTGTGCAGTCATCTCTGGTGGTGTGTGCAGCAGTGGAATTGCGAAGTGCACTGCCTGCGCACTCCTAGATGAACCTTCAAATGCAATGCGGCCACGGCTCCTTTAAATATCCCGGCTGAAAATGTGTCCTCGATGACGTCACCAGACCCGCACCTTTTAATTGGGCCGGGTAACGCGCAGGGCGGGGCTTAATAGGCCCCATTAACGTGAGGTCGTTCTGTGGAGTGGGATGGAGCCAACAACGGGCTCGCAACCCGCCATGGCGGCCGCCCGCCCACACCGGACCCGCCCAGGTAGGGAAAATTCTGGCCATAGAGTACAAAAGCCAGGATGTTATGCTAAACCTATATAAAACACTAGTTCGGCCCCAGATGGAGTATTGTGTCCAATGCTGGGCACCGCACTTTAGGAAAGACACGAGGACTTTAGAGAGAGTACAGAAGAGATTTGTTATAATGGTTCCAGGGACGAGGGATTACAATGACATGGATAGACGAGAAGCAGAGGTTGTTCTCCTTGGAGCAGAGAAGGCTAAGAGGAGATTTGATAGAGGTGTTTAAATTCATGAAGGATTTAGATAGAGTAAATAAAGAGAAACTGTTTCCAATGGCTGAAGGGTCGATAATGAGAGGGCACAGATTTAAGGTGATTGGCAAAAGAGCCAGAGGTGACATGAGGAAAAACTTTTTTACGCAATGTGTGGTTAGGATTTGGAATGCGCTGCCTGATAGGGCGGTGGATACAGATTCAATAGTAGCCTTCAAAAGGGAATTGGATAAATACTTGAAGGAGAAAAATTGTAGGGAGATGGGGAAAGAGCGGGGGAGTGGGACTAACTGGATTGCTCTTCGAAAGAGCCGGCACAGACTCGATGGGCCGAATGGCCTCCTTCTGTGCTGTACTATTCTATGATTCTAACTTCTCTAGTTAGCCATGATTGAACCACTTTTCCTGAGGAGCTTTTATTCCTCAAGGGAATGTATGTTCATTGAGAATTATGAACTAGTTCTTTAAATGTTCGCCATTGCTTATCTACCGTCATATCTTTTAATCTAATTTCCCAATCTACTTTCGCCAACTTGCCCCACATACCTACGTAATTGGCTTTGTTTAAATTTAAGACCCTAGTTTTGGATTTACTCACATCACTTTCAAACTCAATATGAAATCCTATCATATTATGATAGAATCTTAAACTGGCTTGTTCCTTCTTTAATTCTAGGTAATCTATTTAAATACTATGCTGATATAAAATATGAGAACTACTGTAAGCTAATTACTTGAAACAGGTGGTGTAAAGGAAACTTGAACTGCTGATTTTCTTATTCTTCCCCAATTGCTCAAATTTTCTGCCATCCTCTCCTCCGAAGGTGGTCAGGTAGTTTTTCTGATCTGGATACAGTTCGTACTGGATTGTGAGAAACAATTTTCAATGGTCAGCTCATTATCGTAATTAGACAGGTACAGGTTTGGATGTGTGTAGGGAGAACACTAATAGTGGGAGAGGGAAATTGGATGTGGGTGAAATTTAAAAGGAAAATTAAAGGGAAAATCTCAAACAGCAAGAGAAAAATTCTTCCAGTCCCCGGAAAGACTCAAAAGGCATTTCAACCCGAGCTCGATGGGAAGGGGGCTAAGTGAAGTGAAAGGAAATAGACGAGTTAACAGCACAAATAACTACATATGGGTATGATCTTGTGGCCATTACAGAAACATGGCTGCAGAGTGACAATGCCTGGGAATTAAACATACCAGGTTATTTAACGATCAGGAAGGACATGCAGGAAGGAAGGGGAGGTGGGGTGGCTATGTTAATAAAGGAAGGAATCACTGTAATACAGAGAAATGATATTGGGTCAAAAGATCAGGAAAATGAAACAGTTTGGGTGGAGATAAGGAATAATAAGGGGAAAAAAACACTAGTGGGCGTAGTCTATAGGCCTCCGAACAGTTGCAACTCTGTTGGACGGAGTATCAATCAGGAAATAGTGAGGCTTGTAATAAGGGAACATCTATAATTATGGGGGATTTTAACTATCATATTAATTGGACAAATCAAATTGGGCAGGGCTGCCTTGAGGATGAGTTCATTGAGTGTATTAGGGATGGGTTTCTTGAGCAGTATGCAACTGAACCGACCAGGGGGCAAGCAACCTTAGATCTGGTCCTGTGTAAAGAGACAGAATTAATTAAAAATGTCCTAGTAAAGGATCCCCTTGGAATGAGTGACCGTAACATGGTTGAATTCCATATTCAATTAGAGGGTGAGAAGGTTGGATCTCAAACAAGTGTGCTAAGCTTGAATAAAGGAGACTATGAAGGTATGAGAGCGGAATTGAGTAGAGTGGATTGGGAAAATAGATTAAAGGGTAAGACGATACATGATCAGTGGTGTACATTTAAGGAGTTATTTTACAACTTCCAAAAAATATATATTCCACTGAGAAGAAAAGGGTGTAAAAGAAAAGACAGCCATCCGTGGCTAAGTAAAGAAATTAAGGATAGTATTCGACTAAAAACAAGGGCATATAAGGTAGCCAAATCTAGTGGGAGGATAGAGGATTGGGGAAACTTTAAAAGACAGCAAAAAATAACAAAAAGATTGATTAAGAAAGGGTAGATAGATTATGAAAGTAAATTAGCAAAAAATATAAAAACAGATAGTAAGGGTTTTTATAGTTATATAAAAAGAAAAAGGGTGGCTAAAGTAAATGTTGGTCCCTTAGAGGATGAGACCGGGAAATTAATGGTGGGAAATATGGAGATGGCAAAAACACTGAATGAATATTTTGTATCAGTCTTTACAGTAGAAGACACTAAGAATATCCCAACACTGGACAAACAGGGGGCTATAGGGGGGAGGAGCTAAACATGATCAAAATCACTAAGGAAGTGGTACTTGGTAAAATAATGGGACTCAAGGCGGATAAATCACCTGGACCTGATGGCTTACATCCTAGGGTCTTCAGGGAAGTGGCGGTAGGGATTGTGGATGCATTAGTAATAATTTTCCAAAACTCCCTGGACTCAGCAAAGGTCCCGGCAGACTGGAAAACTGCTAATGTAACACCCTTATTTAAAAAGGGCAGTAGACAGAAGGCTGGAAACTATAGACCGGTTAGCCTAACATCTGTGGTACGTAAAATTTTGGAGCCCATTGTTAAGGAGACAGTAACAGGACATTTGGATAATCATAATTTAATAGGACAAAGTCAGCATGGTTTTATGAAGGGGAAGTCATGTTTGACAAATTTGCTGGAGTTCTTTGAGGAAGTAACATATAGGGTGGATAAAGGGGAACCAGTGGACGTAGTGTATTTAGACTTCCAAAAGGCATTTGACAAGGTGCCACACAAAAGATTATTGCTTCAGATAAAAAATCACGGGATTGGGGGTAATATTCTGGCATGGATAGAGGATTGGCTATCTAACAAGGCAGAGAGTTGGGATAAATGGTTCATTCTCAGACTGGCAATCAGTAACTAGTGGTGTTCTGCAGGGGTCAGTGCTGGGTCCCCAACTCTTTACAACCTATATTAATGATTTGGAGGAGGGGACCAAGTGTAACATATCAAAGTTTGCAGATGATACTAAGATGGGAGGGAAAGTAGTGAGTGAGGAGGACATAAAAAACCTGCAAGGGGACATAGACAGGCTAAGTAAGTGGGCAGAGATTTGGCAGATGGAATACAATACTGGAAAGTGTGAGGTTATGCACTTTGGCAGGAAAAATCGTAGAGCAAGTTATTATCTTAATGGCAAGAAACTGGAAAGTACTGAAGTACAAAGGGATCTGGGGGTCCTGGTGCACGAAACTCAAAAGGTTAGTATGCAGGTGCAGCAAGTGATTAAGAAGGCCAATGGAATGTTGGCTTTCATTGCTAGGGGGATAGAATATAAAAATAGGGAGGTATTGCTTCAGTTGTACAAGGTATTGGTGAGACCGCACCTGGAATACTGCATACAGTTTTGGTGTCCATACTTAAGAAAAGACATACTTGCTCTCGAGTCAGTACAAAGAAGGTTCACTCGGTTAATCCCGGGGATGAGGGGATGGACATATGAGGAGAGGTTGAGTAGATTGGGACTCTACTCATTGGAGTTCAGAAGAATGAGAGGCGATCTTATTGAAACATATAAGATTGTGAAGGGGTTGGATCGGGTGGATGCGGGGAGGATGTTCCCGATGATGGGTGAAACTAGAACTAGGGGGCATAGTCTTAGAATAAGGGGCTGCTCTTTCAAAACTGAGATGAGGAGGAACTACTTCACTCAGAGGGTGGTAGGTCCATGGAATATGCTGCCCCAAAAAGCTGTAGAAGCTACATCATTACATAAATTTAAAACAGAAATAGACAGTTTCCTAGAAGTAAAGGGAATTAAGGGTTACGGGGAGCGGGCAGGAATTTGGACATGAGTCTAGGTTCGGATTGGACATGGCCCTGTGGGTAGCGGAGCGGGCCCAGGGGCCGTGTAGCCTGATCCTGCTCCTATTTCGTGTGTCTAATTCTGTTAGATTCAGGAGATGGTTCTGTGATAGTAGATTGGCGGTTAGGATCAGATCAGCCATGATCTTATTGAATGGCAGAGCAGGCTCGAGGGGCCGATTGGCCTACTCCTGCTCCTATTTCTTATGTTCTTATGTTCTAAATCCAATCTGCAGGTCAAGACAGCAGGCAAGTTAGAGAGCAGCTCCATGCCTTAGTTGATGGTTACTGAAGTGGAGGTGGTTGCGAGGATGATGGCCCTGTTTGCAACTCACTGCACCATTCCTGTTGACCAGCACTGCACCATTCCTGTAGACCAGCACTGCACCATTCCTGTAGACCAGCACTGCACCATTCCTGTAGGCCAGCACTGCACCATTCCTGTAGACCAGGACTGCACCACTCCTGTAGACCAGCACTGCACCATTCCTGTAGACCAGCACAGCACCATTCCTGTAGACCAGCACTGCACCATTCCTGTAGACCAGCACTGCAGCATTCCTGTAGGCCAGGACTGCACCATTCCTGTAGGCCAGCACTGCACCATTCCTGTAGGACAGCACTGCATAATTCCTGTAGGCCAGCACTGCACCATTCCTGTAGACCAGCACTGCACCATTCCTGTAGGCCAGCACTGCACTAATGAGCATTTGCGCAGTGTTAAGACAAGAAAATGAGGTGGGAGATACTGTTGCATTATTCCCACTTAATTTGCATCCCTGAGCAATGTAAAGTGGATGGAGCATCACAGGTATCTGCCCCTTTTTCCTCTCTTTGCGCACAGGGTCTGAGTGTTACTCAGATGCACAGCAGGGGAAAATTGACCCTAATATCTTCTACCTTTGCTAGTCATGTTACCGCCAGTGGAGACCTTGCATTGCAAGTAGTTATTCTATAGATTTACACCAGTAATAGTTCACAGGTGCATGCTGGAATGGTTCTATAAACTAACCTGGGAATCGATGCTTTGGAGCAGCCTGAATAGCAGTCCAGAAACACCAAGTCACAAAGTTATTAATATTTGGAGTTGCTTTTTTCTAAGCCTACTATCCTCAGCTTGGGCACCTGCAGATTGGATTCCGGACCTGCCTGAAGCACCTGAGTCTAGCTTGGCATATAAAACGAGTCGTGGGAGAAGAGCTCTCAAGTGGCAGAGGAAACCCAAAATGGAAGGAAAGAAGTGGATCTCCAGAAGATGGAAAATGATGATATCACCTACAAGGTCTGAGAAACTTAAATTCAATTTTGACATTATATAGAGGGGGTGGAACTACTTCTGAAAGTACTCTGAAATATTTTTCTTCTCCTTTATTGATTTCTATAGCAACTGTCAGGTTGCTATGGAGTTTTATTACAGCTTCTTTTTACTTCATTGGGCACAGTTATATCATGGACTATATAGTATTAAGACAGTATTTAAGTTAGCAATTATTTTTTTAGACAGCTGCTACTGAATTCCCGCCTGTGTGCAATTTTACCAGTCTTTGGTTATTGGTAGGATTGCTGAAACAAGTCATAGGACATAATACAATTAGCTTGCTGCTTAATTTTCCCATTTTTTAAATTTTAGATCATTAACAGGTAAGATCAGAGAGAAATTGGCATCCCTTTTTACTACGTTTGTTCCATTGTAACAATTGTTATCCTCTGGAGTTTGGCTGTGCACAAAAGGAAGGCCAGGTCCTCTTCTATCTTAATTGGCAGTGATCTGAAATAAAATTAGGAGCAATGTGCAAACATATACATGTACCTGTAAAAAGAATGAAGAACTTGCATTCACCTAGCGCCTGATCACATCTCTCAGAAACATCCCAAAGCACTTCTACATCGAAGAGTGACATTGTGTGGTTACCAATGTCATGTGGGTAAACCTGCCAAACCTTCTACCCACAGCAAGAACCCACAAATAGCAACGAGAATGAATTTAATCAGGTTGTTCTGACATGTTGGTCGAAGGAGGAATTTTTACCAGGTCTCTGGGTGAACTCCCTGCCCTTGTTCGAATTGTGCCCCCGGGACCTTTCGTGTCCACCTGAATCAGTTGAGCAGGCAGATCAAAAAAGGAGAGATAACTGCACCAAGGGAGAAATAAACTGTTCTTGAAATTACTTATTTCCCTCATTGGTGAAAATGCCTCCCCCTCCTTAACCTCCTCAGCAACAGGCAAAAATAATACCGTGAAGTCATGTTCTCCGAATACAAATGAACAAATGCTTAACATTTGCATGAAATCCCTTTTTTTTCTGTTTTAGCGGAGGCATCGACCCATTTTAAGTAACTCAGTAGATATTATTACCTATCACGAAAGAAATACAGTTTTTTAAATCTCTTACTTTCTCCACTACGGAAAATGATTGTTCTGGCCCTGATATCATTTTTTAATGTTTAGAAGTGTACATACTTGGAAAATCCCAGCTTCTGAGCTGTTTCTAAGGCAGTAGCACTTCTTACGCCAGAGCGACACTGAAATACAATGTTAGCCTCCTCCCTTTGCGGTTTCGGTGACTTATATGTCTCCTGAAATGTCCCAGCATCCATCTTAAGGGCAGTCTCAAGCTGACCTACTGCAAAAACAAGGGACAAGATCAGTAGGTTTGACAACAGGCGTATCATTAGACCTTAACCTTAATCAGTGAAATAAAGGGTACTGAAAAGTTAATTGATCGTTGAACAACGGAACTTTATTTTACAAGGAACGTTGGTTGAAGTGGGAATCTTGCCCTGAGCCACCTCCTCTGGCTGGCGCACATCATAAAGTTGGATGTTATCATTTGCAATCATCCGCTTCAGCTCTTCATACGATACCACTTTAGCTGGAAAACAAAAGTTATGGGGAAATAAAATTAATTGCAACTGTCTGTAAAATATTTACCGAACTAGATACAGGATAAATTCAGGATAAACAAAAAATGTGGCAATGGAACATGCTTTTCTTTAGAAAAAGATGCAAATACACAACAGGTCCATTTCCATCTGAAAAGAGAAACAGCAGTTCTGGCAAAAGCGTCTCTACTCAAAACATTAATTCAGCTTTTCTCTTGACAGACCTGATGTTTTTTTCAACACAATACAGGAAACTCTCGTTTAAACGGCACCTAAATATCCGGAATTCTCTATTAACCGGCAAAATTCATACTCCGAAAACAACACCTCAATAACCGGAAATGTTGCCGAGTCCGAGTCTCCCGCGGTGGCCGAGTTAGTCAGTGGGGGTAGTTCTCCAAACTGCCACTACTTGGCTTCTTGGCGCTGTCGGGAGCCCGAACACCTCAATAACAGGAGCCTGACTCTCCCGCGCTGCCGGTTGTCTCTTCTGATCTGCCATTTTTCTGTTTACTGTATAAGTTTTGTTTTACTGTTAAGTAATTAAAGAGTTATGGATTACCCTCAACTGGCATACTTAATCAAGCATCTTCCACCATTCATTTAACACAACATTCTGTAGGTAAGTACCCAATTACTGTATACTGCACATTTCTAGATTTTTAAAATTTTTGTTTGTTAAAAATAGCCTCGGTAGATAACCCTCTCCGTCATCCGGAATTTTTAATCAACCGGCACCATCCCGGTCCCGTCAGTGCCGGATACCAAAGAGTTTCCTGTAACTTGTGTTTATATAGTGCCTTTAACGTAGAAAAATATCCCAAGGTGCTTCACAGAGGCACGTTCAAAAAAATGGATGCTAAGCCAAAGAAGGAGATATTAGGAGGGGTGACTCAAAGCTTGGTCAAAGAGGTGGGTTTCAAGGAGGATCTTAAAGTAGAAGAGGGAGGCATAGTGGATGAGGTAGAGGCAGATGGGTTTAGGGACGGAATTCTAGAGTGTGGGGCCTAGGCAGCTGAAGGCGAAGGAAGGGGCAGATGCACAAGGGGCCAGAGCCAGAGGAACAGAGAGTTCAGGGGAGAAGGTTGTAAGGCTGGAAGATGTTAGAGCGATATGGTGGGGTGGGGGGGGGGAGGTGAATGAGTGAATGAAAGTGCTTGAACACAAGGATGAGGATCTTAAATTTGCATTATCGGAGGATCAGGAAACAATGTAGGTCAGTGAAGATATGAACAGCAAAGCTTTGGATGGGCTGAAGTTTATGGAAGGGTGAGGACGGTAAGCCAGCCAGGAGTGCATTGAAATAGTCATGTCTGGAGGTAACAAAGGTATGGATGAGGGTTTCACCACCAGATGGGCTGAGGTAAGTCTTATGTTCATTAATAACTAGACATTCTTATTATGAACACAGCTAGCTTCTAGCTAGTTATTTATTCAGTAAACGTTCTCTAGGTACAGTATCTGTAGAGATGCAGCATGTGTGCTCCTGTGTGCAGGCTGCCATCTTGACTGTTGCCTTGTGGGTAGCCTAGTGCCTCATGGGTAATGTAGTCTTAATATATATACAGCTGGGTAGTGTAGTCTTATATACAGCTCTACACAGCTCTACGGCTCCACCTAGTGTCCACTATAGAATGACATGTTATTGATCATTACAGTAAGGGCAGAGGTGGGTGATATTGCGGAGGTGTCCACTGTCTTTGTGATGGAGAAAATATGGGGTCGGAAGCTCCATTTCAGGTTTAAAAGAATGCCAAGGTCACAAACAAACTTTACATAGAATTACAAAATTCTTGCTTCCAAAAAGCCTTTGATAAGGTAGCACATAATATACTAATGAATAAAGTCAGAGCATGCAGAGTCAGGGAACAAGTAGTAGAATGGATAGCTAGCTGGCTGCCAGACAGTGAGCAGAGAGTAATATAATATAATAATAATATAATCAACTTTATTGTCATTGTTAGTGCACAAGTGCAGTACAACGAAGTGTAAGCTTGCGGCTCCCGAGAGTGTACATTTAGATTAAGACATTTAACATACATTTGGCTTGTAACATAAACATAAACATAATAAAGTGCATTGACAGATGTACAGGCTTTAGAGTTTATTGGCAGAGTTCAGTAGGATGACAGCCCTGGGAAAGAAACTGTTCCTAAATCTGGTCGTGCGGGTGCAAATGCATCTGTAGCGTCTCCCAGATGGCAGGGGGGCGAACAAACTGTGGCTGGGGTGGGTAGGGCCTTTGATGATGGTCAGTGACCTCCGTAGACAGCGTTTCTGGTAGATGTTCTCAATGGTCGGTAGCCGGGTGCCGGTAATGCGTTGAGCAGTTTTGACTACCCGCTGCAGGGCTTTCCGGTCATAGGAGGTACAGCTGCTATACCACACTGTGATACAGTTCATCAGGATGCTCTCTATTGTGTAGGGGTAAAGGGTAATGATTCAGAGTGACAGAAGGAGGAAAGTGGGGTCCCACAAGGATCAGTGCTGGGACCACTGTTGTTCTTATTTATATTAACGATTTAGACTTTGCGAAGATCACCAAATTGGGGATGGGGGCGGGGGGGGGGCGGGCGACTAGTCAATACTGAGGAGGACTGCAACAAATTACAAGAAGACATTAATAAACTTGCAGAATGGGCATATAATTGGAAAATGAATTTCAACATAGATAAGTGTGAGGTATTACATTTTGGTAAGAAAAATAAGGAGGTCACATAATACTTGGAAAATCAGAATCTAAATGGGGTAGAGGAGCAAAAGGATCTGGGAGTACAAAACACAAATCACTAAAAGTAGCATCGCAAGTTAGTAAGGCCATAAGAAAGCAAACCAAGCAGCAATGCACCCCATAAGCCACGCGAGCCGAGATCGGCTTTTGCAATGTTAAAGTTCGTGCATGTACGAAACTGTGAATGGGCCGCACAGCCCCTTAAAGGGGCCGCGCACCCCCCAAAAATTACAGGGATCATTGCCAGGGTTTATTTCTAGAGGGGTAGAATTGAAAAGTAGTGAAGTTATGTTAAACTTGTATCGAACCTTGGTTAGACCACACGTGGAGTATTGTGTACAGTTCTGGTCGCCATATTATAAAACGGATATAGAGGCAATGGAGAGGGTGCAAAAAAGATTTACAAGGATAATACCAGAACTGTGTGGTTATACCTACCAGGAAAAGATGAACAGGCTGTGGACTAGAAATTCATTATAGCCAAGGAATGGGCAGTGTTTAGATTATAAATGGTGAATTAGCGCCAGGTGAAAATCATCTAGACTGCACGCAAAATTCGTCCTCACTCCTCATTAAAATTATTGGTGCCATAAAGCTAGTCTAAAAACCCAAGCTCATTGGCGTTATACTGAAAAGATGGACCAATATCAGGTGTAGTATAAACGCAAGTAATTATTGCCACAGGCTTTTTTCACTGCTTAAAGGGGAGGTCCTTTGATGCTGCAGCACCTCATTCTCAGCATTGTTGGGCATACAGTTGCCTCAACAACCATAAGAAGAAGGACAAAGAGAAGGAGCACTTATTTACAAATGCTGATGGCAGATCGCCGCCCCAGGGAGAGAGCCCGGGGGTTTTCCGAGGAAGCTTTGGAGGCATTGGTTTTAGTGGTGGAGAGAAGGCGGTGGGTCCTGTACTAACTGGCAGGAGGGCCTCACCACAAGTCTGCCGGACTATGTGGAGGGAGGTGGCACACCATTTCACGGGCAGCACTGTGATCCCCAGGTCCCACACCCAGTGCAGGAAGAAGTTTAACGAGCGCACACGGGTGGTCAGGGTGAGTGAAGGCTTCAATAAATGATACATACCAGCATCTGTACCACAAGCTTCACACACTGCTCAATGTACCACACCCCCCAGCACTCACCCACCAACAATCTCCACCTAGCAACATTCACACCCACATCTCACACCTTGCATACAATGACAGCTATTCAACTATGGGAGGCACAAAGGTCATTAGTTATTAGAATTCATGTGATATGTGTGATATGTTTATAGATACATTTATTAATGGTGTTTGGAATATTTTCTGGTCTCTTTCATTTCACCTTTGTGCCCAGGAGGACGTTGTGATATACCGTGGATTGTACGATGGGGATGTGGTTAGCTACGGGGATCTGGGGTTTCATTCATGTGAATCAGAATCTGATGAGCCAGTCACGGACAGCCCGTTCAGAGGGCCGATTGTCTCGCTGCCTCCGCCCTCCCTCCTGTTCCTCCTCCTCCTTGTCCTCTTCCTCCTCGTCCTCCTCCTCCTTGTCCTCATCCTCCTCGTCCTCTTTCTCCTTGTTCTCCTCTGCTCCGGCATCCTCCTGAGCTAATGCCGCAATCACGCAGCCCCCATGACTGTGAGGAAGTGTTGTGAGCAGACTTCTGCACTTGAATGAACACTCCCTGTCACCAAAAAAACTTGAAATAACTAAAGAAAGCTGTTTCAGTTACAGGAAGTAGCAAACAGACACTGAAACTGCAAAACCCTGTGATGTAAGGAAGCTACTAGGCACTTGGTCTAAGCGTTAAACAAAGCTTTAATCAACTGTTTTACAACATGGAGGTCTAGTTGTGTTCTTCACTAGCTCCTGTTAAGAATGTCCTGTGCAAGCTGGGCCCGTACCCGAGTATTTATACTCTCCCTGGACAACGCCACCCGTAGACCGCTCAGTTTTATTTCATAAGTCTTTCTTTCATGCATGACTGATTCATGTCACCCTGTCAGGTACAACTGATTGGGGATGGTGCCTTTAAGCCTTTAAATATCGCTGATGCAGCCTGCTTCCTACTGGTAGATGCCAGCTCTCCCTGTCGTTGTTCTGCGCTGCCGTTAAGGTAAGTGGCTACATCCAATGTTGGAGATCGGGCGTTCAGTGAGTGTTGCACACTCACTGACGTCACGATCTCCATGATGGTGAGCTCCCTGGTGCTAGGTTTTACCGGCAGCGCTACGGGCACCATCGATATGGCGTGTGGCACCAGAACTGGCATCAGCTCTCGTTACAGCCGTCAACGGCATTTCAGCGCCATCTCCTGGCGCTAACGTGTGGCGCAAACCACACAAATTTTTCCCCCTGTGTCTCTTTTGTCTTGAAAAGGGAAGGCTGAGGGTAACCTAATAGAGAGCTTTAAAATTATGAATGGTTTTGATAGAGTAGACAGAGAGAGAGTGTTTCCACTTATGGGGAAGATCAAATCTAGAGGGCATCAATATAAGATAGTCACCAAGAAATCAAATAAGGCATTCATAAGAACATAAGAAATAAGAGCAGGAGTCAGCCATACGGCCCCTCGAGCCTGCTCCTCCATTCAATAAGATCATGGCTGATCATCGACCTCAACTCCACCTTCCCGCCCGATCTCCATATCCCTTGATTCCCCATGAGTTGAAAAATCTATCGATCTCAGCCTTGAATATACTCAACGACTGAGCATCCACAGCCCTCTGGGGCAGAGAATTCCAAAGATTCACCTCCCTCTGAGTGAAGAAATTCCTCATCTCAGTCTTAAATGGCCGGCACCTTATCCTGAGACTATGCCCCTAGTTCTAGACACTCCAGCCAGGGGAAACAACCTCTCAGCATCTACCCTGTCAATCCCCTTCAGAATGAGATCACCTCTCATTCTTCTAAACTCCAGAGAGTATCGGCCCATTCTACACAATCTCTCCTCATAGGACAGCCCTCTCATCCCAGGAATCAATCTAGTGAACCTTCGTTGCACCGCCTCCAAGGCAAGTATATCCTTCCTTAGATAAGGAGACCAAAACTGTGCACAGTACTCCAGGTGTGGTCTCACCAAGGCCCTGTACAATTGTAGCAAGACTTCCTTACTCTTATACTCCAACCCCCTTGCAATAAAGGCCAACATGCCATTTGCCTTCCTTATTGCTTGCTGTACCTGCATACTAGCTTTCTGTGTTTCTTGCACGAGGACACCCAAATCTCTCTGAACACCAACTTTTGAAAGTTTCTCACCATTTAAAAAATATTCTGTTTTTTTATTCTTCCTACCAAAGTGAATAACCTCACATTTCCTTACATTATACTCCATCTGCCACCTTACTGCCCACTCACTCAGTCTATCTATATCCCTTTGCAGACTCTGTGTTCTCCTCACAGCTTACTGTCCCACCTAGCTTTGTATCATCAGCAAACTTGGACACATTACACTCGGTCCCTTCATCTAGGTCATTAATATAGATTGTAAATAGCTGAGGCCCCAACACTGATCCTTACGGCACCCCACTAGTTACAGCCTGCCAACCTGAAAATGATCCGTTTATCCCTACTCTCTGTTTTCTGTCCATTAACCAATCCTCTATCCATGCTACTATATTACCCCCAACCCCATGAGCCCTAATCTTGTGTAATAACCTTTTATGTGGCACCTTATCGAATGCCTTTTGGAAATCCAAATATACTACATCCACTGGCTCCCCTTTAGCTACCCTGCTAGTTACATCCTCAGAAAACGCTAATAAATTTGTCAAACACGATTTCCCTTTCATAAAACCATGTTGACTCTGCCTAATCATGTTATGATTTTTGAAGTAACTTGATACCGCTTCCTTAACAATGGATTCCAGCATTTTCCCAGCGACTGATGTCAGGCTAACTGGCCTGTAGTTCCCCGTTTTTTCTCTCCCTCCTTTCTTGAATAGCGGTGTTACATTTGCAACCTTCCAATCCGCTGGGACCATTCTAGAATCTAGGGAATTTTGGAAGATCAAAACACTATCCACTATCTCTTCAGCCACCTCTTTTAGAACACTAGGATGTAGGCCGTGAGGTCCAGGGGATTTGTCGGCTTTTAGTCCCATTAGAAACTCCTTTACCCAGAGAGTGGTGAGAATATGGAACTTGCTACCACAGGGAGTGGTTGAGGTGAATAGTATAGGTGCATTTAAGGGGAAGCTAGATAAGCATATGAGGGAGAAGGGAATAGAGGGTTCTGCTGATAGAGTTAGATGAGGAAGGACGGGAGGAGGCTGGAGTGGAGCATAAACGGCAGCATGGACTGGTTGGGCCGAATGGCCCGTTTCTGTGCTACGTAATTCAATGTAATTCTATGAGATGTTTCAGCTACAATCAGATATGTAAGAGTGGAACCAGGTGAGGGCAGTCCGACTGAGCATTTTCTGTTGTTAGTTCAGATTGTCAGCTTTTGTAGTTTTCTCTTTTTATCTATGCTTGTTGTGATGAAATATATTCCATTCATCACTGCCTGTTTTCTGTGTCTTGTAACTGCCTGCTTTCTGTGTCTTTTCCCTTCCCCCAGTCCTCATGTATTATGTATTGGAATGTGCTGGAACTGGTTGTGTGCAGGGCTCCGCCCATACCTGGCTCCTTTGTAATCTAACTTCAGTCGGGCATCAGCCTCCTGAAGGTAGACATCTCTCTATTTTACGTGTTATGTTCTGAGTTAATAAAAGCCTTACTTTTGTTCTGCTAACTTCGAGTCTCGGAATAATTGAGGCACATCAATTTTATTAACTCAATTTTCAACACTATGGATCAACTCCTGAAACCCGAACGTTTGGATTTGGATCAACATGCTCCGGACGCATCAGCACGCTTCGGACACTGGTTTGACTGTATGGAATTCTTCCTGGACAATTCCGCAGCCGTCAAAGACGCTACGGACACTGCGAAGATGAGACTCGGAATGCTACGGAATTGGGTAAGCCACCGGGTTTACCCCCTCATCCAAGACGCCGATACGTACCTGGCCGCCTGCAACACCTTAAAGGCGCATTACCAGCAGCCTACGAATGAGGTGTATGCTAGGCATCTACTCGCTACTCGCGCACAGCGACCTGGGGAATCGGTGGAGGAGTTCCTGAGCATCCTGAAAAAGCTTGGCAAGGACTGTAAGTGCCGAGATGTAAAAGCCGCAGTGTACACCGACGAGCTTGTTCGCGATGCCTTTATCACAGGCCTCAGCTCCACTCACATCCGGCAAAGACTGCTGGAAAAAACGGAGTTGGACCTGAAACAGGCTGCGGACACCGCGCGGTCCCTGGAGATGGCCCAGAGAAACTCGGACGCCTACTCTTCAGCCGGCGCCGCCCACGCCGCCACGTGTGCGCCGAGGGCGCCGCCATCTTGGAAGGCATCTTCCCCGCCCGGCAGCCCGACACCGGCGGGGCCCAGCTCTCCCCCCAGAAGCCCTACGACAGCCGCGACGCATCAAGGACCCAACTGCTACTTCTGCGGGCAGCCAAAGCACACCAGAAACCTGTGCCCGGCGAAAGGCACCACCTGCTTTAAGTGCGGTAAGAAGGGGCACTTCGGGAAGGTGTGCAGAGGGAACCCCGCCGGAAAACCAACCGCCGGAAAACCCGCCACCGCCGCGTGTGCGCCGTGGGAGCGGCCATCTTGGACGCCATCTTGCCCGACCTCGTGGGGTCCGCCATCTTATGAGCAGACAGCGTGGACGCCATCTTGTCTCGATCAGGGCCCTACAGTGGCATCGGTCACAGTGGACCAGACCAGGCCGCATCCGCTATCCAAATCAATGGTGGACATCGAGGTAAATGGGTGCCGGGTTAAATGCTTAATTGACAGTGGAAGCACGGAGAGTTTTATCCACCCTGAACTGGCACAACAACTCTCCCTAAAGGTGGTCCCTGCTCAGGGTACCATCTCTATGGCCGATAAAACCCAGACATCGACCATTCTGGGTTACTGCACGGTACAATTGTGCGTTAACGGAACTGTGTATGATAATTTTAAAGTATTAATCATGAAGAATCTATGTGCGAGCGTGATCTTGGGTTTGGATTTCCAGTGCAACCACCAAAGCATCACGCTCAAGTACGGTGGGTCCCAGCCGCCCCTCACAGTGTGCGGTCTGGCTACCCTGAAGGTAAAGCCGCCTTCGCTATTCGCGAACCTTACCCCTAACTGCCGGCCAATAGCGACCAAAAGCAGGAGGTACAGCTGGGAGGACAGGCGGTTTATCGCGACCGAGGTAGACAGGCTCCTGAAAGAGCGCATTATTGAACACAGCAACAGCCCGTGGCGCGCCCAAGTGGTAGTGGTAAGGGGTAGTGAGAAGAAACGGATGGTGATCGACTATAGTCAAACGATCAACAGGTACACCCTACTAGACGCCTACCCGCTACCCCGCATATCAGAAATGGTGAACCAAATCGCCCAATACCGGGTGTTCTCCACCATCGACCTCAAGTCAGCGTACCACCAGCTCCCTATCAGACCAGAGGACCGCCCGTACACCGCCTTCGAGGCGAACGGACGCCTCTACCAATTCCTCAGAGTCCCCTTTGGGGTGACGAACGGGGTCTCGGTCTTTCAGAGGGAGATGGATCGCATGGTCGATGACCACCACTTGCAGGCAACCTTCCCCTACCTCGACAACGTCACCATCTGCGGTCACAACCAGCAGGATCACGACTCGAACCTCGAGAGGTTCCTGAAAACCGCACAAAAACTCAACCTCACCTATAACGAGGACAAGTGCGTTTTCAACACCACGCGCCTCTGCATACTGGGCAGCGTGGTGGAGAATGGGGAAATCGGACCAGACCCCGACCGATTGCGCCCCCTACGGGAGCTGCCCCTGCCCAACACTCCCAAAGCCCTGAAAAGGTGCCTGGGGTTATTTTCTTACTATTCCCAATGGGTCCCCAACTACTCCGACAAAGCCCGCCCCCTCTTGAAAGCATCCTCTTTTCCGCTCTCTGCTGAGGCCCACGCCGCCTTCAAAAGCATTAAGCAGGATATTGAGCGGGCCACGCTACAGGCAGTGGACGAGAACACTCCATTTCAAGTGGAAAGTGATGCGTCCGACTTCGCCTTGGCGGCCACCCTCAACCAGGCGGGGCGGCCCGTAGCTTTCTTCTCGAGGACCCTTCAAGGCCCCGAGATCAGACACTCCTCCGTGGAAAAGGAGGCCCAAGCCATCGTGGAGGCAGTGCGCCACTGGCGCCACTACCTAGCCGGCAAACGCTTCACCCTACTTACCGACCAGCGATCGGTAGCGTTTATGTTCAACAATAAACAGAGGGGGAAGATTAAAAATGATAAGATTCTTAGGTGGCGGATCGAGCTCTCCACTTTCGAGTACGACATCATTTACCGGCCAGGGGCCCTTAACGAATCCCCTGACGCCCTCTCACGAGGGATGTGTGCCAGCGCCACCGAGGATCGGCTACAGACCCTCCACAACGACCTCTGCCACCCAGGGGTCACGCGGCTGTTCCACTTCATAAAGTCCCGTAACTTACCCTACTCGATTGAGGAAGTTCGGTCTCTGACCAGGAACTGCCGCACTTGCGCTGAGTGCAAGCCTCGGTTCTACCGCCCAGATAGAGCCCACTTAATCAAAGCTACACGGCCCTTCGAGCGGCTCAGCTTAGATTTCAAGGGCCCCCTCCCGTCCGTCGACCGCAATGTTTACTTCCTGAACATTGTGGACGAATACTCCCGTTTCCCATTCGCCTTCCCCTGCCCAGACATGACCAGCGCCACGGTCATTAAATGCCTCAACAGCCTGTTCTGCCTGTTCGGTATGCCGAGCTATATCCACACGGATAGGGGGGCGTCCTTCATGAGTGAAGAGCTACGCCAGTACATGCTGTCCAAGGGGATCGCCACGAGCCGTACCACCAGCTACAACCCCCGGGGTAACGGCCAGGTGGAGCGAGAGAACGGGACAGTGTGGAAAGCAGTCACTCTAGCTCTAAGGACCAAGGGCCTCCCTATCTCCCGCTGGCAGGAAGTCCTCTCGGATGTGCTCCATTCGATACGGTCGCTATTGTGTACGGCCACTAATGCCACGCCTCATGAACGAATGTTTGCCTTTCCTCGGAAATCCACCTCAGGCGTATCCATGCCGTCATGGCTCTCCACCCCAGGTCCGGTACTCGTGCGAAGGCATGTGAGGGGCCACAAGACGGACCCTCTCGTGGAGCCAGTACACCTACTCCACGCCAACCCCCAATACGCATATGTCCGGCACGCCGACGGAAGGGAGGACAACGTGTCCATAAAAGACGTCGCCCCAGCCGGCATCGACAACAACCATGGCAATAGCAGCGACGACGATCACAGCAACCCTTACCCACCCACTATTCTTTCATCACCCCCGGAAGAACATCGACCAACGGCACCCCCACCAACTACCCCTTCAACAACCCCGGCGGCACCCCTGGCAGAGACCCAGGAGGCTACCGGGGACACCCAGCCGACACCCGCGGCACCACAACAGCCACGTCGGTCGCAGAGGACTATCAAACCCCCGAACAGACTAAATCTATAGAGGGGGTGAATGTGATGAAATATATTCCATTCATCACTGCCTGTTTTCTGTGTCTTGTAACTGCCTGCTTTCTGTGTCTTTTCCCTTCCCCCAGTCCTCATGTATTATGTATTGGAATGTGCTGGAACTGGTTGTGTGCAGGGCTCCGCCCATACCTGGCTCCTTTGTAATCTAACTTCAGTCGGGCATCAGCCTCCTGAAGGTAGACATCTCTCTATTTTACGTGTTATGTTCTGAGTTAATAAAAGCCTTACTTTTGTTCTGCTAACTTCGAGTCTCGGAATAATTGAGGCACATCACTTGTTATCACAGTTATGTATCTTTCATATTGTGCTTACTTATACTACAGCCTATAGTTTATATCATGCGATTTTGTACCATCATCTGTTCATCAAATAGTTATGCTATTGAGTTGCTTCGTATAATAATTCCTCTAAGAATTGCAAGACATCAAATTATTATGTTTATTACCATATTATTAATTCTGTTTTGTATCATAATTGAGTACCTTTATTTCATTACTTATGGATTAAAGTATGAAATTAGTTTACTAAAGTATCCCACAAGTGTATTCCACTCCCACTAAGTCTTACTTGAACGGCTCCATAGTAAAGGAACCCTTCACACCTGCCCTCTTTTATCCTTCTTTATTTTTCCTCTTTACCTGAGGCACCATTTTGTCTCTTTGTGTCCTTTTCTCCTGGGTCTCCTTTTCTTCTGAGGATTGCCAACCCAACTCAGGCTGGACTACGGTTCCATGGCCACCAGCAGCCCTCCAATACCTCAGCTAAGTGGCCATTCTTCACATGTGAATGAGGGCAGTGAACAGGCTATATTCGCTGATTTCCACTGGTGTCAATCCCAGCGAGTCGAGGATTCACTGTTTTATTACAAGAAGGTTGTTATGCTGCGCAATGCACAACATACTATCAGGGCCGCTCGCCTACTGTGAATGAATACAAGTCAAATTCTCCTTTGATTACTGATGCTTTGGAGAGTCAACTTCCATGACTTCATCCATATTTTTATGAAAACCATAAATGAGTGACTTTGATTATTATATGTTCTTTGATTTATGGCAATTGATTTTTATCTCATTTTTTTAAAGCCCACGACATATAGTAAGATGTTGGGCAACATGCATCAGGTTGGAGGTAGAAATGTAGGGTTTAGTAGTAGGGGAGATGGACGTACCATAGAACCAGAGAACAGGAGGGTATTCTGCCCATCGTATCTGTGCTGGAGCAATCCAAAACTATCCCACTGCCCTACTCTGTTCCCATAGCCTTTCTTCCGCTTCAGATGTTTATCCACTTTTCCCATGAAAAGCGCAAATGCATCTGTCTCAATTATTCCCTGTGGCAAAGCATTCAATGCTCGAACAACTCTCTGCATAAATATATTTCTCATAACTTCTCTCCTTACTCTCTTGTTGACAAATTTAAATTGATGTCACGGACTTCCCAACCAGATGAAATAGTCTTTCCCTCTTCATCCTAGCAAAACACTTCAGAGTTTTAAAAACCTCCATTAAATTTCCTCTTAGCCTTCTCTGCTCCAATGGTATTAATCCCAGTATTTCAAGTCTTTCCTATAGCTATAGTTTCTCACCGTGGTATCATCCTGGTCGATCTTTGCTATACACTGTCTATACCTTTGCTGTCTTTTCTATAATAGGGCATCCAAAACTGTACATTAACTGTGGCCTAACCACTGCCTTGTACACGTTTATCACATCCCACATAGGCTGGCCCCCAAGGCTCAAAATCATCATGGAGTGGGCAGCAGCAAAGGGAACAAATGATAGCGAGGAATGAGAAACCAATGTGACCAGGCCCCAGATTACAAGAGGGCCTCCAGCAGGATTTGCAGTGGCTGGCGGCAGAACCACTGGGAGCGGGAGTTGCAAACGGATAGGAGGTAGGGCACCCTGTAGAAATTACGAGCCCGACAGGCATGGTTAGGAGGACCACATCACACAATCCTATTATTAGGGAGGATGACTGTTAAAATGCCGTAGGTCAATGAGCACAGGGGTGATGGGTGAACGGGACTTGGGGCGAGTTAGGACACGGGCAGCAGAGTTTTGGATGACTTCAAGTTTATGGAGGGTAGAACGTGGAAGGCCAGCCAGGAGTGCGATGGCATTGTCAAGTCTAGAGGTAACAAAGGCATGGATGAGGATTTCAGCAGCAGATGAGCTGAGGCAGGGGCGGAGTCGGGCGACGTTATGGAGGTGGAAATAGGCGGTCTTAGTGATGGCGTGGATATGTGGTCGGAAGCTCATTTCAGGGTCAAATATGACACCAAGGTTGCGAACAGTCTGGTTCAACCTCAAACAGTTGCCAGGGAGAGGGATGAAGTTGGTGGCTAGGGAATGGATTTGGTGGCACTGACCGAAGACGGTGGCTTCAGTCTTCCCAATATTTAATTGGAGGAACTTTCTGCTCATCCAGTACTGGATGTCGGACAAGCAGTCTGACAATTTAGAGACCGTGGAGGGGTCGAGAGAAGTGGTGGTGAGGTAGAGCTGGGTGTCATCGGCGTACATGTGGAAACTGATGCAGTGTTTTCAGATGATGTCGCCAAGGGGCAGCATGTAGATGAGAAATTGGAGGGGGCCAAGGATAGATCCTTGGGGGACACCAGAGGTAACTGTGCGGGAGCAGGAAGAGAAGCCATTGCAGGTGATTCTCTGGCTATGATTAGATAGATAAGAATGGAACCAGGCGAGTGCAGTCCCACCCAGCTGAACAACGGTGGAGAGATGTTGGAGGAGAATGGTGTGGTCAACCGTGTCAAAGGCTGTAGACAGGCTGAGAAGGATGAGGAGGTATAGTTTACCTTTGCCACAGGATGTCATGTGACTTTGATAAGAGTCGTTTCGGTACTGTGGCAAGGGCGGAATCCTGATTGGAGGGATTCAAACATGAAATTCCGGGAATGATGGGCACAGATTTGGGAGGCGACAACACGTTCAAGGACTTTGGAGCGGAAAGGGAGGTTGGAGATGTGGCAGTAGTTTGCAAGGACAGAGGGGTCAAGGGTTGGTTTTTTGAAGAAAGGGGTGATGACGGCAGATTTGAGAGAGGAGGGGACAGTACCTGAGGAGAGAGAACGTTTAACAATGTCAGCTAACATAGAAACTAGGAAGGGAAGTTGGGTGGTCAGTAGTTTAGTGGGCATAGGGTCGAGGGAGCAGGAAGTGGTTCTCATGGACAAAATGAGCTCGGAGAGGGCATGAGGGAAGATAGGAGAGAAACTAGAGAAAGATGCGAGTTCAGGGCTAGGACAGGGGGGATCCTTAGAGGAAGTTTGGCCCGGTGGGCTAGGGGAAGGGAGGGAAGTGGCAGAGGCAGCTGATCGGAAGTCCATGAGCTCTCGCACTTGTTGTTGGAGGGGAGGATGGAGGAGACAGGGGAGAGGGGTTTAAGAAGATGGTTTGCAGCAGAGAAAAGAAGCTGGGGATTGTCTTTGCATTCCAGAATGACCCTGGAATAGTGAGCAGTGTTGGCAGTTGAGAGCAACAACAACAACAAATTGTATTTATATAGCGCCTTTAACGTAGTAAAACGTCCCAAGGCGCTTTACAGGAGTATTACAACACAAAAAATTTGACACCGAGCCACATAAGGAGAAATTAGGGCAGGTGACCAAAAGCTTGGTCAAAGAGGTAGGTTTTCGGAGCGTCTTAAAGAAGGAAAGAGAGGTAGCGAGGCGGACCGGTTTAGGCAGGGAATTCCAGAGGTCGGGGCCTCGGCAACAGAAGGCACGACCACCAATGGTTGAGTGATTATCATCAGGGATGCTCAAGAGGGCAGAATTAGAGGAGCGCAGATATTTTGGGGGGTCGTGGGGCTGAAGGAGATTACAGAGATAGCAGGACCCAATAGTGCTTTATGTGGTCCAGCCACATTTTATAGTTGCAAATTTGCAAAACAAATCTGAAAATCTGCAATAAGATACACACCCTGAATTGATTCCAATCCCAACTGGAATATTTAACTGGGTTATAGACACAATTTTACAAACAATCTGCTTTCTGACTGGCTTTAAGTTGGTATAAAATGACCAACACTTGGGAAATGAACTGCCACAAAGATACGCATGAATTCTCCCTGTACCTCTTTGTGAAACTTTACATTTTTCTATGTATTACCATGATATTATTAAAAGGAACATATGTACCTGCACATACAGACACAATCACATAAATAAATCTCTTACAAGAACCTCATTACGAAGAAGGAAATGCCCACTTTCAAAGTTCACAAAAAAAAATCATCTTTTTACCTGCTATACCTCTGAAGAGTATGTTGTAAGCGAGCCTGGTCGTAACCATATAAAATGATCTTGGTTGTAACATGAACATATTTCAAGTTCTTTCACTGAACTCTAACACGCAGCAGCAACAAAGCAACAGTTTCAAAGGGTAGAGTCCTTTATTCACTGATTGGTGAGTTAGCCACTCCTCTTTAATACTGCTTGCGCAACATTACTATCTTAAACCAGACTTATTTCCAACCTCACTAAAATGGTTGCTTATCTTTTAGTTTTCAGTTCAGATGAAGAGGATACAACCAAACATTTAATTTGTTAATCTGGTTACAGATCCTGACTGACCTGTTATGTATTTCCAGCATTTTCTGTCAGGTTTTCAGTTTTTTCCAGTCTTTCCTTTTTTACAAGTTTAGTTACTCTTTGGTTTCATGCTCCTCCAATTTTTCTGTTTTCTGATCATCGATTTCTGCTAAATAAATGGGAAAAAAATGGTTATCTAGTTACCATCGAGAGCTTCATCCAATTCATAGGAACAGGAGGCTATTCAGCCCCTTGAGCCTGTTCCGCCATTCTATTAGATCATGGCGGATCTGAACCTCAACTCCATTCATCTGCCTTTTCTCCATATCCCTCGATACCCTTACCTAACAAAATCCATTGAACTCAATCTTGAAAATTTCAGTTGACCCAGCATCCACAGCCTTTTGGAGGAGAAATGGTATGTTGGCCTTCGTAGCGAGAGGGTTTGAGTACAGGAACAAGGATGTCTTGCTGCAGTTGTACAGGGCCTTGGTGAGACCACATCTTGCGTACTGTGTGCAGTTTTGGTCGCCTTATCTGTGGAAGGATGTTCTTGCCATGGAAGGAGTTCAGCGAAGATTCACCAGGCTGATACCTGGGATGGCAGAAATGACGTATGAGGAGAGATTGGGTCGATTGGGCTTATACTCGCTGGAGTTTAGAAGAATGAGAGGGGATCTCATCAAAACTTATAAAATTCTGACAGGACTGGACAGACTAGATGCAGGAAGGATGTTCCCGATGGTCAGGGAATCCAGAACCAGGGGTCACAGTCTAAGGATAAGGGGTATGCCATTTAGGACAGAAATGAGGAATTTCTTCACCCAGAGAGTGGTGAACCTGTGGAATTCTCTACCACAGAAGGCAGTGGAGGCCAATTCATTAAATATATTCAAGAAGGAGTTGGATATATTTCTTAAGGCTAAAGGGATCAAGGGGTATGGGGAGAAAGCAGGGACAGGGTATTGAATTTGGATGATCAGCCATGATCTCATTGAATGGCGGAGCAGGCTCGAGGGGCCGAATGGCCTACTCCTGCTCCTATCTTCTATGTTTCTATGTAGAAAGTTCCAGATTTCCACTACCCATTGTGTGGAAAAAGTGCCCCTGATTTCACTCCTAAATAGCCTGGCTCTAATTTTAAGATTATGCCACTGTTCTGGATTCCTCTACCAGAGGAAATGGATTCTCTGTATCTACACTATCGAATCCCTTTATAACTTTAAAGACCTTGATTAGATCTACCCTCAACCTTCTAAACTCAAGGGAATACAAACCAAGCTTATGCAACCTGCCCTCATAATTTAACCCGTCAAACCTGTCAGTAAAGTGACGGGGCTAATTTTAGTGTGCTTAGCCCCTGGATTTGGGTGCAAATAGAATGGCAGCGGCTGGGAAATCTGATGGAAGTGAATTCTGGAAGATTCGAGCCCTGCTCTAGCTTCTGGTCGGATCTGGGGCAGACAAATGAAGCTCCCGTTTGAAGCAGACAGAAGCCTCATTTGCCTGATCTCAAGAGGAGGGTGGGGAAAGGTACTGCTTCATCATCATATCATATATATAATACCTGGGAGCCTGCCGGCACTGATTCCCTGGCAGGCTTAGTAAAAACTGGCAGTCTCGACTTGCTTTTTTCTTCTTCCAGGTGCCTTGCTGGCTGTCTGGAATCATTTACAACACAAAACTTTGGACTTTGCACTTAAAGCTGCTCTGAAGTTGTGTCATGTTTTTGAAATCAAGACATTTCCTATGCTGCCATAAAGATTCTAATCTACTCAAACAGCCTTTTGGTTACAATGACCTTGTGATAGAGGAATGAGTTTTCAGATGAGATAGGGATGGAAAATGGGATGAGGTGGCACTATTAGTGAAGGATTCTATCACAGCCCTAGAATGTAATAATGTCCTAGGGGGTTGTGTTAAGACAGAATCCAATGGATAGAATTAAAAGAGGACAGGAAATGGTACAATTCTCAGTTTACATTACATTGGAGATGAAATAGAGGGGGAGATCAGCAGACAATTCAGGGAGATATATAAAAATAACAGGGTGATTTTAACTATCCCAAGATAGACTGAAATAAAGGAAATGCACGTGGTCAAAGTGGGGAATACTTTTTAGAATATATCCAGGATTACTCCCTCAATAAATATGTTTCTCGTCCAACAAGGAAAGAAGCATTGCATGATTTAGCCCTGGGAAATAACTGATTTGAAAGTAGAAAAACAATTAGGGAAAAGCAACCACAGCATAAGTTAGGTTCAAAGATAAGGGTGTTGGGTTTGAAAAAGGCAAAGTTCAGCAAGGTAAGAGAGATAGCCCAAATTAATGGGGCAGAAAAGTCACAAACAGGTCAATAGATGAAGCAATGGAAAATAGGAGATGTATAGACTACAAAAAATTCCTATAAAGCAAAAAGAGGGTTCCTCAAAGATTAGAGTTCTGGAGATAGAGAGCTTAAAGCTAAACTGAAACTTAAAAGGAAAGGCATATGATAAAATTAAGGCTAACAATACTAAAGATAATCATGAGGAATATAGAAAGTGTATTGGGGAAATTAAAAAGATGAAGGGAATATGAAAAAAGACTAAGATAATGTAAAGAAAGAAAGACTTGCATTTATATAGCACCTTTCATGACCACCGGACATCCCAAAGCGCTTTACAGCCAATGATGTACTTTTTGAAGTGGAGTCACTGTCGTAATGTAGGAAACATGGCAGCCAATTTGCGCACAGCAAGCTCCCACAAACAGCAATGTGATAATGACCAGATAATCTGTTTTAGTGATGTTGATTGAGGGATGACTGGCCAGGACACTGGGGATAACGCCCCTGTTCGTCTTTGAAATAGTGCCATGGGATCTTTCATGTCCACCTGGGAGAGCGGACAGGACCTTGGTTTAATGTCTCATCCGAAAGACGGTTCCTCCAACAGTGCAGCACTCCCTCAATACTGCACTGGAGTATCAGCCTAGATTTTTTCTGCTCAAGTCTCTGGAGTGGGACGTGAACCCACAACCTTCTGACTCAGAGGCGAAGGTGCTACCCACTGAGTAACTAGAGTTGAGGTCAAAGATCAGCCATGGTTGTATTAAATGGCGGAGCAGGTTCTAGGGACCGTATGGCATACTCCTGCTCTAATTCTTATGTTCTTATTAAAAGGCAGCAGTAAAGGATTTTATAAGTAGATAAAAAGTAAAAGGATATTTAAAGACGGGATAGAAGCACTTGGGGATGAAGGAGAGAATGTAATTGTGGAGGATGGTGATATGATAGAAGTCCTTAATAAATATTGTTTCTTACAAATGGCGGTAGAAGTGAGATCATAGGTGTCGTAGAGGGCAACACAGAACAATTGTTAGAGATAATTGTAGAAAAGAAATTGGTATGATAGATGTCAGGTTGAGAATACAAGTGAGAACCAGGCTGAATATAGAAAGTTCAGAGGGGAAGTGAAAAAGTAAATAAGAGAGGCAAAGAGAGAGTATGAGAAGGATTTACAAGAATGGTTCCCTGGATGAGGGACTTCAGTTACGTGGATAGACTGGAGAAGCTGGGGTTGTTCTCCTTAGAGCAGAGAAGGTTGAGAGGAGATTTGATGGAGGTGTTCAAAATCATGAGGGGTCCAGACAGAGTAGAGAGAAACTGTTCCCATTGGCGGAAGGGTTGCGAACCAGAGGACACAGATTTAAGGTGATTGGCAGAGGAGCCAAAGGCGACATAAGGAAAAACTTCTTTACGCAGCGAGTGGTTAGGACCTGGAATGCACTGCCTGAAACGGTGGTGGAGGCAGATTCAATCATGAAGGAAAAAAATTTGCAGGGCTACAGGGAAAGGGCACGGGAGTGGGCCTAGCTGAAGTGCTCTTGCAGAGAGCCGGCTCGGGCTCGACGGGCCGAATGGCCTCCTGCTGTGCCGTAACCATTCTATGATTTGACCGTGTGTGGCTTGAAGGAGCCCTAGTAAAACTGGAGCCAATGGGAATCGGGGGGAAAACTCTCCACTGGCTGGAGTCATACCTAAGAAGCTTGATACCATCCAGGACAAAGCAGCCCGTTTGATTGGCACCCCATCCACCACCTTAATACTAATACTCTGGCTCATGAATTATATTCACCAGCTCAGGTTCTACACCATTTGGAATGATCTTCCTGTTTGCGTACACTTTCCTTATCTATTCAAGGTAAACTTTTTGTGTTGACTCAGAGGTTTGTAGTAAATTATCATGTCAGATGCCCCTGACATACAGAGCTCCTTTACTGTCTAGTTCACCATTCGATGAACCCTTAGAAACATTGAAACATAGAAGATAGGAGCAGGAGTAGGCCATTTGGCTCCTTGAGCCTGCTCTGCCATTCAATGAGATCATGGCTGATCATCCAAATTCAGTACCCTGTCCCTGCTTTCTCCCCATATTCCTTGATCCCTTTAGCCTTAAGAAATATATCCAACTCCTTCTTAAATATATTTAATGAATTGGCCTCTACTGCCTTCTGTGGTAGAGAATTCCACAGGTTCACCACTCTCTGGGTGAAGAAATTCCTCCTCATCTCTGTCCTAAATGGCTTACCCCTTATCCTTAGACTGTGACCCCTGGTTCTGGACTCCCCGGCCATCAGGAACATCCTTCCTGCATCTAGTCTGTCTAGTCCTGTTAGAATTTTATGTTTCAATGAGATCCCCTCTCATTCTTCTAAACTCCAGCGAGTATAAGCCCAATCGACCCAATCTCTCCTCATACGTCATTCCTGACGTTGTATTTGTCTCTATCATTGGGGATTAACTATGTTTATGAGAACACTGCCATCCCTGATACTTCAGTTGGTAGAAAATTCCCTAGTAATGGTAAGGGAAATACCTGGGAATGTGATCGGGTGAAGTAATACTTTCGATGTGTATGTATATTTGCCACAAAAAACCTTTATAACAATACTCACAACTAATCACAGGAAGGTCATATGAATCTATTTAAAAGGGAACGACTGCTTATTTCTCCTAGAGAAAATGGGAACAAAGATGGGATGCCAGAAATGAGGATTTCAGAGAAATTGGCCCCGATATTGATTCAGAGGTGCGTTGGGAGCGGGGGGGAATCTGATACCGTGTGTGAAACCCTGAAAGAATTTCAGCACATCTGTCTGGCATTTTAATGCAGCCAGCTCATTATTATTTTTATTTCCAGGTTTGGCGACAATTGCACGGCGGCGGCCACGATGAGGACCCGCATGACGCGATCTCAACTCCAGTATTTCTGGGGCTAATCTAAAGATGTAACTTGGAGGAGTTAAGAGTTTGTACAAAGAGGGAGAAGTTTCATGATGGATTCGGGCTGGTCAAGGGGCTGGGCCTCGATCCAACGATGCATCGCCCGATGCACTGCTGTGGTCAGCGAGGAGTCAGAGAGAGATAATCTTCCCCAGCAACGGGAGGAAGAAACCTGCTGCCGCCACCAAGGCTAGAGGAGGCCTTGGAGGTCAGCAGCAAGAATGTAGTGCCACGCTCAATTCAGTGCAGGAAGCACTTTAGTGACCCAAGCAGGTCAGGAAAGGTGAGTACAGTTGTACATCCTGCTGTGCGCATCACCCCATCCTCTCACTCTGCCTTGTTAAACGTACTCCGTAACATCACTCCTCACACACACTTATCTTGCAAGCACATCCATCCTTCTCTTTCTATGCACATCCTCACATCCCAATCTATTCATCCACCACTGCCACTCACCCTCATCCTTATGCAATTTCATGCCTCTCCCCGATCGTCACCCACATCAAATGCACTGCATCCATATCGGGTGAACACATGCCATTACACTCACTCATAGGTCTATTCTTTCCCCCATTGCAGAAGAGAGCACAGAACACGAGTGAGAGGGAGAGTGCACAGAATCATCATCTGTGCAGTGATCTCATAGCTAACTGCAGAGGAGGAAGCACTGGCGTTTCACCATTCCTGGCCATCAGAGATGGGGACCTCCCAGCAACCTGCTGACACAATTAAATATCAGCAACCCACATTGATGTAAGAAAACTACTTGGTCTAAGCGGTAAACAAAGCTTTAATCAACTGTTTTACAACATGGAGGTCTAGTTGTGTCCTTCACTAGTTCCTGTTAAAGAATGTTTCGAGCAAGCTGGGTCCGTGCCCGAGTATTTATACTCTCCCTGGACAGCGCCACCAGCAGGCCGCTCAGTATTATTTCATAAGTCATTTCCACATGAATGGCAAGATTCATGTCACACGTGTCATACAACACTCAGTCATGGTGACTTGATTTCAACAGCAAGTGAAATATGATCATCTTCATAATAAGTTGCAACATTCTTACCATGATGGCAATGTTCCCTCGGATTTTCTTTTGGGTGTGTGGTCCCTTTAACAGACTGCACGGCCCGTTCAAATTTTCACGCCTGCGCCGTTCCTTGTACTGAAAAACCGATGAGCGCCTGCATGGGATCTCCAGACCGCTGCACAGCCGCGCAGCTTAACAGGAACATTGCTTGCCTGTACTAATTCATATCTTTTCTGTCCGCCGGGAGCTTCACATGTGCAGCAGGAGTACATGAGCCTCACAGACGATGGGCTGGATTTTGTCAATGGGGAGCTTTTGGAGGCGGGACTCCCACTTGTTGGGTTTTAGTCCCGCCTCCATCGACTTGTGGCCAACCCACGCTATTTTCCCTTGATTGACCTTGTTAAGTCCGCCCAGTGGGCTCAGCAGGCCAATTAAGGGAAAGCCAGTTACAGGTGACGTCAGCGAGTGCTGTTTCATCTGTCAAGAGCTTTTGACAGATGAATTGTCATCGTTCGACGGCTCTGTGAAGCTGTCAAACACTGACAATCTGTCTTCTAAGTTGTGTCTTTACTCAAGACTCAATTAGAAAGCCTTCCTGACCAGAAAGAAGAAGGCTGCAGCTTTTGACAGTTCAGCAGCCATTCTGCTTTCTGTGCCGGTGAGCTGAGGGACTCCTGAGACCTGAAGGGAGGAAGCCTGCAGGAAGTAGTAAAGGTAAGTAAAACTTATTAAAACACTTTACACACACCTCACACACTTACCTCTCCACACTTGCACCCATCACTCACCTGCACACCGGACGTCTCGGCCCCTCCAACCCCCGCAGACCGACGGCCCGCCTCGCTGACCCTGGCGAGGTTTGGAGCCATGGGGAAGCCCACACTTCAGGGCTCAAAATAGGGATTAGGCAAAAAACTGCCTGTTAACTACCTGTTAACAGGCAGTTAATTGACATTAATCCCCTTCCCGAATCGAGGAGGCGGGACCCGGTGCGGGTCGACTACCCACCTCCTGGCAAGATGGCATGGAGGCGGGTTGGGTTGGGCACCCGCCCCCAAATTCTGCCATTTTCCCAGCAGTCCCACCTCCAAACCTGCCTCCCCAGGGCTGGCAAAATCCAGCCCGATGATTCCTCAGAGAAGCTGATTCGTTCTGGTGGTGCAGCATCACAGCACTCACGCTTACCGTGCACCAGATCAGACACTCACACTGCGGTGGGGACCTGTAAGACAGATAGTTGGGTTTTCACCTGGTGGCTCACACTTCACAAGTGAGCAAGAGCAGATTGTGGGGGCAGGGGAACAGCAGTGGAGAGCCCGCATCAAAGGGCGCAGACCTCGCCAAGCTCTGCTCAGCTGGACACAGGTGTTGTGCCCCGGGGGGGGCCGTGGATGAGAAGGATAATCATTGAGCAGCAAAGAATGTGCGATGTACTGACAGGCCTTCCAAACATTAACCACGATTGCAGAGGGAACGGAGGAGTCCAGTTCAAGTGGGTTGATGTCGCAGGGCATTGCGGTGATGTCCTCTTGCATGGAGTGGCCAGCTCCGTGGAACACCAAACACTGCAAACAAATGAGTCAATATTCGCCTTGACCACTGCGTGCAGACGCTGGGTGACAACATGTCTGTCAACTTAACTCCTGTGATAAAAATGCTAACTTCCGGGAAGTTATGTCATCACTTCCTGTGAACTATGAACTATGAACTATGAACTGTGTACATACCTCACTTCCTGTAAATGTCACTTCCTGTTGGACTGGTATAAATACTGGTCTGTTCAGTATTGTAAGAGGCTTCTACCAGAGGCATGGTAAAGACCTCTCTTGTATATAGTGTGTTTATAAGTTACTTAAAGCTTACTTTAAAGTTACTTGATGGTCAGTCTCCTTTTCTTACATCAATTTAAGTAACTTAGTATTTACACTGACAAATACTAGACCTTCAGACAAACTCGGAAGTTAAGGATCCAGGGAACCACCCATCATGGATAAAATCCTTAGACCTATTCGTCTGGACTTGGACCCGAATACACCAGCAGCTGGCAGGGTATGGAAGCATTGGTATCGTACTTTTGAGAATTTTCTGGGTTACTAATGGAGTGGCTGTCTTTCAACGGGCAATGGATGGCCTGGTTAAGCAGGAAAACCTAAGGGACACTTTTCCCTATCTTGATAACATTACCATTGCAGGTCACGATCAACAGGAACACGACTCCAACCTCCAAAAATTTCGGGATGCCCTCCATCGCCGTAATTTGACCCTGAATGAATCCAAATCTGTTGAGTCGCAACCGACCATCAACATCCTTGGCTACTGCGTAGGCAATAGTATCATTAAGCCAGACCCAGAAAGACTTCGCCCGCTCCAAGAGCTCCCGTCACCTAAGAATCCGGCTTCTTTACGTCGGGCTCTCGGTCTGTTTGCATACTACGCTAAATGGATTCCTCATTTTTCGGACAAAATCCAACCCTTGCTGCATGCTAGATCATTTCCACTGGGAACAGCGGCTGTTGCAGCCTTTAACCTTCTCAAAAAACAGTTGGAGAAAGCGGCTCTTCACTCCATCGATGAGAATCTCCCTTTCGTGGTTGAATGTGATGCCTCGGAGGTGGCGGTCTCGGCTACTCTGAATCAGGAAGGTCGTCCTGTAGCATTTATGTCCAGGACCTTACAAGGTGCCGAGCTACATTATCCTCCGGTTGAGAAAGAAGCCACAGCCATCATAGAGGCAGTACGGAAGTGGAACCATTTTCTAGCTCGCCAGCACTTTACATTGATCACGGACCAACGATCAGTCGCCTTCATGCTCGATAATCGAAAACGAACCAAAATTAAGAATAATAAAATACAACTTTGGAGGATGGAACTGGCCTCTTTTGGTTATACCATTCTCTATCGGCCTGGCAAGGAGAATGTGGCCCCGGACACCCTCACACGGGCATTCTGCTCCACTATGTCATCCTCCACTCTCATGGATGTCCACAATGGTTTGTGTCATCCTGGCGTTACGCGCATGCTACATTTCGTACGATCACGGAATCTCCCTTTTTCCACTGGAGATGTAAAGAAAATATGCTCAGAATGCCGGCTTTGTGCGGAATTAAAACCTCAGTTCTTCCGCCCCTCAGATGGTATACTCATACATGCAACCCAACCGATGCAACGACTTAGCATCGATTTTAAGGGCCCAGTGCCCTCTTCAACTCGGAACACATATTTGCTCACCATGATCGACGAATATTCACGTTTTCCGTTTGCCTTCCCCTGCTCCAATATGCTGGCGTCCACAGTAATCTGCTGCCTTGAGCAGGTATTTTCTCTCTGTGGCATGCCGGCTTATATTCACTCAGACCGGGGTCCATCCTTTATGTCAAGGGAACTCAAGGACTACCTCTCAGAACGGGGAATTGCTGCAAGCAAAACAACACCATACCATCCCATCGGAAATGGGCAGGTAGAGAGGTATAACGGTATCATCTGGAATTCCGTACGTCTCGCTTTAAGATCTCGGGGCCTACCAGACCAGCAATGGGAAACAGTGCTTCCGGATGCATTGCACTCTATACGGTCCCTGCTTTCTACAGCCACAAATACTACACCTCATGAGCGGTTCTTTGGATTCCAGCGTCGCTCATCTCATGGAACATCACTCCCGTCATGGCTAACTACTCCTGGACCTGTATTACTCCGAAGATACGTTCGGACGTCTAAAAATGACCCTCTTGTAGACGAGGTCGAACTAACCGATGCCAACCCCACCTATGCAAACATACGATATTCCGACGGCCGAGAATCTACCGTATCATTACGGGATCTGGCTCCCTGCCCACCAGGACCTAGTGGGACATCGGGTGATGGCATTTCACCAGGAAACTCTTGGGACCTATCGGGTACCCCTCTCCAGGATCCTGATCGGACACCAACTAGCTTGGTGCCGGCAGAACCCCGTGCTCAAGGTTGCGACCCTCCCAGTACCGTGCATGAAAGTACTGATCCGCCACAGACCAGCTCTGCACCTCCCTCTGAACAGAGGCAGTCCGACTTTGAACCTATTGGGGCTCGCACTCGAAGCCATGATCTCCCCGACCCTTCACAGGGCAATCCAGGCCACACAGACTCTGACCAATGGCCAACCGCATGTAAGCGGACCAGCGACCCTCTACGACGGGAATCCAAACGGGTACGACTCTTCCTTGTTCGGCGGCTGCGGACCAAAAGGTAGACCACAGCCTCCTAATCCTGCAGGAGGGAAGAATGTGATAAAAATGCTAACTTCCGGGAAGTTATGTCATCACTTCCTGTGAACTATGAACTATGAACTATGAACTGTGTACATACCTCACTTCCTGTAAATGTCACTTCCTGTTGGACTGGTATAAATACTGGTCTGTTCAGTATTGTAAGAGGCTTCTACCAGAGGCATGGTAAAGACCTCTCTTGTATATAGTGTGTTTATAAGTTACTTAAAGCTTACTTTAAAGTTACTTGATGGTCAGTCTCCTTTTCTTACATCAACTCCCTTAACAGATACCTTAGGCTTGGCCTTACAGTGCCACGCTGATCTGTACCAAAGTGTTCTCCAGCAGAGTGGTAGCAGTGAACTTTGGCTGGGCCACGAGAGGGAAGATGGCGAAAAGGGGCATGGATGTGGGGGCTCCACTCAAAGCGCTTCCACTTCTCACCCGTTGCCCCCCTCCCAGTCAGTACCCAACAAGTTGCCTCATCTCCCGATGGCCGAGTCCCTGCACAGGTGCTCGTGGAGCAGTCTTTGGCGGGGCCCTCACGCGCTCCAAAACCCAGAGGTCATCAACCAAGAGCAACTCAGCAATCAGAGCAGGGATCTGAGCAGTCTGCCTCTCCCTCTGCTCAAGCCACAGGGGTTGCACCCTGTAGGAGCGGAAGGAAAAGAAAGAGGAAAGCTTTGTCATTGCTCAAGGGTATGGACATGAATGTATGATAAAATGTAATGTTGTTAAGTTTCTGTTGTTTAGTTAAAGCACATAAATTTTATTCTTTTGCGCCATTTTCCCATCTTGCCCATTCTTGGTTGCTGGGTGGCAAGTTGCCTTTTCATCTAGAGCCATTGCTTGTTTCTTTACCTGTCCTATTACTATCTCGTCTCACCTTGAATATCTCTTAATGTCTCTTCTTTCATTCCCTCCCCCATTTCCCAACCCCCAAACTGCCTTTTTTCAGTTCTGACGAAGGGTTTCGACCCAAAACGTTGACTCTATTTCTCTTTCCACAGATGTTGCCTGGCCTGCTGAGTTTTTCCAGCGTTTTCTGTTGTTATTTTGCCTTTTAACTTGTTTGATGATGAATGAGAAGACAAGAATTGACAGGGACTAATGGGAGGATGTGCAAGGGGTGGTTGGTTGTTTGCAGGACTGCTTTGTGTCAGTGACATTGGGGTGGGAGTGATGGCAGGAAGAGTTGCTGTTGCATGTGCTTCTGACATTGGCCCACTGGTGCACCTTAAGTGAACCTGGCATCAGTGTGAGCAGCTGGCGGTGCATTGCCCTCATCACCTTCCTCCTCCTCTGAATCGCCCTAAGAGGATCTCAGCTCTATTCCTTATTCCTCCTGCGGGTCTAAACCTCGCAGTTGTGCAATGTTGTGCTGAACACAGCACACCATGGCCATTCTGGAGATCCTGGCTGGTGCATACAGAACGGCACCTCCAGATCTGTCTAGGCACCTGAAGCGCATCTTCAGCATGCCGATGTCTTGTTCGATCACACATCTGGTGGTCACATGGCATTCACTGTAGAACTCTTGGGCTTCATTGGTTGGGATTCTGACGGGTGTCATCAGCCAAGTTTGAAGTGGTTATCCTAGCAGCCACCCCTTAAGTGTGCTTCCAGGTCCAGACGTCAGGGTGCTTGGACTGCTGCAGGATGAAAACATCATGGCAGCTCCATAGGAATCTTGCAGAAATATCTTTTTGTGGTTGCACACTGATATAATAAAACTCACTACGCACTTGGTTTGAGTATAAAGCAAGGCTTTAATCAACTTGTTTCAGAACATGGAGGTCTAGTTGTACTTCACTAGCTCCTTGTCTTTACAAAATGTCCCTGGCAAGCTGGGGCCAACGCCCGAGTATTTATACTCCTTGGACGGCACCACCAGCTGGCCGTCCAGTGTTATTTCATAGGTAGTTTCTCGATGATGAGATTTATGACACACACCATCAGCACATTGATGGGAGTGGAAGCCCTTGCAGGTGACAAATACTCCAGCAGAGCCCAGGAAAGATCCAGAGGCAAAAAAGTTGAGGGTGGCAGTGACTTTGACAGCCACTAGTAACACATGGACACCAGGTCCAGCTGGCAGCTGGTCTTCTAGGAGGCTGCAAATGTCTTCCAGCACAGGACGCGACAACCTGAGCCTCCTCAAACACTGTAGTTCATACATGTCAAGGAAACTCCGCCTCTGTCACAGGTAGTGTCTGCTGCAAGCTGCACCACTCTCTGCTGCTGCCCTCTCTACTGTCCCGCTACCCTCTCTGCTGCTGCCCTCTCTACTGTCCCGCTACCCTCTCTGCTGCTGCCCTCTCTACTGCCCCGCTACCCTCTCTGCTGCTGCCCTCTCTACTGTCCCGCTACCCTCTCTGCTGCTGCCCTCTCTACTGTCCTGCTACCCTCTCTGCTGCTGCCCTCTCTACTGTCCCGCTACCCTCTCTGCTGCTGCCCTCTCTACTGTCCCGCTACCCTCTCTGCTGCTACCCTCTCTACTGTCCTGCTACCCTCTCTGCTGTCCTGCTACCCTCTCTGCTGTTCCTGCTACAAGTCTCTCAAGAGCAGGCTGAGGTCCGATCTAAGGCAGCCAAAGGGCTACCCATCCTGCTGTGATTCAGAAAATCTCTAAAATGTAGAAAGTAACTGTAATGTATACAACATTGAAGGGACTACTTTGTATTGCGGATGTATATCCTTAGTTGCGAGCGTATATAACAGACGCGTATCGATTTGTATAGTCAGTGCCGAAGTTCCAGTTACCCAGTAAAGATCACTTGAAGTTACTCTCAGTCTCTGCTGCTTTATTATTTTATGTAGTTGTGTATAAAGGTACAAACACAACAAATTGGCGATGAGAATTATGAACCTACGTCTTCCTATTCTGGCATCGCATCCAGAGGACATCGAAATTTGGAAGAAAGGAGCGAGAAGGTAGAGAAAACGGAGCACGCTTGCTAAGCTAGGCAGGGGATACGTAAATCAAGTGAAAAGTGCACAGTGACTTGCATGACGCTAGCTAATTAGTAAAGAAAAAAAAATGGGTTTGGAAAAAAAAATGGCGATGATTGGCACGATTGCAGCATTTGATAGCAGCATTGAAGACTGGGCAACTTACATTGAAAGAGTGGAGTTGTACTGTGAGGCTAACGGAGTGGAGGTAGAAAAGAAAGCCACTGTTTTGCTGAGTGTTATGGGCGCAAAGACATACGGGCTACTACGTAGTTTATTAACCCCTGAAAAGCCAGCAAACAAAACATTCAAACAAATAGTGGACACACTCCAAGACCATTTAAGCCCCAAACCACTGCTCATAGCTGCACTGAAACAAGAAAAGAAGTGCTATCGCTATGGCAAAATGTCACATGACCACAATGACTGTTGGTTTAAAGACAAAGATTGCAGACAATGTGGCAAACGAGGGCACATTGAAAGGGTCTGCAAAGCAAAGAAGCAGAAAACTGATACAAAGGCACACCAAGTGACTGAAAACAAGAAACCTTTCAAAGATAGATACAAGAAGGTACACTACGTGACTGGAGACAGTTCAGATAAAGAAAAAAGTGACACAGACTCAGAGGAAGAGGATCTGGCTTGTCTAAAACTACACAGTGTGAAAGAAACAGAGGATCACAGAATAATATGGGTTACTCCAGAAGTGGCAGGAGTTAGGCTGAAAATGGAGTTGGACACAGGCTCAGCTTTAACAGTGATCTCTGTACATGACTGTAATGATCAATAACATGTCATTCTATAATGGACACTAGGTGGAGCCGTAGAGCTGTGTAGAGCTGTATAAATCTGTATATATTAAGACTACACTACCCAGCTGTATGTATATTAAGACTACATTACCCAAGAGACACTGTTTATTGGCCTGGCATAAATAACGACATTGAGAACATGATAGGCAAATGTGAGACATGTCAGAAACATCAAAACAAACAAGCAAAGGAACCAATGATAGTAGCTGACATACCAACAGCACCATGGCAAAAGGTTGGTATGGACCTTTTTCATTTAAATGGTAAAGACTATCTAATAGTGATTGACTACTATTCTAACTATCCTGAGATGGCACTGCTCTCAAGCACCACAGCAAGCAGTGTCATAATGCATGTGAAATCCATCTTCGCCAGACATGGAATTCCCAGGATTGCCGTTAGCGACAATGGTCCATGCTTCAACTGTAAGGAGTGGTAACAGTTTGCAGCACATTATGACTTTCAGCACATCACATCCTGTCCTTTGTATGCTCAGTCAAATGGTAAGGCAGAGAAAGGTGTTCAAGTTCTCAAGCAGCTACTGAAGAAAGCGACAGAAAGCAAGTCTGATCCTTATCTCGCCCTGTTGAGCTACCGAGCCTCACCTTTAGACTGTGGTTCTTCACCTGCTGAACTACTAATGGGTCGCAAGTTGCGCACCACGCTACCCTGCTGTGCAAAAGAACAGCAAAGTGAGGAACTGAGACAGAGACTTCAACTGTTAAAGCTGAAACAGAAATCATACTATGACAAGTCATCCAAAACTCTAAAACTATTGACAAGGGATGATGTTGTCAGGATTGAGGATCCAGATGCATGGAACAGGAAAGCTACAGTTCTTGAGGAAGTAGGACCAAGGTCATACACTGTTAGAACTGAGGAAGGACAGATTCTCAGGAGGAACCGCCGTTCCCTCCTAAAAACACAAGAGACTATTCAAGACCAGATTGATGACAATGCCGCAACTGCATCTTGTCATTCACTGCCAGAACAATCTCATGAAGACACATCAGACTTACCCATGTTGAGAAGATGCACACGTGAAGTAAAAAAGCCTGATAGACTTAATCTTTGAGTACAATGTAAAGCTTTGAAAGTGTGTTGACTGTTTTGAAAATGTTTATGTTTATAGAGCACTAACAAAAGTGTTACTGATATTATCTTTATTGTTTTCTTGAAAGTTGACTGATATTGATTTTGTTAAACCTCAAAGAAAGGGGGATGTAATGATCAATAACATGTCATTCTATAGTGGACACTAGGTGGAGCCGTAGAGCTGTGTAGAGCTGTATATAGCTGTATGTATTAAGACTACACTACCCAGCTGTATGTATATTAAGACTACATTACCCATGAGGCACTAGGCTACCCACAAGGCAGCAGTCAAGATGGAAGCCTCTACAGATATTGTACCTAGTCCACATGTGCTCAATAAAAGTGTCTAGCAAAAGCTAGCTGTGTTCATAATAAGAATGTCTATTTATTAATGAACATAAGAATGACTACAAACGACTGTTTTCACACATACCGCTAAGGCCAACTAAAGTACTGTTAAAGACATACACAGGACAAAGAGTGTGCCCCAAAGGTAAAATAAAAGTGACAGTGACATAAAAAGAAAAAAAAATACCGCAATTGTACCTCTATGTAGTGGAAAATGGAGGACCACCATTGCTGGGACGCGAATGGCTCAGGAAAATACAGTTGGATTGGCACACCATCCAAGCACTGTTTGTGTCAGCAAAGGAGGACAGCAACGCCACTCCTGAGAGACTGTCACAAATACTCTCTGACTCTCAGGAACTGTTCAAGAAGGGAATAGGAACACTTAAGGGCATGAAAGCAAAAATTAAGATTGAGGAGAATGCAAATCCAAAGTTCCACAAGGCCAGACCAGTGTCTTATGCAATTCACCCTTCAGTAGAAGCAGAGCTGGAGAACTTGGAACAGTTAGGGGTCCTGTCCAAGGTGGATTGGAGTGAATGGGCCACAACTATAGTTCCAGTGATGAAGAAAACCTCCAGCACAAAACCAGGAAAGCCAAGAAAAGTGCACATCTGTGGAGACTTTAAGGTGACTGTTAACCCAGTCCTCCACACAGTACAGTACCCATTGCCTCGCATTGAGGACATCTTTGCTTCCCTGTCAAGAGGGGTACGCTTCACAAAGATTGACTTGGCCCAGGCCTATCTCCAAATGGAAATTGATGATGCATCAAAGAAGTACCTGACAATAAATACGCACAAAGGCCTTTACCAGTACAATCGGCTGGTATTCGGAATAGCATCAGCTCCTGCAATCTGGCAAAGGGCAATGGACCAAGTCCTGCAGGGGATCCCAGGTACTCAGTGTTATCTTGATGACATCATCATTACTGGCAAGAATGACAACAACCACCTTTCCAACCTCGAACAGGTGCTCATCAGGTTACGGGAGTATGGGCTCCGAGCGAACCGAGACAAGTGTGAGTTTTTCAAAAAGGAAATCTCATACTGTGGACATGTGATTGACAAGGACGGTTTACACAAGTCTCCAGACAAGATTGAGGCTGTGATTAATGCACCAACACCTGAAAATGTGTCTCAGTTGAGATCATATCTTGGACTGGTGAACTACTATCACAAGTTCTTGCCCAACCTATCCACAGTGTTACATCCACTAAATGCACTGCTACAGACAGGGTCACAATAGAAGTGGAGTGACAGCTGTGAACAAGCTTTCCAAGAGAGTAAAAGACTCATTATTTCAGAAAAGCAGCTAGCTAACTTTGACCCATCCTTACCTATTCGACTGGCATGTGATGCTTCACCCCATGGCATTGGTGCCGTGTTGTCACATAAGTTCCCAGACGGCTCAGAAAGACCAATAGCCTTTGCGTCAAGATCATTGACTACAGCTGAACACAATTATGCACAGATTGACCGAGAGGCCCTCAGCCTTGTGTGGGGAGTCAAGAAATTCAACCACTACTTGTATGGTCAACAGTTTACACTGTTAACTGACCACCAGCCTCTCGTTTCAATCTTCAACCCAAGGAAGGGCGTTCCAGTGATGACGGCACAACGGCTACAGCGATGGTCACTCTTCCTAGGGGCTGTATGACATTGAATACAAGGGGACCAAGCAACATGGCAACGCCGATGGTTTGTCACGTTTACCACTGCCGACCTCAGAGGAAACTATAACAGTTGACTCAGCAGAGGTATTTGTAATGTATACACCTTTAAGGGGGGAACTATCTTTTACAGCTCATGTATACTACAGTACCGGCAGTGACCACACCTGTATATAGCACTGAGTAGTAATCTGTACAGATCAGTTCCAGTGTGAGCCACGTTGAGTAAACACCTGTTGTACTGTTCTCCTGCAGTCTGTGTCTTATTATACACAGACACAACATTGGCGACAAGGCAAGTTCGAACCTACCTGCAACTCTGCATCACCTCCCGGGATTCGTTCCTGGAGATCAGTGGATTGGAGGTCAAGGCCAGAGACTCAGGTGTCGACCACGGGCAACCGCCCAGTCATCCAGCAGAGACTCGAGAATTGCGGGGGAGGCTGTCGAGAGCCAGGCTTGGCTTTCCAGTCGAGGTGGTCCAGTGAAACGGGCTGGCAACAGGTAGTGCGCAGACCCTTCCCGGACAGCGGCGGGCTAGAGCCCGACCGAGCGGCACAGCAAAGGGCGGAGCAGCGTCGACGGGGGAGAAAGAGAGAGGGCAGAGCGCACAGGGTGCAGCCGGTGTTCAGGGGCCAAGCAGCGTCGAAGAGAGGGAGAGAGAGACGCGCAGAAGCCCGCGAGGCACCGCCATTGCCACGAGGACCGCCGAGAGTGGCGTTGGCAGCAGCGCAGGAGAAGCGCGCGAATCCTACAGGGCACCGCCATTGCCACGAGAACCGTCGGGAGCGGCATTGGCAGCAGCGGGGGAGGAAGGAAAGTGCGGGAGATGCCATTTTAAGCCATTGGGAGACGCCATTTTAAACCACACCCAAAATGCCGAAGAGCGGCAGTATCACCGCGTTTGACAATGAAGTCGAAGATTGGACTACATATGTCGAACGAATAGAGGTATACTGCAAGGCAAATGAGGTGTCAGATGACAAGAAAGCATCGGTATTGTTAAATTTAATGGGTGCAAAGACGTATGGGTTATTATGAAATCTAGTAACCCCAACGAAGCCAATGGAAAAGAGTTTTGAAGACATAGTAACGATACTACAGGAACATTTAAACCCCACACCGCTGCTGATAGCAGAAAGATTCAAGTTTCACAAACGGAACCAGCATAAGGATGAAAGCAATGCTGATTATTTAACAGAACTGCGCAAACTATCGAAACACTGCCAGTTTGGAGCGGGACTGGCAGATACCTTAAGGGACAAGTTTGTGTGTGGGCTTCAAAGTGAAGGAACCCAGAAATGGCTTTTATCTGAAAAGGACCTTACGCTGGAAAAGGCTTTTAGCATTGCGGTATTATATGAAGCAGCAGCACGGGGCATTGCAGAGATACAACAGAGACCGCAAGAATATGGCACAAACGAAATGTCATATAGAACAGAGACGTGCTATCGCTGCGGCAGAACAACACACGACCAGAATGATTGCTGGTTCAAAGTCAAAGTGTGCAGACAGTGTGGAAAAGTAGGACACAGAGCACGAGTCTGCAGGTCGGGAAAGAAAACCAGCAATAAGAAACCTACCAAAGGAAAGTACAAGAAGGTACATAAGATGACGGAGAATAGTTCAGACGAACAAAAGAGTGATAACGACTCCGAAAGCAGGGAACTGAGTTGTCTGAAACTACATAATGTGATCACAACGGAGGATCACCGAACCATTTGGGTCACTCTCAAGATAGCAGGAGTCCAGGTAAAGATGGAATTGGACACAGGATCAGCCCTAACAGTCATAAACCGACGGGACTATGAGCGGCTATTCTCACACATACCCTTGAGAGACACAAAAATTATTTTGAAGACGTACACGGGGCAAAAAGTCTACCCCAAAGGAAAAATAAGGGTGACCGTTATATATAATGGTAAGGAAACACCAAAGCTAGACCTGTATGTATTGCAAGATGGAGGACCACCATTACTGGGACGTGAATGGATCCGGAAAATACAACTGGATTGGCATTCCATACAGGCACTGACTGTGGCTGACAAAAAGGATGACGACGTCACACCTGGGCGACTGTCAAAGATCCTAACTGACGCGAAAGAAGTGTTCCAGCAAGGACTCGGCACACTAAAAGGCATGACAGCGACGATTAAAATTGAAGAAAACGCAAGCCCAAAATTTTTTAAGGCCAGACCGGTACCTTATGCGATCCGCCCAGCCGTCGAAGCAGAACTGGAGAGTCTGGAACATTCAGGTGTACTGTCCAAGATAGACTGGAGCGAGTGGGCTACACCCATCGTCCCTGTGATGAAAAAGTCGTTGAGCAGCACGCCTGGGGAACCAAGGAAGGTTCGCATCTGTGGGGACTTTAAGGTAACAGTGAACCCGGTCCTTCACACCGTACAATATCCACTTCTGCGGATTGAAGATATTTTCGCCTCGCTATCCGGAGGGAAACGCTTCACTAAGATTGATCTGGCCTAGGCGTATCTGCAAATGGAGGTAGAAGAAGCATCAAAAAAATACCTCACAATCAACACCCATAAAGGTCTCTACCAATAAAAACGGCTGGTATTCGGGGTAGCATCAGCTCCGGCTATTTGGCAGAGGGCAATGGAACAAGTCCTGCAAGGGATCCCAGGGACCCAGTGTTATTTGGACGACATCCTGGTCACGGGCAAAAATGACAGTGATCACCTTGCCAACCTGGAGCAGGTGCTCACTAGATTGCAGGAATATGGGCTCCGAGCTAACCGCCCCAAATGCGAGTTTTTTAGAAAACAGATCTCGTATTGTGGCCACGTTATCGATAAAGAGGGGTTACATAAGTCCCCAGAGAAGATTGAGGCAGTAGTCAAGGCTCCAGCACCGGAAAATGTGTCACAACTGAGGTCGTTCCTCGGGCTGGTAAACTACTACCTTAAGTTCTTGCCAAATTTGTCTACAATACTACACCCACTGAACACACTACTGCAAACTGGGGTGCCATGGAAGTGGAGTGACGAATGTAGACAAGCTTTCCAGAAGAGCAAAACACTAATCACATCGAAAGAGGTATTGGCCCATTACAACCCGGCATTACCAATTCGGTTGGCATGTGATGCGTCACCCTACGGCATTGGAGCGGTGCTGTCGCACAAATTCTCGGACGGCTCAGAGAGGCCAATAGCCTTTGCGTCACGATCACTAATCTCAGCCAAGCGTAACTACGCCCAGATTGACAGGGAGGCCCTCAGCCTAGTGTGGGAAGTGAAAAAGTTCAATCACTATCTGCACGGGCAGAAATTCACCTTGCTGACTGATCACCAGCCTCTTGTCTCCATTTTTAATCCGAAGAAAGGCGTTCCGGTGATGACTGCGCAACGACTACAAAGATGGTCACTTTTTCTAGGGGCGCACCGCTATGAGGTTGAATATAAGGGCACGAAACAGCATGGAAATGCTGATGGGCTATCACGCCTGCCACTGCTTACTGCGGAGGAAGCACCAGCAGTGGATCCTGTCGAAATATTCCATTCGACTATAGTTGAATACCTACCGGTAACTAATGCTTGTATCGAAAAGGAAACCCGAAATGACCCGACACTGTCTCGGATATATGATTTGACGGTGAAGGGGTGGCCAGCACATGGCGACTCACTGTTGCCAGCATTCTCGACAAGGAGAGAACAGCTGTCAGTGTGCCGGGGGACCTTGATGTGTGGATTCCGAGTGGTAATTCCACCCAAGTTAAGGGATAGAGTGCTCAATGAGCTTCATGAGGGTCATCTGGGAGGGGTAAAAATGAAAAGCCTAGCCAGGGCTTATGTGTGGTGGCCGGGAATCGATAAACAAATCGAGGACCTGACCAAGAGCTGCTCAGAATGCCAGAAAGTCCAAAATGCACCACCACAGGCCCCTCTACACCCATGGGAGTGGCCCTCATCTCCATGGCAACGGGTGCATATTGATTTTGCTGGTCCATTCATGGACTCAATGTTTTGAATAGCTGTGGATGCGCACTTGAAATGGCCTGAGGTCATCAAAATGTCCTCCACCACCACGGAGAAAACTATTGCAGTCCTACGGACCATATTTGCCAGGAATGGCTTGCCAGAACAGATTTGCTCCGACAACAGACCACAGTTTGTGTCCGAAGAGTTCCGGAGGTTCTTGAAAAAGAATGGGGTAAGGCATTACACATCCGCCCCATATCATCCAGCCACAAATGGATTGGCTGAGAGGTTCGTACAAACCTTTAAGAAGGCAATAAAGGCTATGTACAATGACAACATTCCGCTGCAGCACAAGGTGGACAATTTCCTGTTCGCCTACCGGAATGCGACACATGCAGTCACCAACCAGGCCCCAGCCATGATGTTCTTTAACCGAAGGTTAAGATCTCGCCTGGATTTGCTCAGACCAAACGTACGAAGAGATGTTGAGAGTAAGCAATTCCAGCACATCCATGAGAAGCCAACAAGGAGATTCAATGTAGGGCAACCAGTCTTGGCCCGCGACTACCGAACAGAAAAATGGCAGCCAGGAACAATATGCACACGGCAGGGCCCACTAATGTACACATTGGACGTTGGGGAGAGCATCGTGAGACGCCATGCTGACCAGATCCTAGAGTCACAGGAACAAGTCAACCCCATGCCTCGCCCATACGTACCTGGTGATGAACCCGACGTACAGGTCGCATCTACCCCAGAAACAGTAGCATCGGAAGCTGATGAACCAACCGACGACAGGGGGCCAGAATCGCCTCCACACCAAGAGCAAGACACTCGGGAAAGGCGCTATCCAGAAAGGATCAGGAAGCCTCCCCAAAGCCTGAATATATAAATAGACTATTTTCAGCTAATGTTGCATGTTAAAAGTGTTAATTGTAATTAGTTTGATATTTAATTGTTAAATGAGTGTTATGGTACTGTTAATCTAAAAGGGGAGGAATTGTAATGTATATACCTTTAAGGGGGGAACTATCTTTTACAGCTCATGTATACTACAGTACCGGCAGTGACCACACCTGTATGTAGCACTGAGTAGTAATCTGTACAGATCAGTTCCAGTGTGAGCCACGTTGAGTAAACACCTGTTGTACCGTTCTCCTGCAGTCTGTGTCTTATTATACACAGACACAACAGTATTTCACACAACAATAGTTGAGCAGCTACCAGTGACAAACTCCCTCATTGAAAAAGAAACATGCAATGACCCTACATTGTCAAAAGTTTATGACATCACTGTGAAGGGATGGCCAACGCATGGTGACTCATTGTTTCCAGCATTCTCAGCTAGGAGGGAGCAGTTATCAGTGTGTCGGGGAACACTGATGTGCGGCTCACGAGTTGTGATTCCTCCCAAGCTTCGTAACCGAGTGCTAGATGAACTGCATGAAGGCCACTTAGGTACGGTAAAGATGAAAAGTCTTGCCCGTGGTTACGTGTGGTGGCCGGGAATTGACAAACAGATCGAGGACCTGACAAAGAGCTGCTCAGGATGTCAAAAGGTCCAGAACGCACCACCACAAGCCCCTCTCCATCCATGGGAATGGCCCTCATCACCATGGCAACATGTGCACATCGACTTTGCTGGACCGTTCATGGACTCCATTTTCTTGATTGCAGTCGATGCACATTCCAAATGGCCCGAGGTCATTAAAATGAAATTAACCACATCTGAAAAGACCATTTCAGTTCTGAGGACCATGTTCGCTAGAAATGGCCTACCAGAACAAATCTGCACAGACAATGGATGACAATTTGTCTCTGACGAATTCCAAAGGTTCACGAGGAAAAATGGAATCAAGCACTACACATCTGCCCCGTACCATCCAGCTACAAATGGCTTGGCAGAAAGATTCGTACAGACTTTCAAGAAGGCCATCAAAGCAATGTACAGCGAGAATCTACCACTGCAACACAAGATAGACAAATTCCTCTTTGCTTATCGGAACGCAGTACATGCAGCCACTAATCAGACTCCAGCGATGATGTTTCTGAACAGGAACCTGAGATCTCGCATGGACCTTCTTAAACCGAATGTACGTCGTGATGTAGAGAACAAACAGTTCAAACATTTGAATGCTAAGCCAACAAGAAGCTTCAGTGTGGGACAGTCAGTTCTTGCTCGTGATTTCTGGACGGAAAAGTGGCAACCAGGTACAATATCCACAAGAGAGGGACCACTGATGTATACTGTGGATGTGGGAGAGAACGTTTTGAGACGTCATGTGGACCAAATTCTGGATGTTCAGGTGGAAAACACCCCTATACCTCGCCCAGACTCACCTGACATGGAAACAGACACTCCTGATTCATTAGCATCAGCACCAGCCTCATCCTCAGCTGAGAGCTCTACCTGTGATGATAGCTCACCTGATGCAACTGTACCTGTACAGTCTCATTCCCCAAAGCAAAAGAGTCTGGAGAGACGTTACCCAGAGAGGCAGAGGAGGCCTCCCCAGAGACTTGACTTGTAAAAGGGCTGTTGATAAAATAAAATGTTATGTTGGAATTTGAATTTTGTTACGGTAAAGACAGGCTCTGTATGTTAATTATAGAAATTTTGCATTAATATACGATTAAACTAAAGGGGGAGGAAGTGTAATGTATACAACATTGAAGGGACTACTTTGTATTGCGGATGTATATCCTTAGTTGCGAGCGTATATAACAGACGCGTATCGATTTGTATAGTCAGTGCCGAAGTTCCAGTTACCCAGTAAAGATCACTTGAAGTTACTCTCAGTCTCTGCTGCTTTATTATTTTATGTCGTTGTGTATAAAGGTACAAACACAACAGTAACCTCTCAACAAAAGTACTGTCAACAAACCCTTTTCCACTAACAGTTGTGAAAGCAGTTGTGAGTACTGAGTATTTATTGCAGTATTTCCACAAGTTTGATTCAGGTCCCTCAACTGCCGTTGTGTTCTCACCTTGCCTTCACTGGTGAGTTTCAAGAAGCCCAGGAAACATGTGGATGCGCTGTTAGATTAAAAAGTCCGTTGAAATATCGCCCCAATTGAGCGATTAGCATATGTTAATAGGTAACCCGCCTCTCCCGAAGGGGTTGCGCGCAAGCAGCCTAACACGCTCGAGTTAAATGCGGAAGTCGGCAGGTTGAAACCGGCTTCCTGACATGTTTTCATTTTGCCAGTTTTAACCCCTCACCCGCACCCAAACCCACTGTTCTGGACCGATGCACTATTTTATGTGCAGATAGCACCCTCTGGTGGTGGTTATGTGTTAGCAGTGTGTTTGTATGAAACAGAGGTCATTTGACCTTCGTTCCTTTCTTCCTGTGAGAGGTCATTTGACCTTTGCTCCTTTCTTCCTGTGAGAGGTCATTTGACCTTTGTACCTTTCTTCCTGTGTAACACAGGAAGTAGAATCCCAGGAAGTAGAATTCCAGGAAGAACCTGGCAGTAATGGAGGATTCCATGAGGGTTTCACAATCCAATGTAATCTGATTTCATATGTTAGGCCAAGCACAATATCTGTGAGTATCTTTGTTTGTTAGCATAATAGCAACGTTGTCAGAGTAGTATTTTGACAATAATATGTTTATAAAAGGTTAATATTTGATAGTTACAGAAGTTAGTCCAAATGTTAGTTAGTTATACAATTAGTCTATTCTACTGTTGTAAATATGTTTATACCTTATGTAATATTGAATGTATAGTACTCAGTTTATGTACAAAACATACTTTATCTTTGTTTACAGTTTCACAAATTTGTTCAAGTAAAGCTTCCAAACAGCAAACGGCTTCACGAAGAATTATTTTTGAATAAGTGTTTAACTTGCTGGATAACTAGATAGGAGCACGTCTAGCGCGGCCAGTACAGTGAAAAGATATCAGTGAAAAGATAGCAATACGGCTAGCTGTGAAAAGCGGAGCAGGAGGAACCCAGTGTAAGCCTTAACCTCATAGAGCACATCTACCTCACATCAACATGTCAGAGGATAATAACGAAAATGCTTTGCAGCGAGGAGAAGACCTTAAACAGGCAGACGAAACTGTAGAAGGTGACAATCGGTCTATAAGCTCCGGTTACGTCAGATCGCAAGCTGGTTCACGGTCATCAGGTGGTTCTAGAGTAAGCATGACCATCGCCAGAGCATGAGCTAAGCTAGTGGCAGCTCAAGCCAGAGCTGCGCATGCGAACAGTGAAATAGAAATAAAAGTAAGACAAGCCCGTCTCCAAGCTGAATCACAAGCCGAACAGGCCCGACTCCAAGCCGAACAGGCCCGTCTTCAAGCTGAATCCCAGGCTGAACAGGCCCGTCACCAAGTTGAACGACAGGCTGAACAGGCCCGTCTCCAAGCCACATTAGACGCTCTGCAGCAACAAAAAGAGATAGATGCTGCATTAGCTGAGACACAAGTATTCGAGGCAATTTTGGAGGGGGCTGATCCCGAGACAGCTTACAAACCTTTAATTCCCGTTTCGTGGCAGAGTCCACGACAGCGCACCATAGATTACGTGAGCGACCATGCCGACATACAGTTTACAGGAGAAAGGGATGGAGGCCCGCACATCTCTACAGACGCAAGCACTTCGTATAACATGCCACAAGTTGCCAACCAAGGTCAAAGCAGACGGCGTGCCTCAAGCCGCAGAGTCTCCCCCAGCAGAACGGAAGACACGGTGCAGAGGAATAGGATGCCGAATAGAGAAAGTCAGAGGCAAATCCCCTCTCGGTTCCTTGAGACCCCCAACAGAGCCCCAGCCAAGGCAACCCTGGCACAGGTCCCAGCACCTACGACCTTGCCAAATACCTTGCACGCACCCAGCTGGTGACTTCGGGGTTAATTAAGTTTGATGACAGGCCGGAGAATTATCGGGCTTGGAAGTCCTGCTTCCACGATGCCACATCGGGCTTAGACCTGTCGGCAGGAGAAGAGCTCGGCCTCCTTATCAAGTGGCTCGGCCCAGAGTCCGCCGGACAGGCCTGCAGGATAAAAGCGGCCAATGTGGGACAGCTGCCAGAGGGGTTGAAGAAGGCTTGGGCGAGGCTGGAAGAAAGCTACGGCTCGCCTGAAGCCATTGAAAGGGCTCTCTTTGACAGGTTGGAGAACTTTCCGAGGTTGACGAGTAAGGAACCCCAGAAGCTCCTCGACCTTGGAGATCTGCTGTCGGAACTCGAAGCCGCAAAGCAGGACGGCTACTTACCCGGTCTATCGTACTTAGACACTTCCAGAGGGGTAAGTCCCATCATTGAGAAGCTTCCATTTAACCTGCAGGAGAAGTGGATAACGTTTGGATCAAAGTTCAAGCTAAAGCACAACGTGGCGTTCCCACCATTCTCTGCGTTCGTTAAATTCATCCGTAAAGAAGCCAAAGCCAGGAACGACCCCAGCTTCAACTTCTTCTCCTCCCACCCAGCACTTGCCAGAAGAGACAAGTTCGACAGACATGGAAAGACACCAATATCTGTCCACAAAATGCAAGTGTCCTCAACACAGCACACAAAGATTCAGAAGAAACCTGAGGATATGAGCAAACAATGCCCTATCCACAACAAGCCCCATCCTTTAAAGAAGTGCAGAGGCTTCAGGGAGATGTCCCTGGAAGATCGGAAACAATATCTTAAAGAGAACTCTATATGTTTCAAGCGCTGCTCTTCCACGAGCCATCTCGCCAAGAACTGCAAGGTAGATGTAAAATGCACTGAATGTGAAAGTGATCGGCACGTTTCAGCACTACACCCAGGCCCAGCTCCTTGGAAGTCAGAGACGCCTCCTCCCGCTTCAGAGCACAGCGGGGAGTGAGAGGGAGCTGCTGGTCCAGAGATTACATCCAGGTGCACCGAGGTGTGTGGAGAAGGAGTGAGCGCAAGAGCATGCTCCAAGATATGCCTCGTTAATGTGTACCCTGCAGGATGTCGTCAGGAATCTGAAAAGATGTATGCCATACTAGATGAACAAAGCAATCGTTCTCTAGCAAGATCCGAGTTCTTCAACATCTTCAAGGTCAAAGGAAGCCCGTCGCCTTACACGCTGAAGACATGTGCTGGACTTTCAGAGACAGCCGGCAGGAGGGCCTGTGGTTACTTGTTGAGTCAGCCGACGGGAAGATTAGTCTCCCCCTTCCTACACTCATTGAATGTAATCAAGTCCCCGACAACCGTTCTGAGATTCCCACTCCGAATGCAGCTCGTCATCACCGTCATCTGAGATGCATTGCAGACGAGATCCCACCTCTTGATCCAGATGCAAGCATACTTCTGTTGTTGGGAAGAGACATCCTGAGGGTACATAAGATAAGGGAACAGATCAACGGTCCACATGACGCCCCTTTCGCCCAAAGGCTAGACCTCGGCTGGGTCGTTGTTGGAGTTGTGTGCCTCAAGGGCGCTCACAAGCCATCTCAGGTGAGCACACTCAAGACTTCCATCTTGGAGAATGGTCGTCCAAGCTAGGCGTAGATGTCTTCGGACCATGGGACGTGGTCTCACGCCACACTAGAGGAGGACACGCCAACAGCAAGAGGTGGGCGGTGATGTTCTCATGTATGTCCACAAGAGCTGTACACATCGAAGTCATAGAAACAATGAGCGCCTCCAGCTTCATAAACGCTCTGAGACGGTTTTTCTCAATTAGAGGCCCGGCAAAGCAAATACGCTCGGATTGCGGCACAAACTTTGTTGGCGCTTGCAGAGAGCTGAAGATGGATGGATCTAGTTCCAGCTCTCAGAGTGTGGAGACGTATCTCCAAGAGCAGAAATGCACCTGGGTATTCAACCCACCTCACTCATCCCACATGGGCGGCACATGGGAGCGTATGATCGGCATTGCCCGCCATATCCTCGACTGCATGTTTCTCCAAGGTAGATCGTCATGCCTCACACATGAGGTCTTGACCACACTGATGGCTGAAGTTACCGCCGTGATGAATGCAAGGCACCTCATTCCTGTATCTTCAGACCCAGAATCGCCCCTCATCCTCACCCCGGCCATGCTTTTGACCCAGATGACAGGTGTTCCCCCTTGTCCTCCAGGAGAGTTTGGGGAAAGAGAACTCTTCAAGGAAGAATGGAAACGAGTCCAGAGTCTGGCAGACACGTTTTGGAACAGGTGGCGAAGGGAGTACCTCAACACACTACAGGGCCTACGCAAGTGGCAGGACAAGAGGCCGGATCTCAAAGAAGGAGATGTTGTCTTGATGAGGGACAATCAGGTAAAAAGGAATGAGTGGCCTATGGCTATCATCGTGAACTCCCATCCCAGCCGGGACGGGAGAGTGAGAAAGGTGGACTTGAGAGTCATCAATGAAGGAACAGCGAAGGTCTTCTCTCGGCCCGTCTCTGAGGTGGTTCTTCTTTTGTCGCCAGAGGACTCCAGTGACAAGTAGAGTTTGGACTATGTGGAGTCGTTAACGACCCCAGACGGGGAGTGTTCTGGACCGATGGACTATTTTATGTGCAGATAGCACCCTCTGGTGGTGGTTATGTGTTAGCAGTGTGTTTGTATGAAACAGAGATCATTTGACCTTTGTTCCTTTCTTCCTGTGTGAGGTCATTTGACCTTTGTTCCTTTCTTCCTGTGAGAGGTCATTTGACCTTTGTTCCTTTCTTCCTGTGAGAGGTCATTTGACCTTTGTTCCTTTCTTCCTGTGAGAGGTCATTTGACCTTTGTACCTTTCTTCCTGTGTAACACAGGAATTAGAATCCCAGGAAGTAGAATTCCAGGAAGAACCTGGCAGTAATGGAGGATTCCATGAGGGTTTCACAATCCAATGTAATCTGATTTCATATGTTAGGCCAAGCGCAATATCTGTGAGTATCTTTGTTTGTTAGCATAATAGCAACGTTGTCAGAGTAGTATTTTGACAATAATATGTTTATAAAAGGTTAATATTTGATAGTTACAGAAGTTAGTCCAAATGTTAGTTAGTTATACAATTAGTCTATTCTACTGTTGTAAATATGTTTATATCTTATGTAATATCAAATGTATAGTACTCAGTTTATGTACAAAACATACTTTATCTTTGTTTACAGTTTCACAAATTTGTTCAAGTAAAGCTTCAAAACAGCAAACGGCTTCATGAAGAATTATTTTTGAATAAGTGTTTAACTTGCTGGATAACTAGATAGGAGCACGTCTAGCGCGGCCAGTACACCCACTCTTCCAGGTTAAAATCCCCCCTACATTTCTGCTGTGAACATTTGCAGCTATCTTGCTTTTCTGATTTTTATGGTACTCATTACGTTTTTAAATATATGCTTCACTCTTTTTGGTTCCTTTTTTTGTACATTTTGCTAAATGCTTCCCTTTGTTTCAGATGAGGCATTAAGCTGTCTGCATGCTCAGGTGGACATAAAAGATCCCATTTGAAGAAGAGTCAGAGGGGGGAAAATTCAGTTGTTTGTGCCTCCCGTTAGCGCCTTAAGAGGGCGCTAATGGGGCGCAAAGCAACTAGCGCCCGGGCGCGGCGATGTTTGCGCCGCTCGCGAAATTAACTAGACATTTTGCGGCGGCGCTAAACACTACCACCACGATCTCCTGCGCCGGCAGATCGTGACGTCAGTCGAGTGCGCAACGCCCCGGTAGCGCCCCGGACTGGATATTGAGTGGCGCCCCCTGCCTTACTGCCTGCCACTAGCAACGACAGGTTGAGGGGAGCGTTTTGCAGTCAGAAAGGGACTGGGGGAGCGCTATTTAGAGGCGGCCGCTTCCTGCATTTTTTTGTTGGTGACATTTTAGCACCACGCATTCTGAGAGAGAGAGAGAGAGGCGCCTGGAGAGATTCAACGCTGTGTGAAGGAGTTTTGGGGTACTGAGCAGCACTTTGCAGGTACATTTTGATTTGCCCTTCCTTGCTTCGCCAGCACTCTGAGGTAGCGCCTCGCTCCTCGGCCTTTGTGCCTTAAGACAGGTGTGAAGTGCCTGATTTAGTGCTCCAATCACCTCCAGGGGCGATAAAAGCCAAGTTTGCCATCAGAGGCGATAATTAGCGCCAGGCTCTAAACTTTTCGCATGGCCGATAATGGTGCCCCAAACGGGGCGATGCTGAATTTTTCCCCCAGCGAGTTCGCCCAAAGTCCTGGCCAATATTTAATCCATCAATCAACTCCACTGAAATCTGATCATTTGTTTCATTGCTGTTTGTGGGACTTTGCCTTGTGCAAATTGGCTTCCGCATTTGCTTACATCAGGACGTCCAAAGGCTGTGAAAGTTGCTATACAAATGCAAGCTCTCTTTCCTTTTGCTATTTTCCTTAATCTTATCAACTGCCTCACTCATTTTAAAGCTTCTTGTGCTAAGAAAAAAAAATCTGACAGATGAAACAGTGAACCCAAGGTGAAAGCCGAATCATAGCAATGTGTTAAGCAGTGGGCGTTCTGAGTACTTCCGAGTCTCTAGCTGAGGAACAGCTGTTCCACAACTTGCCTATGCATTGTCGTTGCAATAAGCGATCATTAGGTTCTTCTGAGCAGAACTGTTCTCAGCTACTTCACAGAAGTGGACACAATGGAATCACAGAAGGGATCCCCTTTTTAGGGTGTCTGCATTATATTCTTGGTATGAATGGAATTGGTCTTTTTTTTCCCCAGTCCAGGCTACTTGTTATACTTTATCGAGTCTACAGAGATGCCAGCTCAAAGATGCAGGCAGATATCACTATATTTTTTTGTTATGATGAACTATTACATTTTAAATCACTGGTCATTTTTGGGGGGTTATTATACAGAGCAACTGCATATTTGTGAGGTCAAAAACTTTGGACCAAAAAGGAGAGATCCAAGTATTTTTTAAAAGGTGAAAAGCTAAGGACAGTGGGGGTCCAAAGAGATTTAGGGGTCAGTGTAAAGTGTAGTAAAAACAGAAAATGCTGGAAATACTCAACAGGTCAGGCAGCATCTGTAGAGAGAGAAACAGAGTTAGCGTTTCCAGTCAATGATTTTTTATTTCAGATTTCCAGCATCTGCAGTATTTTGCTTTTTTACTAAAGTGTAGGGGTCAGGTACAAAAAATAATCAAAAAGGCTAATGAATGTTGGCCTATCTAAATAGAGGGCTAGAATATCAAAGGGAGGAAGTTTTGCTACAGCTAGCCAAAGCCATGGTTAGACCACATCTGGAGTACTGTGCAGCTTGGAACAGAGTGTACTCTTTTTATTAAGTACATAAACAAATTGACTGTAAATTAATAAAACTTTAAATACGGAACAGAGTGCAAAGCCGCGAGTTTGGTGAGTGTGGGAGTGAATCTTAAAGGTTAATCTCTTTTTTTAATAAAATCTAGTCTTGTGTGCTTGCAATTAGCATTTAACTTAAATTTAAATTTACTGTTTCAAGTTTTAAGTTTCTTCCAGGCTTGGGCAGGGCTAAGCAAGCTCTGTGCTGGAGAGCAGGAGAGAGTAATTAATTAATTAACTGGTCTAATCTGGTTCTGTAACTGCCAGAGAGCTCACTTATTTAAATCTCAGCAGTATAAATAAGGGAGGCTAGAGTGCAGTTTGTCATGGAGTGCAGCTCGGAACAGAGTGTAAAGCTGCGAGTTTGGTGAGTAAGGGAGTTCGGGGAGGGAGGTGTTCCTTTCTTTTTCTATCTTTGTCAGCTTCCAGGAGAGCAGGAGTTAAAAAGCTGCACAAAAGGGGACAGAGAACCAGCGGGAGTTCGGCTCTGTGACACCCACAACCGAATTTGGAGAAAAATAAAAGGTGACATCACAGGGAAAAGGGTAAGTGATTGGTTGGTGAGCATTTTGCTCACTTCTCTTATCCTTTAAAGCCCAGGAAATGTATTAGTAATTGTAAGGTTTCATTAATACTAGTTTACTAGCAGTAATAAATCTTTTTAGGTGTAGTAGGGATTAATTAATAAAAATAAATAAATTAAGACTCAATAAAGATGGCAGGCCAGGTGATGTGTTGTGACTGCAGTATGTGGGAGCTCCTGGAAGTCAGTGTGATCCAGGACAAACACGTCTGCGGTAAGTGTCTGCGGCTTAAGGAGCTTCGGCTCAGAGTTGATGAGCTGGAGGCCGAGCTGCGGACTCTGCGATGCATCTGGGAGGGGGAAAGTTACCTGGACACTTTATTCCAGGAGGCAGTCACACCCCTTAGGATAGGGTCTTCTGATTTGGTGTTAGCCAAATGAATGTTGAATGTTTAAATGTCTTAATCTCAATGTACACTCTCGGGAGCCGCAAGCCTACATTTCGTTGTACTGCACTTGTGCACTAACAATGACAATAAAGTTGATTATTATTATTATATTATGTGACTGTGAGTGAGGCAGGTATGGGGACCCAGGAGGTGGCGGAGCCTCAGCCTTTGCAATTGTCCAACAGGTTTGAGGTTCTTACGGCCTGTATGGATGAGAGCGGTGGCTGCAGGGTGGATGAGCAAACTGACCATGGCACCGAGGTACAGGAAGCCATTCAAATGGGGGGAGTTAATAGGAATGTAGTGGTAATTGGGGACAGCATAGTCAGGGGGATAGATAGTTCTCTGTGGCCAAGAGCGAGAGTCCAGATGGCTGTGTTGCCTGCCTGGTGCCAGGGTTCGAGACATCTGCTCTGGGCTGGAGAGGAACTTGCAGTGGGAGGGGGAGGAGCCAGTGGTCGTGGTCCATGTAGGTAGCAATGACATAGGTAGAACTAGGAAAGAGGTTCTGCTGAGAGAGTATGAGCAGCTAGGGGCTAAATTAAAAAGCAGAACCTCAAGAGTAATAATGTCTGCATTATTACCTGAGCCACGAGCAAATTGGCATAAAATTAGAGAGATGAATGTATGGCTCAAAGACTGGTGTGGGCAGCACGGTGGCATAGTGGTTAGCACTGTTGCCTCACAGCGCCAGGGACCCGGGTTCGAATCCGGCCTCGGGTGACTGTCTGTGTGGAGTTTGCACATTCTCCCCGTGTATGCGTGGGTTTCCTCCGGGTGCTCCGGTTTCCTCCCACAGTCCAAAGATGTGCGGGTTAGGTTGATTTGCTATGATAAATTGACCCTTAGTGTTAGGGGGATTAAATACGTGGGGTTACGGGGATAGGGTGGGATATGTGTTGGTGTAGAGGTTACGGGGATCGGGTGGGATATGTGTTGGTGCAGGCTCGATGGGCCGAAATGGCCTCTATCTGCACTGTGGGGTTTCTGTGATTTCTGTCATTCTGTGAAATGGGTTTCAATTCCTGGGGCACTGGCACCAGTACTGGGGAAAGTGGGATCTGTATTGTTCGGACAGTCTTCACCTGAACTGTGCTGGGACCAGTGTTCTGATGAGTCGTATAACTAGGGCGATAGAGAGGGCTTTAAACTAAATACTGGGGGCATCGGATCAAATTTGGGAAGATGTGGTAATTCAAAGATTAGCGACAAGGCAATAGAGAAAGGTATTAATATGGGAAATGATAAACAGACCGTGACAGGAAGGGATAGTGTGTACAAATCTAAGAGTAAATCAACAGATAAGGCTAAAGTTTACAAAAATAATAAAAGGACAAAACTAAAGGCTCTGCATCTGCATGCACATAGCATTCAAAACAAAACAGATGAACTGATAGCGCAAATAGAAATAAATAAATATGATCTGATAGCCATTACAGAAACATGGCTGCAGTATGACATAGATTGGGATCTGAATATTGAAGGGTACATCACATTTAGGAAGGACAGGAAGGTGGAAAAAGGTGAAGGGGTGGCTCTGTTAATTAATGATGTTATCAGCACAATAGAGAGGGATGATCTAAGTTCAGGAAACCAGGATGTAGAAGCGGTTTGGGTAGAGATGAGAAATAATAAAGGCAAGAAGTCACTTGTGGGAGTGGTGTACAGGCCCCCTAACAGTAACCACATGGTAGGATGGAGTATAAAGGAAGAAATAATGGGAACTTGTCAGAAGGGTACAGCAATAATCATGCGGGATTTTAATCTGCATATAATGTTATGTTCATAAATAAATAGGCGTTTTCATTATGAACAGCTAGCTTGAGCTAGTCATTTATTCAGCCATGTGGACTAGTGTACAGGCATCCATCTTGACTACTGCCTTGTGGGTAGCCCACCTACTAAACATGCAGCTCCACCTAGTGTACCATTCTAGAATGACATGTTACTGATCATTACACTGTTAATTAATGATGTTATTAGCACAATAGAGAGGGATGATCTAAGTTCAGGAAACCAGGATGTAGAAACGGTTTGGGTAGAGATGAGAAATAATAAAGGCAAGAAGTCACTTGTGGGAGTGGTGGACAGGCCCCCGAACAGTAACCACATGGTAGGATGGAGTATAAAGGAAGAAATAATGGGAACTTGTCAGAAGGGTACAGCAATAATCATGCGGGGTTTTAATCATGCCTATAATGTTATGTTCATAAATAAATAGACGTTTTCATTATGAACAGCTAGCTTGAGCTCGTCATTTATTCAGTCATGTGGACAAGTGTACAGGCATCCATCTTGACTACTGCCTTGTGGGTAGCCCACCTACGAAACATGCAGCTCCACCTAGTGTACCATTCTAGAATGACATGTTACTGATCATTACATCCCCCTTCCTTAGAGGTTAAACAAAATCAATATCAATCAATCATAACGACATAAACGTCTTCACAACAGTCAACACATTTTCAAAGCTTTACTTTATGAACTCTAAGCTTTTCATTCTTTTATTATAGTTTTCTTTGTGCTCAAAGATTAAGTCTATCAGGTTTTTTTACTTCACGTGTGGATCTTCTCAGCACAGGTAAGTCTGATGTGTTTTCATGAGAGCCTGTATGTGTTTGTGTTAGATTGTTCTGGTGGTGAGTGACAAGATTCAGTTGCGGCATTGTCATCGATTTGCTCTTGGATAGTTTCTTGTGTTTTCAGGAGGGAACGGCGGTTCCTCCTGAGAATCTGTCCTTCCTCAGTTCTAACAGTGTATGACCTTGGTCCTACTTCCTCAAGAACTGTAGCTTTCCTGTTCCATGCATCTGGATCCTCAATCCTGACATCATCCCTTGTCAATGGTTTCAGAGTTTTGGATGACTTGTCATAGTGTGATTTCTGTTTCAGCTTTAACAGTTGAAGTCTCTGTCTCAGTTCCTTACTCTGCTTTTCTTTTGCACAGCAGGGTAGTGTGGTGCGCAACTTGCGACCCATTAGGAGCTCAGCAGGTGAAGAACCACAGTCTAAAGGGGAGGCTCGGTAGTTCAGCAGGGCGAGATAAGGATCAGACTTGCTTTCTGTTGCTTTCTTCAGTAGCTGTTTGAGAACTTGAACACCTTTCTCTGCCTTACCATTCGACTGAGCATACAGAGGACTGGGTGTGATGTGTTGAAAGTCATAATGTGCTGCAAACTGTTGCCACTCCTTACAGTTGAAGCACGGACCATTGTCGCTAACGGCAATCCTGGGAATTCCATGTCTGGCGAAGATGGATTTAACATGCATTATGACACTGCTTGCTGATGTGCTTGAGAGCAGCGCCATCTCAGGATAGTTAGAATAGTAGTCAATCGCTATTAGATAGTCTTTACCATTCAAATGAAAGAGGTCCATACCAACCTTTTGCCATGGTGCTGTTGGTAAGTCAGCTACTATCATTGGTTCCTTTGCTTGTTTGTTTTGGTGTTTCTGACATGTCTCACATATGCCTATCATGTTCTCAATGTCCTTATTTATGCCAGGCCAATAAACAGTGTCTCTTGCTCTCCTTTTGCATTTTTCAATTCCGAGGTGTCCCTCATGAATCCTTTTGAGCATGTCTTGACGTAGAGCCTGTGGAATGACTATTCTGTTCTGTTTTAGTAATAGTCCATTTGCGACACTTAACTCTGACCTGATGTGATAGTACTTTGGACAGGAACCTTTTGGCCAACCATGATGAATGTTCTCTATTACTGTTTGTAAAACTGTATCTTTTACTGTTTCTTCTGCTATTTGCTTTGATTTTGTGTCTGACACAGGCAGCGCAGCAGTGACCATACTCACATGAACATCCACGTCTTCCTCAGTAGAGCTCACATGACTCATTGTGGGTGCTCTGGATAGTGCATCTGCTAACACTATGTATTTGCCTGGTGTGTAGATCAGTTCAAAGTCATATCTTTGCAGCTTCATCATGAGTCGTTGAATCCTTGGAGACATCTCATTCAGGTTCTTTTTTTATGATGGCAACCAGTGGGCAGTGGTCTGTCTCAACTGTGAAGGTGGGAAGTCCATATATGTAGCCATGGAACTTTTCTGGTCCAACTACCAAGCCTAGACATTCCTTTTCAATCTGGGCGTATCGACACTCGGAGTCAGTCATAGACCTGGAGGCGTAGGCAACAGGCTTCCAATCTTCACCGTCTGCTTGTAGCAAGACCGCGCCTAGGCCATCTTTTGATGCATTCGTTGACACTTTGATTGTCTTTGCTGGGTCAAAGAAGGTGAGTACAGGTGTGGTTGTCAGCACTGTTTTGAGGTTCATCCACTCTTGTTCATGTCTTTCTGTCCATGCGAACTCATTTGTTTTATGTAGCAGGTCTCGCAGACAGGCTGTCTTGGCTGACAAGTTAGGAATGAACTTTCCAATGAAGTTTATCATCCCCATGATGCGTAGCACTCCTTTTTTGTCAGTGGGTCGGGGCATGTTGAGTATGGCGTTTACTTTTTCCATATCTGGCTCTATTCCTTTACCAGATAGATTATCTCCTAGGAAAGTGACTTCCTGGATGCCAAACTGACACTTGGCTTTGTTGAGCTTCAGTCCATTCCGGTGTATGCTCTGTAGCACTTTAGTCAGTCTCTCATTGTGTTCTTTCAGTGTGGAGTCCCAGATGATGATGTCATCAACATAGACCCGAACTCCTTCCAGACCTTCAATTATGTGTTCCATCGCTCTGTGAAAGATTTCAGATGCAGATATTATCCGAAAAGGCATTCTGAGGAAACAATACCTGCCAAATGGTGTGTTGACGGTACAGTATTTGGTGCTCTCCTCATCCAGTTTTAGTTGCCAAAATCCTTGTGAGGCATTGAGCTTTGTGAAGTATCTGGCTCCTGACATTTCACTGGTGATTTCTTCTCACTTGGGAATCTGGTAGTGTTCATGTTTTATGTTTGCATTTAAGTCCTTTGGATCCATGCATACTCTTAGATCATTGTTCTTTTTCTTTACGCATACCATGGAGTTAACCCAGTCTGTTGGCTCTTCGACTTTCCTGATGACTCCTAGTGTGGTCATTCTGTCCAGTTCTTTCTTGAGCCAGTCATGCAGGGGTGCTGGAACTCTCCGTGGAGCATGTACCACTGGCTGAGCATCCTCCTTTAGCTGGATCTTGTAAGTTAATGGTAGAACTCCAAATCCTTTGAACACATCCTGGAAATTACTCACTACAGAATCCACTGAGTCATCTGGTCTGCTTATGGCACAGTTTATACAGTAGACTCTCTTGACCAGTTCTAAGTCCTCACAAGCTTTGTCACCTAGTAGTGAATCAAGTCCTTCAGCCACAACAGAAAACATGAGATGATGCACTTTGTCTTTGACTGTCACTTTAAGTCTGCATACACCTAAACTATCTATTTTCTGTCCATTATAGTTCTTCAGTAGTACTGACTTTTTCTGTATTTTGGGCTTTTCTTTCCTATTTTTAATGTCACTCATACTGATTAAGTTTGCTTTTGCCCCAGTGTCTAGTTTCAATGTAACTAATGCTCCACTTACCTGCAGTGGCATCATCCATTTGTCCTCTTTTACTGCATTAACTTTATGTTCAGCATTGTCCATTCCTGAGGGCTGCACATTTTCTGTATCCTTTTTGATATTGTCACGACACCATTCCTACAAAAAATGGCTCACTTAAATCAGTATCCTCAATCACATTGACTTGTTGCCCTTTCTTTGTTTTTACTTTTGAAAAGCATTGTTTGGCAAAGTGATTCTTTCCATTACATTTTGTGCACATTTTCCCAAACGCAGGGCATTGTCTTGACTGGTGCTGGTAATCACAGCGTTTACAATTAAAAATTCCATCCTCCGATTGCTTTGCATTTCTGTTCTGCCCACGTTTCTTCCCTTTGTAGGACACAGCACCGACAGCAGCACAGTCACTCATTACAGTTGCATTATTATTAATTTCACTGAAAGTCTTCGCGTGCTTCTGAGCTAGCTCACTGGCATGGCATATTTTCACAGCTTTCTCCAATGTTAGTTCAGTTTCTCTCAACAAACGTTCCCTGACCTTTTTATCATGAATACCAAACACAATCCGGTCACGAATCATGGATGATTTCAGTTCAGAGAAATTACACGTCTGTGCTTTCAGATGCAGATCGGTCACAAAGCTATCACAAGTCTCATTTTGCTGCTGTGTCCGTGAACGGAACACGTACCTCTCATAGGTCTCGGTCTTTTTGGGAGAACAATGTGTATCAAACTTCTTTAGCACATCGTCCATCTTTTCTCTGCCCTCCTCTTGATCAAATACAAATGTATTAAATACCTCTATCGCCTGCGGGCCTGCAACCGTGAGCAGTAACGCTATTTTCCTTGCGTCTGGCTTTGTACCGAACCCGATGGCAGCAATATAGAGTTCGAATTGTTGTTTGGAAGTCCGCCAATTGCAGTCGACATTCCCCGTGTTTCAAACCCTCCGGTGGCTTCAAATTCTCCATGTCGCGTTTGACAATATTCAGCAGATATTACCACTTCTGGTACCATGTTATGTTCATAAATAAATAGACGTTTTCATTATGAACAGATAGCTTGAGCTAGTCATTTATTCAGCCATGTGCACTAGTGTACAGGCATCCATCTTGACTACTGCCTTGTGGGTAGCCCACCTACTAAACATGCAGCTCCACCTAGTGTACCATTCTAGAATGACATGTTACTGATCATTACACTGTTAATTAATGATGTTATTAGCACAATAGAGAGGGATGATCTAAGTTCAGGAAACCAGGATGTAGAAGTGGTTTGGGTAGAGATGAGAAATAATAAAGGCAAGAAGTCACTTGTGGGAGTGGTGTACAGGCCCCCTAACAGTAACCACATGGTAGGATGGAGTATAAAGGAAGAAATAATGGGAACTTGTCAGAAGGGTACAGCAATAATCATGCAGGGTTTTAATCTGCATATAGACTGGAAAAATCAGATGGGCAAAGGTAGCCTAGATGAGGAGTTCATGGAATGTTTTCGGGATAGTTTCTTACAACAGCATGTTCTGGAGCCAACCAGAGAGCAGGCTATACGAGACCTGGTATTGTGCAACGAGATGGGATTAATTAATGACCTCATAGTGAAGGCACCCCTAGGTAGCAGCGATCATAATATGATTGAATTTTACATTCAGTTTGAGAAGAGTGGGTCCAAGACTAGTATTTTAAACTTAAATAAGGGCAATTATGAGGGCATGAAAGCAGAGCTAAAGTGAACTTGCAAATTAGGTTAAGGGATAGGTCAATAGAGTTATAGTGGCAGACATTTAAGGGGGTATTTCAAAATACACAGAATATATACATTCCAACAAGAAAAATTCCAAGGGGTGGACCCACCATCCGTGGTTAACTAAAAAAGTTAAAGATAATATTAAACTTAAAGAAAAAGCATATAATTCAGCAAAGATGGGTGGCAGGTCAGAAGATTGGACAGAATATAAAAAACAGCAAAGAATGACTAAAAGATTAATAAGGAGGGAAAAATTAGAGTACAAGAGAAAGCTAGCTAGAAATATAAAAACAGATAGTAAGAGTTTCTATAGATATTTAAAAAAGAAGAGTTAACAAAGTGAGCGTTGGTCCTATAAAAAGTGAGTCTAGGGAATTAATAATGGAAAATAAGGAAATGGCAGTTGAATTGAACAGGTATTTTGCATCGGTCTTCACTATAGAGGATACAAGTAACATCCCAGAAATAGCTGTAAATCAGGAAATGGAAGGGAGGGAGGAACTCAAGAAAATTATAATCACCAGGGAAGTGGTACTAAGCAAATTGTTGGAGCTGCGGGCTGACAAGTCCCCAGGTCCTGATGGACTTCATCCTAGGGTCTTAAAAGAAGTGGCTACTGAGATAGTTGATGCGTTGATTTTAATTTGCCAAAATTCCCTAGATTCAGGGAAGGTTCCATTAGATTGGAAAATAGCAAATGTAACTCCTTTATTCAAAAAGGGAGACAGAAAGCAGGAAACTACAGGCCAGTTGGCTTAACATCTGTCCTAGGGAAGATGTTAGAAGCTATTATTAAAGACGTTATAGCAGGGCACTTAGAAAAGTTCAAAGTAATCAGGCAGAGTTAACATGGTTTTGTGAAAGGGAAATCATGTTTATCCAATTTATTGGAGTTATTTGAGGAAGTAACATGTGCTGTGGATAAAGGGGAACTGGTGGATGCACTGTACTTAGATTTCCAGAAGGCATTTGATAAGGTGCCTCATCAAAGGTTATTGCAGAAAATAAAAGCTCGTGGTGTAGGGGGTAACATATTGGCATGGATAGAAGATTGGCTAGCTAACAGGAAACAGAGAGCAGGCATAAATGGGTCATTATCTGATTGGCAAGATGTAACGAGTGGTGTGCCACAGGGGTCAGTGCTGGGGCCTCAACCTCTTACAATTTATATAAATGACTTGGATGAAGGGACCGAAGGTATGGTTGCTAAATTTGCTGATGACACAAAGATAGGTAGGAAAGTAAATTGTGAAGAGGACATAAGGAGGCTACCAAGGGATAGATAGGTTAAGTGAGTGGGCAAACATCTGGCAAATGGGGTATAATGTGGGAAAAGGTGAAGTTGTCCATTTTGGCAGGAAGAATAAAAAAGAAGCATATTATCTAAAAGGTGAGAGATTGCAGAGCTCTGAGATGCAGAGGGATCTGGGTGTCCTAGTGCATGCATTGCATAAGGTTACTATGCAGGTACAGCAAGTAATTAGGAAAGCTAATAGAATGTTATCGTTTATTGTGAGGGGAATTGAATACAAACATAGGGAGGTTATGCTTCAGTTATACAGGGCATTGATGAGACCACATCTGGAGGACTGTGTACAGTATTGGTCTCCTTATTTAAGGATGTAAATGCACTGGAAGCAGTTCAGCGAAGGTTTACTACACTAATACCTGGAATGGGCGGGTTGCCTTATGAAGAAAGGTTGGACAGGCTAGGCTTGTATCCGCCGTAGTTTAGAAGAGTAAGAGGTGGCTTGATTGAAACATACAGGGGGAAAAATTCAGTTGGTTTGTGCCTCCCGTTAGCACCTTAAGAGGGCGCTAATGGGGCGCAAAGCAACTAGCGCCCGGGCGCGGCGATGTTTGCGCCGCTCGCGAAATTAACTAGACATTTTGCGGCAGCGCTAAACACTACCGCCACGATCTCCTGCGCTGGCAGATCGTGACGTCAGTCGAGTGCGCAACGCCCTGGACCGGACATTGAATGGCACAACCCTGCCTTACCGCCTGCCGCTAGCAACGACAGGTCGAGGGGAGCGTTTTGCAGTCAGGAAGGGACTGGGGGAGCGCTATTTAAAGGCGACTGCTTCCTGCCTTTTTTTGTTGGTGACATTTTTGCACCACGCATTCTGAGAGAGAGAGACTTCTGGAGAGATTCAACGCTGTGTGAAGGAGTTTTGGGTACTGAGCAGCACTTTGCAGGTTCATTTTGATTTGCCCTTCTTTGCATCGATTTAGAAGAGACTGTGGGGGCTGCACTCTGAGCTCTTTCCCTGGGCCTCTCCATTGTTCTTTCCAGCAGATTTGATGTACAGGTCTCTCCAGGCCGAGATTCAAGGCTGCAATGAGTAGGATGTGGATGGAGAGCAAAATCAACCCTCCCCTTTAAGATAAAAACAGAAAATGCTGGAGAAACTCAGCAGGTCAAGCAGCATCTGTGAAGAGAGAAACAGAGTTAACATTTCAGGTCGATGACCTTTCTTCAGAACTCCCCTTTAAGAACTGGCGCCAGTGTGTCTGTGTTCCATTGCTGACTGACATCACATGAGCTTCGCCAGCGCTCTGAGGTAGCGCCTCACTCCTTGGCCTTTGCGCCTTAAGACAGGTGTGAAGTGCCTGATTTAGCGCTCCAATCACCTCCAGGGGCGATAAAAGCCAAGTTTGCCGTCGGAGGCGATAATTAGCGCCAGGCGCTAAACTTTGCGCACGGCCAATAATGGCGCCCCAAACGGGGCGATACTGAACTTTTCCCCCATAAGGTCCTGAGGGGTCTGGACAGGGTGGATGTGGAGAGGATGTTTCCTCTTGTGGGAGAATCTATAACTAGGGGTCACTGTTTAAAAATAAGGGGCCTCCCATTTAAGACAGAGATGAGGAGACATTTTTTCTCACAGAGGGTTGTGAGTCTTTGGAGCTCTCTTCCTCAGAGGGCGATGGAAGCAGAGTCTTTGAATATTTTTAAGGCAGAGGTAGATAGATTCTTGGTAAGCAAGGGGGTAAAAAGTTATCGGGGGTAGGCGGGAATGTGGAGTAATCGGATCAGCCATGATCTTATTGAATGGCGGAGCAGGCTCGAGGGGCCGGCTCCTGCTCCTAATTCGTATGTTCTGGGTACCGCACCTTAGGAACGATATACTGGCCTTGGAAAGAGTGCAGCGCAGATTCACCAGAATGTTATCAGGACTCCAAGGGTTAGATTATGAGGACGGATCACATAAACTAGGCTTGTATTCCTTGGAATATGGAAGGCTAAGGGGTGATTTGATTGAGGTTCTTAGGATTTTGAAAGGAACTGATAGGGTAGATAAAAATTTTCCGCTGTTGGGGAGTCCAGGACAAGGGGACATAACCTTAAAGTCAGAGCCAGGCTATTCAGGAGAGAAGTTAGGAAACAATTCTTCACACAAGGGGTGGTGGAAGTGTGGAACTCTCTCTCTCAAAAAGCAGTAGATGCTGCCTCAATTAATAATTTAAAATCTAAGATCGATAGATTTGTGCTCGTCAAGGGAATTAAGATATGGACCAAAGGCAGGCGGATGGAGTTCGGATACAGATTAGCCACAATCTCACAGAATGGCAGAACAGACTCGAGGGGCAGAATGGCTTACTCCTGTTCCTATGTTGTCAAGTCTCGTTCGTCTCCAGTGATGGTGAAAATTATAACTTACGCGTATCTTGCTGTAATAAAATGACCACAGTTCCATTTATTCCAATAGGCTTAAAATAGATCACTGTTTAGTGATTTGACTTTGGTAATCCTACACCAGTCCTTTCAGATAATAACACATAGCCTTATCACCAGAGAGCAGTTACATCTTTCCCCTTAATACCAGGTGTTGTACAAAGTGGGCGCCTTGGAGCGAAGGAAGCCACTTTCTCTAGAACTAGTCCACAGACCCCTCTAAGTCCCAACGACATCAAGAAGTTTGATCTACTTTCTTACGCTTCTGCCCCCTGCGCTCTGCATTCGTTAAACAAACCCATTTTAAAGTTACAGGAAAAACAAACCAGAATTGCTGCAAAAACGACTTTGACAGCAAACAACGTTAATTGGACTTTTATGCTCATCATTGATATTGCACTATATTCACACCACAAATTGCTGGAACGTGAATCTGTTAATAGTGATGTTAATGTTGCATTTAGGACCTTGTGCACATTGTGCCCAACAGCTTATCTCAATGATCAATGAAAGAAAAGGATACAGGAAGAAATAGAACGAAAGACGAAGAAGGAAATGGGGCGAATTTGAGTCAAAAGAAATATTGAAACAGAAAGAGGAACAAAAAAAAGTGAAAGAGTGGATTAATAGAGAGAAAAAGAGTCAGCAAGGAAAATTAAGGAAAAAATTAAAAAGAACAAGCAGAAGAGGACATTGTAACCTAGTTGTGTTTAACTGCTGTATCGATCCTTGAGAAGTTGATGAGTGAATGGCGGGATAGGTGCACAAAATGTAAACATTCTTGACTGTAGCAGTCGACGCAGACTTCATGGATTTGGGGATTTTTAACCCCTATTAAAAACTGGACAGGCTGTTTGGGGAGCGGGGGGGGGGGAGCAGTGTAAAACCCACTCAAGCGGGAGATAACTCCTTCGTACGGAAACAAACTGTCCTTGGGAATAATGGCCCAAGAGGCCCACTCCCAAGTCTTGATTAACAAGACTGACGACTGATTGTTCTAGTCAAGATGAACTCGTTAAGTTAATCGGCAGGAAGATTGAAAAGAGATCAAAAACCATTTCAAACCATTCAAGAGATCGAAAGCCCATTCCCCCAGGCCATGTGTCCATTAAAACCACAGACAACAGTTTGTGTATTGGAGGGGTATAAAAAAGAGCAGTTTGGATAGCTCTCTCTCTCTGTAACATCAAGAAGAGCTGAGCCTTGCTCTTCCAACTGAGACGAACGTCGACTAAGGCTGGGACTCGCATGCCGCAAGGCCAGTACGGAACCAGGTAGCCGAGACGGCGGGAGGAAGCTGCAAGCAAGAGAAAAGGGGCGATCTAGGTGAGCATTGTCAAGCCTGCACACCCACAAGATCACTTAGCTGTGTGAGGGGGTGCCTGTATGTTCCTACCAAACCAGAGGGGGTTTAGCGTTGGAAGGGTCCTGTGATAGTTTAGTTCACGGGAGGGTGTTTTTTTGGCCGTGGTAAGTCAGCACGGCAGGGGCTTGTTGGACAAGTCAGGGTTGTATTGTTTTAAACTGTACTGTTGTGTTCACACTGCTTGTACTGTATGCGAGTGGAGTGGTTTTTGTTAACCTTAATAAACACTGTATGGGTGAGCCCGAAAACACTGTCCGTGTTCAAATCTGTCCTCAGTAATCCCTATCATCCAGAACTTGTAGTAAGGGGGTTTGCGTGCTCGCTACGGGCGGGGCGAAACCACTTACAGTAATTGGCGATTGCGGCAGGGGCCATAGGAAATTGGCCACCGCAAAAACCGGTTACATGACCCTTGAAGCATAGAACCAATAACCCCTTCCATCATGATCAGGAACAGTGGAACACCCAGTGGGTACGTCACTGCACTGCTTCTATAGGAACATAGGAATTGCGAGACAAAAAAACTGCGGTCCATCTAGTGCGCCTTCTACCATACTGGTAGTCCAAGGTTGTCCCATCCTCTGTCGTTGAATTACAGTATGCAGACGACGCTTGTGTCTGCGGTCACTCGGAGGTCGAACTCCAAACCATCGTCAACACCTTCACCGAAGCGTACGAGAGCATAGGCCTTACACTAAACATCCGTAAGACAAAGGTCCTCTACCAACCTGCCCCCGCCACACAGTACTGCCCCCCCAATTATCAAAATGCATGACAAAGCCTTGGACGTGGACCACTTTCCATACCTCAGGAGCCAACTGTCAACAAGGGCAGACGTCGATGACGAGGTCCAACACCGCCTTCAGTGTGCCAGTGCAGCCTTCGGTCGCCTGAGGAAGAGAGTGTTTGAAGACCAGGATCTCAAACCCAGCACCAAGCTCATGGTCTACAGAGCAGCAGTGATACCCGTCCTCCTGTATGCCTCAGAGACATGGACCATGTACAGCAGTCACCTCAAAGCACTGGAGAGGTACCACCAACGCTGGCTCCGCAAGATCCTGCAAATCCATTGGCAGGATAAGCACACCAACATCAGTGTTCTCGCTCAGGCCAACATCCCCAGCATCGAAGCTTTGACCACGCTCGATCAGCTCCGATGGGTGGGTCACATCGTCCACTTGCCCGATACGAGACTCCCAAAACAAGCGCTCTACTCGGAGCTCCGACACGGCGAGAGCCCCAGGTGTGCAGAGAAAACGCTTCAAGTACACCCTCAAAACCTCCTTGAAAAAGTGCAACATCCCCACCGACACCTGGGAATCCATAGAAACATAGAAGATAGGAGCAGGAGTAGGCCATTCGGCCCCTCGAGCCTGCTCCGCCATTTAATGAGATCATGGCTGATCATCCAAATTCAGTACCCTGTCCCTGCTTTCTCCTCATATCCCTTGATCCCTTTAGCCTTAAGAAATATATCTGACTCCTTCTTGAATATATTTAATGAATTGGCCTCAACTGCCTTGTGTGGTAGAGAATTCCACAGGTTCACCACTCTCTGGGTGAAGAAATTCCTCCTCATTTCTGTCCTAAATGGCTTACTCCTTATCCTTAGACTGTGACCCCTGGTTCTGGACTCCCTGATCATCGGGAACATCCTTCCTGCATCTAGTCTGTCCAGTCCTGTCAGAATTTTATAAGTTTCAATTAGATCCCCTCTCATTCCTCTAAACTCCAGCGAGTATAAGCCCAATCCCTGGCCCAAGACCGCACAAAGTGGAGGAGAAGCATCCGGGAAGGCGCCGAACACCTTGAGTCTCTTCGCCAAGAGCAAGCGGAAGCCAAGCTCAAACAGCGGAAGGAGCGCACGTCAACCCAAGCACCCCACCCACCCGCCCCTTCAACCACCGTCTGCCCCACCTGTGACAGAGACTGTAGGTCCCGCATTGGACTCATCAGTCACCTGAGAACTCATTTTTAATGTGGAAGCAAGTCATCCTCGGTTCCGAGGGACTGCCTAAGAGTGAAGAGAAGAGTCACATGATACAATGATAATGGAGAGGTTGACTAATCACAACAATCAATCTCTATCAATTAGTCTACAATAGATCCAGAAATGACACGCGAAGTATCCCAGTGGTGCAAAGCTCAGATCACAGATCACAGAAACCCCACAGTGCAGATAGAGGCCATTTCGGCCCATCGAGCCTGCACCGACACATATCCCACCCGATCCCCATAACCCCTACACCAACACATATCCCACCCTATCCCCGTAACCCCAGGTATTTAATCCCCCTAACACTAAGGGTCAATTTATCATAGCCAATCAACCTAACCCGCACATCTTTGGACTCTGGGAATCATAGGTTCAATGTCAACTTTTTCCTCCCAAGCATGCTACTTACCATGTCATATGTCAAATTACTCATATACTGTATCCCAAAATTTTATTTTCTGAAAGAAATCTATTTAAGTTGCATTTAAACGAGTGACCCTCCTCTGAGTATCAACAGTCTTGCGTCCTGAAAATTATTGCCTTCCGATACTAACAGGAATGTGGCACACAATGACTACCAAGATAAAATAAAATAAAATCTCGGTACAGTTCACTATCTGCTGGAGTGAGACTCCACAGCTTCACTGATCCCTTCATGGGCTTCCACGGTTGATTACCATGTCAGGACAATAAACCACTTTATTAACAATGTCCGCTACGACATCAATTACCAGCCCTAAATAGCTGCGGTGGAAATAATTCGTAATATTGTCGTAAATGCAGCAATTTCATAAGCGTCATTAAGTTGAATGGGGAGCCTCATGGCAAGAAGCAACTTTTATTGGCTTTGGCGAGGCTAATGGAGGAGCAGCACAAATTGTCCAGCAGTTCGCAGAGGAGTGGAACTGATGTATCTTATACTCTGCAATTTGCTTTCTTTTTTTGAATGAATAATGGGGTGCTGCGTTAGTCACTCTAATGATGCGACGTCCCAGGAATTTCTTGCTCAATATTTAACGACAACAATTATTGGTCGAGCGTTGGTCATCCATTTTAAGCTAAATTGTTGCCTGATTTTTCCCCTTAAAGTAAACGCCGCTCACCATTTTAATCGCCCGACTCCGACCATGCCTCAGCTCATCTGTTACTGAAACCCTCATCCATGCCTTTGTTACCTCTAGACTTGACTATTCCAACGCACTCCTGGCTGGCCTCCCACATTCCATAAACTTCAGGTCATCCAAAACTCGGCTCCCCGTGTCCTAACTCGCACCAAGTCCCGTTCGCCCATCACCCCTGTGCTCAATGACCTACATTGGCTCCCGGTTAGGCAGTGCCTCGATTTCAAAATTCTCATCCTTGTTTTCAAATCCCTCCTTGGCCTCGGGTCTTCCTATCTCTGTATTCTCCCCCCTCCCCCACCCAAGATACCTGCGCTCCTCTAATTCTGCCCTCTTGAGCTTCCCTGATTATAATCGCTCAACCATTGGTGGCCGTGCCTTATGTTGCCTAGGCCCTAGTGAGTGTCCGATACGAGACTCCCAAAACAAGCGCTCTACTCGGAGCTCCGACACGGCAAGAGAGCCCCAGGTGGGCACAGGAAACGCTTCAAGGACACCCTCAAAGCCTCCTTGAAAAAGTGCAACATCCCCACCAACACCTGGGAATCCCTGGCCCAAGACCGCACAAAGTGGAGAAGCATCTGGGAAGGCGCCGAACACCTCGAATCTCTTCGCCGGGAGCTTAAGAACATAAGAAATAGGAGCAGGAGCAGGCCATTCAAGGAGATCATGGCTGATCTTCTGCCTCAACTCCATTCACCGGCCCTATCGCCATATCCCTTGATGAACTTACTAGTCAGAAATCTATCGACTTCTGTTTTGAATATACCCAATGACAGAGCCTCCACAGCCCTCTGGGGTAGAGAATTCCAAAGATTCACCACCCTCTGAGTGAAGAAATTTCTTCTCATCTCAGTCCTGAGTGGCCTACCCTTTATCCTGAGGCTGCGGCCCCTGGTTCTAGACACCCCAGCCAAGGGAAACATTCTCCCAGCATCCACCCTATCAAGCCCTGTAATAATTTTGTATGCTTCAATGAGATCCCCTCTCATTCTTCTGAATTCAAGAGAATACAGGCCTGGTTTACTCAATCTCTTCTCATACGACAGTCCCGCCATCCCAGGAATCAATCTTGTGAACCTTCGTTACACTCCCTCTCTGGCAAGTATATCCTTCCTTAGGTAAGGAGACCAAAATTGTACACAGCAAGCGGAAGCCAAGCGCAAACAGCGCACGTCAACCCAAGCACCCCACCCACCCGCCCCTTCAACCACCTGTGACAGAGACTGTAGGTCCCGCATTGGACTCATCAGTCACCTGAGAACTCATTGTTAATGTGGAAGCAAATCATCCTCTGTTCTGAGGGACTGCCTAAGAAGGCAGCCCGAAGCTCTGGAATTCCCTGCCTAAACCTCTGTCTCTCTACCTCCTCCTTTAAAACACTCCTTAACACCGACCACTTTGACCAAGCTTTTGGTCACAAGTCCTAATATCTCATTATGTGGCTCGGTGTCAAATGTTATTGATAATCGCTCCTGTGATTAAAGGCGCTGGATAAACACAGGTCATTGTGGTTGGAGTCAGTTTGCCAAAGGTTGACTGTTTGGGCCGGAGGAAGGTTGAGTGTTTGGGGGGGAGGGAGGTTGAGTGTTTGGGGCGGAGGGGGGTCGAGTGTTTGGGGCGGAGGGAGGTCGAGTGTTTGGGGCGGAGGGAGGTCGAGTGTTTGGGGCGGAGGGAGGTTGAGTGTTTGGGAGGGAGGGAGGTTGAGTGTTTGGGAGGGAGGGAGGTTGAGTGTTTGGGGGGGGAGGGAGGTTGAGTGTTTGGGGGGGGGGAGGGAGGTTGAGTGTTTGGGGGGGGGGAGGGAGGTTGAGTGTTTGGGGGGGAGGGAGGTTGAGTGTTTGGGGGGGGAGGGAGGTTGAGTGTTTGGGGGGGGGGGAGGGAGGTTGAGTGTTTGGGGGGGGGAGGGAGGTTGAGTGTTTGGGGGGGGGAGGGAGGTTGAGTGTTTGAGGCAGAGGGAGGTTGAGTGTTTGGGGCGGGGGGAGGTCGAGTGTTTGAGGCGGAGGGAGGTCGAGTGTTTGGGGCGGAGGGAGGTCGAGTGTTTGGGGCGGAGGGAGGTTGAGTGTTTGGGAGGGAGGTTGAGTGTTTGGGGCGGAGGGAGGTTGAGTGTTTGGGGCGGAGGGAGGTTGAGTGTTTGGGGCGGAGGGAGGTTGAGTGTTTGGGGGGCGGAGGGAGGTTGAGTGTTTGGGGGGCGGAGGGAGGTTGAGTGTTTGGGGGGAGGGAGGGAGGTTGAGTGTTTGGGGGGAGGGAGGGAGGTTGAGTGTTTGGGGCGGAGGATCCCCCAAGCTGGGGCCCCGGGGCCGGGCCCGCTGTACCGGGCGATGGCGGCTGTCAGGCCGCCTGCTCAATGCCTCAAACCCCGCCACAAGCTGCGTTTCCTACAGGCCCGCGCGCTCCCAAATCCGGCGCCGCTTCCAATCGAAACCGACGAACTGCTTCTGACCGACCGGCGCCCAAACTCTGAATCTGCGGCTGCGCCATTCTCCCGTCACCCCGCGCCGACCCCTGGCTCCGCCCCCTGCCCCCTGACTGACGGTTGGTCTGAACTCTTGGCCCCGCCCCCTCTTTGATTGACGGCTGGTCCGAAATCTTGGCCCCGCCTCCTCGTTTGATTGACGGCTAGTCTGAAGTGTTGGCCCGCCCCCTCTTTGATTGACGGCTGATCCGACCTCTGGCTCCTCCTCCTCCTCCCCATGATTGACGGCTGGTCTGATATTGGCTCCTCCCCCTCCCCACGCCCCTGTGGGAAGAGCGTCACCCGGAAGTGGTTGCCGTTGTTGTGGTCGGTTTGACGGAAGTGACGCCAGGGGGGCCGCGGTCGGTGGAGGAGAAGATGGCGGCGGTGGGTCGGAGCTGACCCTGAGTTCAGGGGGTTGGGGGGGCGGCGGCAAAGCGCCGAGAGAGGCCGAGCGGGGAGAGGAGGGAGAGCCGGGGCCCCGCCATGAGCTGCGGTTAAAGGGCGGGTGGGGCTGAGTGCGGAGCGGCGGCTGATGTTGGTGAGTGAGAGGCGGCGGGGAGCCGGGGGCCGGGTGTGGATCGGGGGCCGGGGGTGGATCGGGGGCCGGGGGGGAGGCGGCGGAGGGCCGGGTGGGAGGCAGTGGGGATCGGGAGCTGGGCGGGGATCGTGGGTCGGGTGGGGCTCGGGAGCCGGGTGAGAGGCAGTGGGGGGCCGGGCGGGGATCGGGGGCCGGGTGAGAGGCAGTGGGGGGCCGGGCGGGGATCGGGGGCCGGGCGGGGATCGGGAGCCGGGTGAGAGGCAGTGGGGGGCCGGGCGGGGATCGGGGGCCGGGCGGGGATCGGGAGCCGGGTGAGAGGCAGTGGGGGGCCGGGCGGGGATCGGGAGCCGGGTGAGAGGCAGTGGGGGGCCGGGCGGGGATCGGGGGCCGGGTGAGGATCGGGAGCCGGGTGAGAGGCAGTGGGGGGGCCGGGTGTGGATCGGGAGCCGGGTGTGGATCGGGAGCCGGGGGCCGGGTGGGAGCCGGTGGGGGATCGGGGGCCGGGTGTGGACCGGGGGCCGGGGGCCGGGTGTGGATCGGGAGCCGGGGGCCGGGGGGGGGATCGGGGGCCGGGTGTGGATCGGGAGCCGGGGGCCGGGTGCCCCGAGTCGGGAGTCTTGCTGTAATCAGCCTGAACCGAGACTGGACGGAGATTAACGCCAGGCAGCTTTCACATTGAACATTCCGCCTGTCCTTCAAATGAATTCCCCCAGGGCGCAAAACTCCTTTTATTTTCTAATTTTTTTGGTGTTAAAATTCTGAGGAGATGATGGGGGTCAAACTTGGAGACTTGAGTTTGTTCATAGAAAAACACTCACCCTGACTCTAGCTGTTTGTGCGTCACTTAATTTACTGCATGTATTTTTAAGTGAAAGTTATTGACGTTGGCCGTTAAAGTCTTTTTTAATACAGATGATTTTCATACATGGCTGAGGTCCATTAAACCCACTGGTGTGACTGGGATTTAAAGAAAGTGTAAATACACACTTACTGTGTTGAAGCAAATCTTTTTTTTAATGCAGAAGAAATGTTTTAGACCAATAAATGTAGAGATTCAATTTCCATTCATTTGTTTGTGGCCTCATGCTGAAGCACAGTATGGTACAACCTGGCACTGTGACCACAAAGGCAATTTAAAACTTGTTATGCTTCAAATATAGTTTTGAATTTCAGATTACAAGGATCACCCTGGCAAGTGTTGCGAAAGGCAGTTAGTAGGGTAACATAACTCTTGAGATTGCAATAATGCTTAAATGTTTTTGAATGGAGTCACAATCTAAGGATAAGGGGTAAGCCATTTAGGACTGAGATGAGGAGGAATTTCTTCACCCAGAGAGTGGTGAACCTGTGGAATTCTCTACCACACAAGGCAGTTGAGGCAAATTCATTAAATATATTCAAGAAGGAGTTAGATATATTTCTTAAGGCTAAAGGGATATGGGGAGAAAGCAGGGACAGGGTACTGAATTTGGATGATTAGCCATGATCTCATTAAATGGTGGAGCAGGCTCGAGGGGCCAAATGGCCCACTCCTGCTCCTATCTTCCAAGTTTCTATGTTACTGTCTTTATAGTACAAGTGCCCATGCTTTTTGTCCTAAGTTGCTTAGATGTGTTCTATCAAGCATGGATAACATTTAAAACAGTGTTCCTGTTAATATCACAAGCTGTTGATACAAACAGAAGCTTTGTTCACCAGTAAAGTAACAGTACGAAACACAGCCTTTTTCAAGCATCCAGCCTCATACTGTTCAAATGGGCAAACCACTGGGTATGAAATAGAACTGAGTTGGCAGGACTTGTGGGTCATGTGGCCCAAGGGCTGCAGTGTGGGCATGCCTGCTTCAAAGCATCAAAATATATCAACTGATTATAATTTCTAAAAGACTTGAAATGTAGGCTTTAATCATTGTAGTGCTTAGTGGTTTATTGGGAATTATTTCTTCATAGCTTTGGTTTAGCAACTGTAAAATAGTTTTAATAAGTGTACCATTTGAGCTTCCTGATAGCTTAGTGGGTAAGCGCGCCTCACAGTGAGGTTCCTGTTCAATTCCTGGCGTGCGCTGAGCTATCTGATCTTACTCGCAATATAGTGGCCTTTTTTGGTGAACAAACTCTGTGTCTGATCATGGTCAAGTGCCTCTTCTTGGATCGTGGATGTTTGGATGTCGGGTAAGGATAGGATTGAGCTTGGATGTGATTTCCCCCACAGCTGAACAGCCTGTCACAAAGTTTCAACTCCAGATACAAAAATAGCCGTTTGGGCAAGGTATGAGATGGCTGCAGCAATCTGTGTAACCAATATGAAGAAAGAGGAAACATTGGGAAAGCAGAAGAAACCGTAAATATTTCCTTTTAGGCCTTTTCTCTGTAGTAATGAGCATTAGGGGCTAGTCATTTGAATGGAAGTAGGAACATATCTTCAAACTTTTACATTTTCTCTCTCCCACGCAGGAGCCGCTTGCTAGCGCGGAGCCTCCTTTGGGCAGGAGCCCGGGACGGTCAGGTCTGCGGACTTCCTCACGACTTCCGTCAATGTCACTCCACGTTCACCCAACAGAAGGCGCACTTGCAGCAGGGTGAGGCGTCGATGTCAGATATTTCCTCTTTCGATGAGAATGGTGTGACATTTCCTACCACAGTAAGACTCTCTTACTAGCAGCCTGGCCAAGAACTGACGATGCTTACTTAGAATCATAGCAATTTACGGCACAGAAGGAGGCCAATCGGCCCATCGTGTCTGACGGCCGAGAAAGAGCTCTCCAGCCTAATCATACTCCAGCTCTTGGTCCGTAGCCCTGTAGGTTCTAGCACTTCAGGTGCATATCCAAGTACTTTTTAAATGTGATGAGGGTTTCTGCCTCTACCACCCTTTCAGGCAGTGAGTTCCAGACCCCCACCACCCTCTGGGTGAAAAAAGTTCTCCTCAACTCCCCTCTAATTTAAATCTCTGCCCCCCTGGTTATTGACCCTTCTGCTAAGGGAACTAGGCCCTTCCTATCCACTGTATCTCGGCCCCTCATAATTTTATACACCTCAATTAAATCGCCCCTCAGCCTCCTCTGTTCCAAAGAAAACAACCCCAGCCTCTCCAATCTTTCCTCGTAGCTAAAATTCTCCAGTCCTGGCAACATCCTCGTAAATCTCCTCTGTACCCTCTCTAGTGCAATCACATCTTTCCTACTTGCTCCTCACCTCCTGGCAATGTCAGGTGGGAACCGCTGGAGCCGTACCCAGGGCTGTGAGGTCGCTGCTGTGTTGCCTTGCTACCTGTGGTTAAATATGTGAGACAATAGAAAATCAATAAATTATAAATGACCAAATCTTTTCGATAAGCACATGGATAGTACAGTAACTATACTGTACTATACCATATGTGTATGAGACGTGGAAGGTATATGTAATCATTCTTAACAGTGCACCACTCCCTGGCATATTTTGTGGTCTCTGTATGTGCCACTTGAAGGTACAGAGGTTTTTTTAAATATATATTCCTCCTTCCTGTTGGAAAGTGCAATCTGGCAGAGATCAGACCTTATTTTACAGGGAAATCTGGCCACAGACCTATGTTTCTCACTTGCTAATATGCCACCAAGCTACCTTGTGGTATACAAATATATAATTTAGATTTTAAAATAAGCAAAGCCTCAATGTAGTAGGATGTGATTTGTGCATGCCTTTCTCTCAAAGATAAAGTGTGCCCTGGCGAAAAGATAGAAGGCAGAGAGTAAATAGATTGCCCAGGTATAGCTAGTGGCATGTCCCAGGGACCTGTTCTCGATCTCCGTATGCATAAATAATTTGGACATTGGAAAAAATTGCTAGATTGCAAATTAGGCAAACTGTGAGGAAAAATACAAATTACTATAAGAGTAAACCAGTTAGGGAGTGGAGTTAGTGAGATGTGGCAAATACAGCTCAACGTAGGTAAGGAGAATGGAAATGTACCCTTAAAGGTAAAATTCTCAATGAATTTGAAGAGCAGAGAGGTCTAGGCATTGATACACACAGATATTTAAAAACCGTGTGGGGAACATCTTAGAGGCCAAATGGGATTCTGCTTTTCTACAGTCGGAAATTGAGTACGAAGGCAAGGAGAAGATGTTACATCTGTACAAGGCATGATTAGACATCGCTGTTCTCGATCTCCATATGCATAAATAATTTGGACATTGGAAAAAATTGCATGAAAAAAGACATGATTAGACATCGCTGCTCACGATGTGGTCTCCTCTACATTGAGGAGACCAAACGCAGATTGGGTGACCGCTTTGCGGAACACCTCCGTTCAGTCCGTAAGGGTGACCCCGAGCTTCTGGTCGCCTGTCATTTTAATTCACCGCTCCATTCCCACTCGGACCTCACCGTCCTTGGCCTCTTGTATTGTTCCACGGAAGCTCAGCGTAAGCTCGAGGAACAGCACCTCATCTTCCGATTAGGCGCTTTACAGCCTTCCGGACTCAATATCGAGTTCAACAATTTCAGATCATAACCTCGGCCCCTATTATATTTTTATATTTTTTAATTTTTTATCCACACTTTTGGTTTGTGCCTTTTCCTTTTTCTCTCTCCCACATGGCAACTGTCTCTCATTCTGCCAGCGCATTTCACACTTCATCTAGAGCCATTGTTTGTTTCTTTACCTGTCCTATTACCATCTCGTCTCACCTTGAATATCCCTTAATGTCTCTTCTTTCATCCCCTCCCCCATTTCCCGGCCCCCAAACTGCCTTTTGTTTCATTTCCTGCCTTTCTCTCAGTTCTGTAGAAGGGTTTCGACCCGAAACATTGACTCTATTTCTCTCTCCACGGATGTTGCCTGGCCTGCTGAGTTTTTCCAGCATTTTCTGTTGTTATTTATGATTAGACAGAGTATTGTGTGCCGTTTTGGGCTGCCCATTATAGAAAGGATATTGAAGCCATGGAAAAGATGCAATGCTAATTCACAATGATGATGGTAGGGATGAAAGAATGTAGTTATGATTAAAACAAGGTCTGTATTCACAGAAATCACAGAAACCCCACAGTGCAGATAGAGGCCATTTCGGCCCATCGAGCCTGCACCGACACATATCCCACCCTATCCCCATAACCCCACGTACGTAATCCCCCTAACACTAAGGGTCAATTTATCATAGCCAATCAACCTAACCCGCACATCTTTGGACTGTGGGAGGAAACCGGAGCACCCGGAGAAAACCCACGCAAACACAGGGAGAATGTGCAAACTCCACACAGACAGTCACCCGAGGCCGGCTTCGAACCCGGGTCCCTGGCGCTGTGAGGCAACAGTGCTAACCACTATGAGAAGGTTAAGGGGGATCTAATAGAAGTGTTCAGAATAGTTTGATAGGGTATATAGTGAAAGATTATTTTTCCTGGTCTGGTGAATCAGGTGGGCAAAATGTTATGGCTACTACTAGCTAGGGAGGCTAGAATTATTTTTAACACCAAGGTTTATTAGGGTACGAAATGCAATAACACAAGTGCCTGCTGAATCTAAGCCAATCGTTACATTTAAGAGGGATTAAATACTTAACAAAAAACATTAAGGAGTACAGGTAAAGATCAAAGAATGGAATTCTAACGGGGAGCTGGTACAGTTACAGTGGCCCCTTTTGTGCTAAACACTTCTATGATTTCACACACACACATGCACACACCATATCTGAGTCTGAGCCATGTTTTGGCAAAAGGCACACGCAGGAGAAGCCAGGTACTTTCCCCTCTGGGATGCAGGAAGATGCCGTTGGCAGTTGTGTACTTTCACAGCAGCATTCGGCAATTGGAGATGGTGCAACACCAGGAGCTAGCTGTACAATTGTACAGTGCAGTAGTAAAAGCTGATCTTTCTGTGCACATATTTTGTACATGTCCTGTTCAAGCATTACTGGGAGTATTGTTAAATGGGATTATTTTCAATGATTTTCTGAAAATGCAATGACGCAATTCTCTCCAGTGTTTACTGTGCTCTGTTGAGTTCTAAAATTAATGACATAGGTGACTGCTAAAGTGGTCCATTTTGGGGCTTTATAATGTTTTTAAAAATATAATCTTTGAAGAACAGATTTACTCCTTAATCTCATGCTAAATATGTTTTGAGCGTATGCCCTGTTCTATGGGAGATTGCTGACTTTAATGATCATTGATATTGTTAATTGATGCAGCAGTGAATGCCACCAAATTAAGCTTTAGCTGATGAAATGGCCAGTTAACTAATATACCCCAAGAAGTGTAAAGATTTTTCGCTACTTGTAGGCTGCTACACACCAGAGCACCTTTTCCAGATTGGAACAGCAGGACAGTCCGAGCATCAGAATGTTTCCTAACTGCTGGCAAGGCAGTTCCAGGATCAACCAGCAGGAGTTGCCCATTTCAGGGAGAGTGAGTCATTGGCTGACAAATCTCCTCTAACTAATCCATTTTGAATATAATTCCTTCTCCGAAACTTATACTTAAACGGCATCGTAAGGGAGCTGAATTTTACAGCTTGTTTTGAAATACAATTAATGGAATAATCTAGATAAGATTATCAGTGATATCAAATTGTAGGAATGTTCAATAAAGAGTGATATGTGGAAAACGACCATTGCTTTAGGCCAGGATTAAATAGCAAAAAGGCCGCTTTGCTTCTGTGGAAGAGGCAATGGAAAGCGATGGATTTATCCCCTGCGTATTGAATCGCCAGTCCCAGTCATCCTCACCCCTGAGGGAGTTGTGGGTGAAAGTGAGGAACATCCCCACAAGACGGGAAAACTGGTGTCTAAATCACAGTTCACATTCACGCAGTTTTTGTCACTTAATTACTGACTAACGGTGGCCGCAGAGAAGATTGAGAGACCGAGTTGAGGCTTGGTTTTTTTCCCCACCTATAGGTGCGAACCAGTTATTTTTCAATTAGCAAAAGGATTGTCTTTTAGAAAAAAACAGCTGGGATTCCAACTCTTGAATGCTGCCTTGTTGGAATCCCTGTTGGAAGTGTGTTTGTGGATTGGATTTGGCTGTGTTGCCCACTGTGGGATAACAGCCAGCTGACCATTTGGTCGTGAAATTACGATTTTGGTAATTGCAAGCACACCCACCTTGGCGCTAGGGAGGACTGGCTGGAAATTGAAGCTAGCCCCTCCCCAGATTGTGATAGGCTCTCAGCAACTGAACAATGGGTGCTGGGAGATGGATTAGGAGCATAGTTGGTTCAGGGGTACCGGGTTCAAGGGAAGAGAGCAACTCTTGTAGTACTGCTACAATATTGTATGAAAGTGTGCTAAACAAATAATGTTAATATGCAGAAATGATACCCTCTATAGCAAAAGAAACTAATGCTGGGTGGTAAACGTAGCTAAATATAAATGCTGCTTCCAAGAAAAGCACACATTTTGATTTAATTTTGGGAATGGAAAACTAGCCTTAAGCTTGCATCAGACAGTCAGGCCAGCAGTCATTTTACGTTCGCAAGACGATATCCGGAGGTGGAACTAGCTTGAACAGTGTATTTCAGGGTTGGACCATATCGTAACTCAGACTTTGCATAGGAGCTGACGCTGGACAGCAATGCAGCTTCGCTTTGGACGAGTTTTTTAACTGCCACGAATTGCAGCACACAAACGAATGCATGCCTCCACAACAAGACCCTGCCTCACAATTTCAGGGCTTCACTGTATAGGAATATTGGGCAAGGCACCGCAGAGCTGTGCCCCAACAAGCATTGCTGTCTATTTGTAGAAGAACAATTAGCCTGCCTGAATATTTCCAGAATTATTCTATGAGCATTATGAAGAGACTTTATTCAGTGCCTGAACAGGTACCGTCTAATGCACAAAGGGTTGCTCCTTTTGTTAGTTCATTACTTTTCCATTGTAGTTAAAATGGGTGAAAATGATCAAAGTTTTTATGCAACTAATCTGTGGTTTTGTTTTATAGTACAGCATGTTGCTGTTTTAGAATCACTGACATTTCCACACAGAATGAGGCTATTTGCCCACCGTGCCTGTGCCATGGCTGGTTTTACATTGGAGCGTATTCTAATCTTCTTTTCCCCACTCTATCTCTGCAATTTTCTCAAACCCTATACAGGTTGAACCCCGGTAATCCGGCACCCGACGGTCCGGCACCTTCAGTGGTCCGGCACGAATTGAAACCGGCGGTCTTTAGTTTGCGGAGCAGCCGCTCGGCGGCGCCACCGTTTCCCGCGATATAAACAAACATAATATTGTACCTAATATTGTTATTTTAGGTGTTATTTACCTAACCCTCAGTGGTTCGGAATTTTCAATGGTCCGGCACCGGCCTTGTCCTGAGGGTGCCGGATTACCGGGGTCCAACCTGTATCTTCTCCCAAGTGCTCCGTCCCTCTGATTCCAGCCTTCTATGCATCTCCCTCCCTTCATCCCACATTAGTGGCAGAGTGCTAAACCGCCTCGGTCCTACATTTTGAAGCTTCCCCCCTTAAACATCGGCACCTCTTTCTCTAGCTATTAAAAATCTCAAGACCCATCTCTTTGGCCGTGCTTTCAGTCACCCCTCCTAAAGTTCTTTCCCAGATCAGCGGCAGTTTTTCTTGTGCCTATTTGTAATGGGCCTTGATACTTTTCTTACATTAAAGGTGCTGTATAACGACAAGTTGTTGTAAAATGGAGATTGAGCCAGTGCAGCATTGCCTACTTGTTACTCATGAATGAATGAAAATACAGCCGGGATGAATGGTTAAATTTCCAACTTTAACAGCAGTAAAAGCTTATTTACCTCTAGAAAAAGTGCCCTGCTTATCAGCGTATAAACCATCGACTTGCATCTTGTGCATCAGTAACAATGCAGACGTGCACCCCTTTTCAAATAACAAAGGCAAGAAAAATATGTAGATGATTTCCATAGAAAATGAATGGTTGGAAGTTGAACTCATTGTCTTGTTCTGCTAGGCAAAAGCTCTTCTCGGGTGTTGGCAGGGCTGGCTCGGATTTCAATTGTTTAATAATTAAAATTGCAGCAGATTTGCTATTGTTTTCTTTTTCTCGTGAAGCAGTCTTTGACGGTTGCCATGGTTTAGGATCAGACTGTGGCTTTTTTCTACTCGTAGGTAAATTGTAATTTTAATTTATTGATTACCATCCCCCTCCCTCCTTGTGACATTCTTGCCACTAGATTAATTTATTTTAAATTTCAAGTTTAAAATTAGCACTTTGTGAAATACTAAAAGGTAAAATGTTCTTTATGCATTTAACAACTTGCTGATTTACAGAGTTGGAGGCCAGGGCTGGCTGAAATGAGAGAGTAGGTCTATAGTTTTTTTCAATAACGGAGGCATCTTACTGTTCCTGCCTAAAGCAATAAATTAAATCATAATTTGCAGGTTCCATTAAACTTCAGAAAAATAATAGCCTGAATACGTAGCACATGGAAGATGCATAAAGAGTGCATTGTCTTTAAATCTGGATACAATGTCTTGAAACTGGCCACTGAGTTGAGTGGGTGGGGAAGTTGTACAGTTGCTGGCTTCTAATGAAACCCCTGCTAAGCAGTCATTAACTGGGTCACCTGAACTCTTGAGAAACTTTTGTCAGGCCCCTTAAGTGAGAAGCTGGATAAAATTTCAACTGAAATGACCGGCTAAAGAATCAAAAACTCAGTTTTTGGCAACTTAGCTTTGTGATAAGCCTATGATTCAGATAGAAGGTGCCAGGTCCCATTCCTGGTCTGTGGTAAGTTGCTGATCCTGGTTAGGGCTGTGCTGGAAGTGCTACAGTTAGCTCGGCACCCCTGGGTTCGGGAGGAGAAAGTAAGCCAGGGTTATCACTGCTCAATAGCCCTGCTGGAAATGTGCGTGTGTTGTCACAGGGTGAAATGTGGATCAGCTTAGCTGTGATGTCCCCATGGATGAATAGCCTACTGACTCACTATTGAATAACGGCCATTTAGGAGAGGATCCGGAGCGTGACTATAGATCAGAACCCTAGCAGATTCAGTGCCCTCAGCAGAGCAGGAAGAATGTTGAAAAAGAAAACAGTCTCCTACTAAGTTTTTAAAAAACCATAATTACTGAATGACATGCACAGTGGCCCTGATATTTGTGGAAGGGGCGGGGGCGCGTGTTCGTTGGGGGGGGGGGGGGGGGGGTGCGACAGGACATCATTATCGTTTTTTTACTCCATTTCCCACCTGCCAGCCGGCCAGATTGAAGGTCCGGGCAGGAAAAGACCACAGACGGGGACGGTCCCCGGCAGTGGGAGAAGATTGTGGGGGTGGGATGGCTGGCTCGAAGCGTGGCAGCATGGAGGGAGGGAAAGATCGGGGCATATTGGGTTGGGGATAAGAACGCGGCAGAAGATTTGCTTATGGGCCCGGTAGAATCACTCCTGCTCCTCCTGGCCCGCAAGCAATGCTCTAAAAAGCACTTAATTGCGCGATCCGGCTGCTCCAGCCTTCCTTTACCTTGTGGGTTTCCCAAACCCTAGGATACCTGGCCGGCCAGCATTGAATTCAAATAGCTGCCAAAATATTATAATGCCGTCCCAGTGTTCACTGGTTGGTTTTCACATATTTACCAATTTAACCCCCTCCCGCCCGTCGTGGGGGCATTAAAATTCTCCCCCAGTGTCTCTTTTAGAAACTAGGCGGTGGGGCTTTCAAGGTAGTAATTCCATCTCAAATCGGATGATAAATCATGAAAGAGCAATTTAAGACCTCGGTGGTGCCACTTAGTGAAATAGCTGCACTGTAGCTCCCTCTTTGGCATCTGTCCTGTAATAAAATTTCAGTTCGTCGTAGAAAGGTGCACGACAGGCTTCCTGGACCCTAAAGTTACTGATTTCAATGGATTGATTTTTTATCTTCACCACCTCTGCAGTAATCTGGGTGAGTGGATCGTATTAGAACCCGCCTAATTTTCATTATAATTCTCCTGCCATTGATTTGAATGGAATGAAATCGGGTGGGCCGTATAACAGGCGGGCGATGGAATCTGCCAGGTCACTGCCCAGGTGTTGAAGATGAAAACCTATCCCAGTTGATGCACAAAGAACTCTTCTGTGAAAAAGCAGCAGTTCAGTCTCTTACCTAGTTATCGCTTGTGTTAAATAGCAGTGAATAAGGAAAGGTCTGTGTTCATTTAGATATTAGAGATTATGTAGTTACACATCAGTTTAATGCTGAATAGGTGAGAACGTCAGAGGATTAGCTAACAAGCTTTGTGCTAAGGGTTGAAACCTATGACTAAAAATATTTTATTTTATTTTAGTCATTTTATGGTAACTTACCCCTTTTTAAAAAGAGATACATATTTGTTGTGTTGTACTAAATATTGAAAACCCCGGGTTGAAATGAAAGGCTAGAGCAGTGGTGATATGCCGATTGCTGCCAACTGTGCGTTAATTTTTGTGCTATGCTGAGGTCGGCAAAGGCAGGTGTGGAACAGAAAAGACTGATTTCCTATAGCTGTGATTTCATTGGATTCTAAACACACCTCAAAACCCAGTTGGCTGTTTCAGGCTATTTACAGACTATTGCTTTTGAGACGAATTTATATTAGTAACAAAAATTGTTACCAATAGTGATCACTATAAACACTGATACTGATGGTAAATACTGATAGTAAACAGTATAAACACTGATATCAATAATGAGCAGTATAATAGCTAACTGATACCGATAGTGAGCTGTATAAACACTGATAGTAAACAGTATATACAGCAAATGCAGTATAATGTGGATAAATGCGAGGTTATCCACTTCAGTGGCAAAAACAGGAAGACAGATTATTATCTGAACGGCAATAGATTGGGAAAAGGGGAAGTGCAACAAGACCTGGGTGTCCTTGTGCACCAGTCGCTGAAGGTAAGCATGCAGGTACAGCAGGTGGTTAAGAAGGCAAATGGTATGTTGGCCTTCATAGCGAGAGGATTCGAGTACAGGAGCAAGGATGTCTTGCTGCAGTTGTACAGGGCCTTGGTGAGACCACACCTTGAGCATTGTGTGCAGTTTTGGTCGCCTTATCTGAAGAAGGATGTTCTTGCCATGGAGTGAGTGCAGCGAAGATTCACCAGACTGATACCTGGGATGGCAGGAATGACGTATGAGGAGAGATTGGGTCGATTTGGCTTATATTCGCTAGAGTTTAGAAGAATGAGAGGGGATCTCATTGAAACTTATAAAATTCTAACAGGACTAGACAGACTAGATGCAGGAAGGATGTTCCAGAACCAGGGGTCACAGTCTAAGGATAAGAGGTACGCCATTTAGGACAGATTTGAGGAGGAATTTCTTCACCCAGAGAGTGGTGAACCTGTGGAATTCTCTACCACACAAGGCAGTTGAGGCCAATTCATTAAATATATTCAAGAAGGAGTTGGATATATTTCTTAAGGCCAAATAAATCAAGGGATATGGGGAGAAAGCAGGGACAGGGTACTGAATTTGGATGATCAGCCATGATCTCATTAAATGGCAGACCAGGCTCGAGGGGCCGAATGGCCTACTCCTGCTCCTATGTTAAACACTGATATCAATAATGAGCACTATAAAAGCTAACTGATACCGATAGTGAGCTGCATAAATGCAAACTGATACCGATAGTGAGCTGCATAAATGCAAACTGATACTGATAGTGAGCTGTATAAATGCTAACTGATACCGATAGTGAGCTGTATAAATGCTAACTGATACCGATAGTGAGCTGTATAAATGCTAACTGATACCGATAGTGAGCTGTATAAATGCTAACTGATACCGATAGTGAGCTGTATAAATGCTAACTGATACCGATAGTGAGCTGTATAAATGCAAATTGATACTGATAGTGAGCTGTATAAATGCTAACTGATACCGATAGTGAGCTGTATAAATGCTAACTGATACCGATAGTGAGCTATATAAATGCTAACTGATACCGATAGTGAGCTGTATAAATGCTAATTGATACCGATAGTGAGCTGTATAAATGCTAACTGATACCGATAGTGAGCTGTATAAATGCAAATTGATACTGATAGTGAGCTGTATAAATGCTAACTGATACCAATAGTGAGCTGTATAAATGCTAACTGATACCGATAGTGAGCTATATAAATGCTAACTGATACCGATAGTGAGCTGTATAAATGCTAACTGATACCAATAGTGAGCTGTATAAATGCTAACTGATACCGATAGTGAGCTGTATAAATGCTAACTGATACCGATAGTGAGCTGTATAAATGCTAACTGATACCGATAGTGAGCTGTATAAATGCTAACTGATACCGATAGTGAGCTGTATAAATGCTAACTGATACCGATAGTGAGCTGTATAAATGCTAACTGATAGTGAGCTGTATAAATGCTAACTGATACCGATAGTGAGCTGTATAAATGCTAACTGATACCGATAGTGAGCTGTATAAATGCTAACTGATAGTGAGCTGTATAAATGCTAACTGATACCGATAGTGAGCTGTATAAATGCTAACTGATAGTGAGCTGTATAAATGCTAACTGATACCGATAGTGAGCTGTATAAATGCTAACTGATACTGATAGTGAGCTGTATAAATGCTAACTGATACCGATAGTGAGCTGTATAAATGCTAACTGATACCGATAGTGAGCTGTATAAATGCTAACTGATAGTGAGCTGTATAAATGCTAACTGATACCGATAGTGAGCTGTATAAATGCTAACTGATAGTGAGCTGTATAAATGCTAACTGATAGTGAGCTGTATAAATGCTAACTGATACCGATAGTGAGCTGTATAAATGCTAACTGATAGTGAGCTGTATAAATGCTAACTGATAGTGAGCTGTATAAATGCTAACTGATAGTGAGCTGTATAAATGCTAACTGATACCGATAGTGAGCTGTATAAATGCTAACTGATAGTGAGCTGTATAAATGCTAACTGATAGTGAGCTGTATAAATGCTAACTGATACCGATAGTGAGCTGTATAAATGCTAACTGATAGTGAGCTGTATAAATGCTAACTGATACCGATAGTGAGCTGTATAAATGCTAACTGATACCGATAGTGAGCTGTATAAATGCTAACTGATACCGATAGTGAGCTGTATAAATGCTAACTGATAGTGAGCTGTATAAATGCTAACTGATACCGATAGTGAGCTGTATAAATGCTAACTGATACCGATAGTGAGCTGTATAAATGCTAACTGATAGTGAGCTGTATAAATGCTAACTGATACCGATAGTGAGCTGTATAAATGCTAACTGATAGTGAGCTGTATAAATGCTAACTGATACCGATAGTGAGCTGTATAAATGCTAACTGATAGTGAGCTGTATAAATGCTAACTGATAGTGAGCTGTATAAATGCTAACTGATACCGATAGTGAGCTGTATAAATGCTAACTGATACCGATAGTGAGCTGTATAAATGCTAACTGATACCGATAGTGAGCTGTATAAATGCTAACTGATAGTGAGCTGTATAAATGCTAACTGATACCGATAGTGAGCTGTATAAATGCTAACTGATAGTGAGCTGTATAAATGCTAACTGATACCGATAGTGAGCTGTATAAATGCTAACTGATAGTGAGCTGTATAAATGCTAACTGATAGTGAGCTGTATAAATGCTAACTGATACCGATAGTGAGCTGTATAAATGCTAACTGATACCGATAGTGAGCTGTATAAATGCTAACTGATAGTGATAGTGAGCTGTATAAATGCTAACTGATACCGATAGTGAGCTGTATAAATGCTAACTGATACCGATAGTGAGCTGTATAAATGCTAACTGATACCGATAGTGAGCTGTATAAATGCTAACTGATAGTGATAGTGAGCTGTATAAATGCTAACTGATACCGATAGTGAGCTGTATAAATGCTAACTGATACCGATAGTGAGCTGTATAAATGCTAACTGATACCGATAGTGAGCTGTATAAATGCTAACTGATACCGATAGTGAGCTGTATAAATGCTAACTGATAGTGAGCACTATAAACACTGACAAGTTAAACTTTAACGCGACATCATGGATAGAATTTTCTTGAAGATTGGAAAAATAAAATCATGTCTTGTGGTTTGGTTGAATTGAGCAATACGGTGACGATAGGTGAATATCAATCTGAGTAGCATTAATACTACTGGAATTAATTTATTTGGGTGCCTGATAATCTAACTACAGGAAACTAACTCCCTTTTAACCGGCATCTAAATATCCGGAAATCTCTGTTAACCGGCAAAATTCGGGAGTAGGTTCGGTTAAGTTTTATTTTACTATATATTAGTGGCCGTGTAACCGGGGTTCCTGGATCTGTGGCCGTGTAACCGGAGCTCCTGCACCTGTGGCCGTGTACGGGGCTCTCATACCTTGGTAAGTATACCTCGCTGTAATCCGGACTTTTTGATCCACCGGCGCCACGCCGGTCCCGTCGGTGCCGGATAAAAAAAAGTTTCCTGTAGTTGCTGACGTTAAGCCTTGAGAACTGCACGAAGATTTGTGTTTAAAAACACTTTCTAATTGTACTCAATACATTGGGCTGGCACAGGATTGCTGTTGTAGATGTTAAATTTCTAAAATGTAGCTACTAGCATGAGCATTGTGCTACTTCCGAGGTTCGAAAGATGCCGTGGTTAATATTTACGTTGTCGGGAGGGGATGGGCAGCTGGGGTGAGCACTTGTAGCCAATAATTCTGTAGCATTTCTCTCAAATTAAATGCGTTCATTTTGTCTTGATCCGTATTAAGATTCATGCTTTTGACTTTCAGGGTATTAATGGCAGGAAACGTGGATGTGTACAACTCTTCTGTTCATGACTCCTGTGTTTCTTCGGGGTTTAAAACCCTGTACGAGGAGGGATTATTATTCGATGTCACGCTAGTAATTGAGGATCATCAGTTCCAGGCTCACAAGGCACTATTGGCTACACAGAGTGACTACTTCCGAATAATGTTCACAGCTGACATGAGGGAGCGGGACCAGAACAAGATTCACCTTAAGGGACTCACGCCAACAGGCTTTAGTCATGTCCTTCAGTTTATGTATTATGGCTCCATTGAACTGAGCATGAGCACTGTCCATGAGATCCTGCAGGCCGCCATGTATGTCCAGTTAACTGAAGTGGTGAAATTCTGCTGTTCTTTCCTGTTGTCAAAAATCTGCTTGGACAACTGCGCAGAAATCATGCGACTCTTGGACGATTTCAGCGTTAATATAGACGGTATCCAAGAGCAACTGGACAAGTTCCTGCTAGAGAATTTCGTGCCGCTCATGTCCCGAGCTGACTTTCTGTCCTACTTGAGTGTTGAAAAGCTTTTGTCATGTTTGGAGAATGATCAGCTGAGCCGATTCCCAGAGATTGAGCTCTTTGAGGCGGCGCAGGCCTGGCTGCGACATGACAGAAGCCGTTGGAGGCACACCGATGCCATTGTTCAGAATGTCAGGTTTTGTCTGATGAATGCGACAAACGTTTTGGAAAAGGTTAGTATGTTTGAAAGCAGTAACCGAGGCTCGACACTTAGCTAGACCATTGTGTGTGCTGTGGGGAAAGTATCAGTCAGGATCCAGTTACTCTTTGCTTTAGCCGGCTGATCTGTTATAATCGTTGGCGCTTACTCCTCACCTCCTTTGCTTCTTCCTTCACTTTTTTTGCTATTGCTTTATGCTGTCACTGATTATGCAGGATTCTTGTATCGTGGGGTGAGGAAATGTTATTATGACGTTTATGAAAAACTAAGTTACATAAATTTTTTGTGTGTGTCATATTTATAGTACTGTGATGTGAAAGCTTTTTTGATAAAACACAAGAACTTAGATAAAAATGCTTTGGTCTAGCAGTTCATAGAATTGATTTCTCATTAATATCACTTGGGGAGGAAGGTAGCTTTTTGAATGTTACCCCAATGCGAGCCATTATATTAAGCTTTTCTAGTAAAAGCTCTCACGCTCTGCTTTGATACTTCTCCTTTCAAGCTAGAGTGCTTCCCATCTCTTGGTTGTGAATGGCAGTACCAACACCTTGGATTCTTGAGAAGCAGGTTTTAGCAAGCCTTTTGGTCATTGGTGGTCTGTAGATTCCACTTCACGTGGAACTGGGACTGAACCAGAGTGGTCCTGGATCCAGCCACACCAGGAGATAGTGTAAGATAGTATTAACATAGAGGCAGGACAGAAAGACAGATCATCGTGGGTTAAGAGTTAAAGGATCAGTTCACATGATTGATGTTCAGAACAAAGTATTATCCCTATAGAATTGGGCTATCACCAGGCTTTGGTCGGTTATCCGGACTCGATGGGTGACTGGCATTACTTTCAACTTTTGTGAAATCAACTGAACTAGAATTATTTCTCTAACTTTTCAAAAGAACGTGGCTCTCCAGCAGTCATTTCACAGTTTTGCTTCATTCTTCTGCGGTTTGATGGTGGTTCTGTCATCTTTTCTTACAGTGGGAAGGGGGTCCAAGTGTATTTGTGTTCAAAAAATCCTCTTGTTCAAACCCAGACCCAGCAGGGTCCATGCAGAAGGCATCAACATGTTGAGATTTGAACAGGACATTTTGCCCTTGCACATTGCAGCAGGAGATTGTCGAGATTCTTTGTTTGGAGCTGAGAGCACGCCAGCAAACTGTGCAGAAGCTGTTGTATTCGTGCATGTCATAGTCATCGTGAATTCAGAGAAACCAAGTGAACTTAGAAAGCCCAAGAGATTTGCATTCAGGCAGATTTTGATGGAGTTCCGTCCCCTTTAAAGGAGAATTGTGTACCCTTCCGCACTTGTGTTTATTCAAATCTGTGCACACACAATTTAGTACAATTCCACATTAGCAGGAAATGTCCTGTTTTATGTCCAACGTTTGTGCAGAATGATTGCAATACAATTGGTTATAACTTCTGTAAATGTGATGATTCTTGTAGCCAAGAAATACAGTGGAGCAGACTTAAGATCAGTTATTTTTCTCTCCCAGGCAATGCACTTCTTGCAACCGAGTGGACAGATGTGCAAGAGTTGCTGTGGAGGCACCTGCTAGGAGACCAGAGGAATGGTCGTCTGAGCACGCTTCCACTTTTCTCCTCCTCCCTCCCTTTGAATTATCAGCAGCATGGTTATAATCAGAGCTGTAGTAATGTGGGAGCTTGAGCCTGCACTCTCCCTTCTTTCCTCTACCCACTCCATCCTATTCTTCCTCCAGTACCTTGAGCTCTCCGCCACATATAACTGATGATCAGTTCTGAGGAGATCCAATCCCATTCAAAGTTTTGTAACCCACAAACAGAACCATTTTAAACCAGCGTTACCGGTTATGCTCAGCTTTAGAGCCTATAGCCCAAACAACACAACTTGTTAATCATATGACTGGCACGGCACTTCCTTGGCCATACATCCAGCTGTGTTAAATTGATTAATACACATAACATAAAGCTAAGTTTGCTGCTTTAATATTACATTTAGTGGTGCTGTTTAATAATGACCTCCAGCTGCTATACCCCATAGGCCCTGGGCTTTGATCAACTCTGCTGTAGCCATTAGTGCTCACCTAGATGTCTCTAATCAAATGCTGTACAGTATTCACAGTGAACTCTGACACCTGTCTGCAGAAAGTAGGTCCTGCAAAATACAGGAAACTCTTTATTATCCGGCACCGACGGGACCGGCGTGGTGCCGGTTTATCAAAAAGTCCGGATTATAGAGAGGTATAGTTAAAAGGTACGAGAGCTCCGTACACAGCAACAAATCCAGGCTTCCCTGTTGCTTAGCAACATGTGCAGGAACTCCGGCCACAGACCAAGCGTACCTGTTGCTTAGCAACAAGTGCACCAACCCCAGTTACACAGCCACAGATCCAGGAACGGCCACTAATGTGAAGTAAAACTTACCTGAACCTACTCCTGAATTTTGCTGGTTAACAGAGATTTCTGGTTATTTAGGTGCTGGTAAATCGAGAGTTTCCTGTACTTCATTCCAACCAAAACCAATGGCAAACGATTGGATCAAGCCCAGAATTTTCTCCGGCAGATGCAAATTGAGCTTAAGGTGGTTCCACTGTAGTTATCAGTAGATGGCACATGTTACAGCTACTGCTTCTCTAAGTTGTGATTCGGTGAGGTGGGGCTGAAGGAAGCAGAGTTACTGTGCCAGTGTTAGTGACTGTAATTGCCGTTCATCTTATATATGTGAAAATGTACACATTTGTGCTGTTGATATAATTACAGAAACTTTCTTGAGCAAAATAGATGTGTTTTTGGTTTTTGGTGTTTTGTTTTGTTTGGTGGTGGGGAGGGAAGGGACAGGACACACACTTTTACTCTAATACAGCTCACCTTTTGCAGTAACACACCAGCCGTGTGGCGTGGACTGATACTCCCAGCACACAACAAAGTGTGGAGAGCATTTGTACTGGGGACACCGCCCTAGCCTGTAAGTCTTTGTGCATTTATTTGTACAGAACGAGTGTAAATAAAACACAAGCAGTAAGAATGATTGGAGCACAGTGTGCTAACTTGTGCAGACGGTGTAATATGATTGGCCATAACTCTGAGGAAGAAAGGCATGATACCATAGTTTTAAAATCGTAATTCATTTGGCACTTTTCTCAATTATTATGGAGGATCTTTTTGCTGTTTGATTTCTTTTTCTCCTCCCTTCCTCCCGAATTAATCAGTTGATCGACCATGGCAAATCGTGAAGTACGCGAGGTATCACCATGTGAGGCTGACCAGGTAACTTAAAGCAATGTCACGGGTAAATACTACCTGGAATTTTTTTTTAAATCTGACCATTTTTTCTTTGCGAAGAGGAAAATTATTTAACGATACATTTAAATTTTGTTCCTGCTAAAATGCTTCAGAGGTTTTGCTTTTCCTTCCCCACAAAAGATGCCACTATTTGATGGACATAAGTTAAATTATAAACAGGAGTAAACCACAGTAGCATGAGGCTAGCTACATCAGCCCAGAGTTTTCACACTTTCACAATCCCATCTTTATATGAATTCTACTATTGCGCAGTCAGATGCAACAAAATGCTATACAGGAAACTTTCGATTAACCGGCCCCTAAATAACCGGAACGCTCTATCCACCGGCAAAATTCAGGAGTCGGTTCAGGTAACTTTTATTACTTTTAGTTACTTTTTTTAATTGATTTGTTGCTGTGCAAGGGTGTAGCTGAAGCTGTTGCTAAGCTACAGAGACGCTTGCAACTTGTGCCCATTGTTCTGAAGCAGGGTTTGTTGCTTTATACGGAGCTCTGAGCTCCGTATCTTTTACTACAGCGTTCGGTTATCCGGAATTGTTGATGAACCGGCACCACGTCGGTCCCGTCCGTGCCGGATACCAGAAAGTTTCCTGTACTACAGAAACCAGCAATTCCGACTTTCAGACATTCATTCTGTATTCTTTCCTGCCCATCCATCCATGCTAATACAGAAGAATTCTTTGCTGCTTTATTATTCCAGCTTTAAATGGCCAGCATTGGCTCTTTACCAACTTCCATTTTGGAGGCTCATATTTTGTATTATAATTTGTATGACCTGATTAGGCGTGGGCTTGGTAGACACCATAAGCAGCACCTCAGGCAAATTCTTCCTATTACAACATTTGTGCTGTTGTTTAAGTAATAAAGTAGGTTGTATAGTGGACTGCAGTTTTATAATTGCATTTCTTTTTCTTTTCCTCCCCCGCCCCCCCATTGCTTCTGTTGATGCATGAACACGGTCCTTTTAAACTTGGGTTTTGTCACCTCCGGTTAAATATTTTGTTGGACTCATGCACTTTATTGGTTAACTCCTAAAGCCAGGCATGCTAGGAATGGCTCGGTGCTGAAATAAATATTCTTGGAAGGATCAACTCAAATTTATTTCTTATGAATTTTATATTTGGCACAGTGCTGTCCATGGTGACCCTTTACATTGCAGATCTGAAACCGATATGAGATTTACTGGGTAATCTGCTTTTGTTTTCTTGCAAGCAGTAAGCCTCATGAGATAATAATACGCCTTCTACATGTGACCCATCCTTTAGGGGATTGCCGTGCAGGTGTTGTGGAAAATTTTTAAGTGGGCTAATAATTGAGAGTTCCAAGGTTCCAAAATGCCCGCAATATACTTTTAAGTTCTTAAGAGTAAGAGAAGGCCTCACTGCCCCCGGCACTTTACTTCAGAGAGAGAGAGTATTGGTTGGGGGGGAAAATGTGAGGTGCTTCTAAAAGTTTGTTTTAAAAAAAAAAAACAAATTTGTGAACTCAGTTTATAAATTTGCCACATGGAGTGAGAGTGATCTCAACAGACCAGGAACATCTCTGGTTTGTTGCCCGGAGACTGGTGTCCCCCAGCCAAGGGACCGGAAAAATCAACCAAGGCTTCAGCTTTTGATCACTATCAAGTTCCCTTTGCTGGAAAGTGTGCCCACACGGAAGTCAGGTGAGGACAGGCATGGTCTTAACTGTGATGCCGCTGCGGTCAAATCGTTTGCCAGTATTCGCTTATTCTGAAGGATATACACTTGGGTAAGGTGCAGGTGGGCTGCTGGTGCCTATGAACCATTCCCCCAATGCAATTCCCTGCTGTCAGAAGAGGGAGGAGAAAATACATGTGTGCAATAATACTTTTTCCACTTACTGTGAGACATGTGTGCTTTTATATAATCGTCACATTCTGGATGGTTTCCATAATTATTTTAAACATTTTCCACAAGGTATTGGGAGCGTTACTTTGCCAAATCATGACATTAAATAGAGTCAGATCGAGAATCTGCCCATCCCTTCGCTGTTTTCTAAAGTTCAAAAAAGCCCCAAACTCAACTTTTCACTAATTCGGTAAGGAATTGGATAATAAAGAACTGTATAAAGTTTTTTTGCAAATTGACTTATTTCTTGTGGAAAAAACGCACTGTCATGAAATGATTTTTCAAGTGACTTTCCTTAAACTGGTTCCTGAATTCTACCTGTATTCCTAAGTTTTCATCAGAAGCTTATGGGCAGGGTTTGCATTGCAGTGACAGGGCACCTTGTATTTATTAGAGTGAGGGGTTGTGTTGATTACTGTATGTGACTGAAATGTGTAATATTTAAGTCCTAGGTTGTGTAAGAAAGAGACTCACCATGTAATACAGTTTCTATTTTCTTTGACCTGTACTGGCTACTGATAGTTAACACAATGTGTGGAGTTGTTTTTTGTTTCTCTTTCCCTCCCCCCAGATTATTGCACTTGGTATAAAGTGTCCTGTATAATCTCCAAATGAGGTCCAGTGTTCTACAGTCTGTGAAACCCCTGGATGCCATCATCAGTTTGTGCAAATGTCAAAGGGTATTCAACATGCACTTTAAATGGCCTCTCGGTTGAAACCATGCAGTAGAAAATAATCATTGCTGTAGAAACATAGAAAAATAGGAGCAGGAGTAGACCATTGGCCCTTCGAGCCTGCTCCGACATTCAATATGATCATGGCTGATCCTCCTCTCTATCTCAATACCATGTTCCTGCTCTCTCCCCATACCTCTTGATGCCTGTACTTTCAGAAGGAAACGTTAATGAGTGTGGCATCAAAACAATTCCACAATGAGTGCCTCATGTTTAAGTGAGGCCCACTTAAATGCGTTTCCATTCCCTGCAGCATAAAATATCCAGGTTAAGTTGGAGGTGGTCAGATATTTTATTTCATATGGGCAAACTCCATGCTGTCCTCCCTGTACCATAGTGAATTAATAATTAAATCATTAAGAACAAAGCATAGCTGCAAAGTTAACAATAAAACTAAAATATCGCTGTTGCTAAGGTTTAGTTTGCTGAAGATACTCTTCTTGATCAGCTGCAGTCATTTTCCCAATGAGATGGTGCAGTATCCATTAAGTGTTGCGATATGTCTTTTATCACACTTTGATCATATTCATTTGTAAAGTACTTGGGGAAAGTAGCCACATGCTTTCTGTGACAGTGCTCCACCCTACTAAACAGACTGAGGTAAAGTATGAGTTGTGTAATTAGATTTTACATCTACTTGCTCATTGTACTTGTGTGTAATTTACACTGCATCACTATTGCTAACGACAGTGTGAAGGCTGGATTGCAATGTTGATGAGCTAAAAGTGTCTGTTGTGGTCTGGCCTAAAGTTGCCCAACCATGAAGTCCTGTGCTTTTGGTATTGATTGCTGCAATTGGTCATTTTCTTGGACAAGGACTTCCTGTTGTAAACATTAACTCTATTGGGGTTGACGACTAGAACTGAACTGAAGACCGGAGCAGAAGTATTCTTGTTTAAAGTTAATCTTTCCTATTTCCAAATTGTCACCATTTTATTATATATTCTCATTTCTTCTCAGGTAAAGCCATCTGAATTTTATCGCTACTCTCGGCAGCTGCGTTTTGAGGTTGAGCAGGCTTTAAGTTACTTTCAGAACATTAATCAGCAGCCTCTCCTGGAGATGAAATCTAATCGCATTCGCTCTGCCAAGGCACAGACTGCAGTTTTCCGGGGAATGATTGGACACAGCATGGTGAATAGCAAGATTCTTCTGCTGCACAGGCCCAGGGTCTGGTGGGAACTGGAGGGCCCACAAGTGCCGCTGCGACCCGACTGCCTTGCAGTAGTGAACAACTTTGTGTTTCTGTTGGGAGGGGAAGAGTTGGGGCCCGATGGCGAATTTCATGCCTCTTCAAAAGTTTTTAGGTATGATCCCCGACAAAATTCATGGCTGAGAATGTCGGACATGTCAGTCCCCCGATCTGAGTTCGCCGTTGGCATCATTGGAAAATACATCTATGCCGTGGCAGGGAGAACGAGAGACGAAACCTTTTACTCCACAGAACGTTATGACATCACGCAAAACAAATGGGAATTCATTGATCCATATCCAGTTAATAAATACGGCCATGAAGGAACAGTTCTCAATAATAAGCTCTACATAACTGGTGGCATAATGTCCTCCTCAACCTCCAAACAAGTATGTGTATTTGATCCCAGTAAAGAAGGGACTATAGAACAACGGACAAGGAGAACACAAGTGGTTACAACATGCTGGGAGAACAAGGCCAAAATGAATTATGCACGCTGCTTTCATAAAATGATTGCCCACAATGGGAAACTCTATGTATTTGGCGGGGTGTGTGTAATTTTACGGGCATCTTTTGAGTCTCAAGGCTGTCCGTCTACGGAAGTTTATAATCCTGATGCTGATCAGTGGACTATCCTGGCGTCAATGCCCATAGGAAGAAGTGGACACGGGGTGGCAGTTGTTGAAAAGCAGATAATAGTGCTTGGTGGCCTTTGTTACAATGGTCAGTACAGTGACTCCATACTCACCTTCGATCCAGAAGAAAATAAGTGGAAAGAAGATGAATACCCAAGGATGCCTTGTAAGCTGGACGGCCTGCAAGTCTGCAGCCTTTACTTTCCTGACTTTATATTGGAGCATGTCCGGCGATGTACCTAAAACATGGCTGTGGCTACATTACACTAATCAACTGGAGGGGAAACAGAGCAGGTTTTTAAAGGATTTGGGTGAGAGCAAGTTATGCAGTATTGAAAAAGTATTGCCCTTGAAATACAAGATGCCAAAAGAAGAAGCTGTGTACATCTTTTCTGTGCAGTTCAGAGTGTTTTGGTTTTTTGTTTAATTTTATTCTGTGTAGTCTTTGTCAAAATCTATAATAGATTTTAGATTCATTAATTCTCTACCATTTAACTTTAAAATCTTTTAATTGTTAATGGGGAAGTTTGCGTTTGTATAACTGTACTTGACAAGTTGCCCCTCGATACCCTCAGCCTGGCACTCTTAGTACCTGGTACAATTTCTGAAGAGCTTCCCAGATACCCTGAATTTTTGACCACTTTTATCATTTATTAGGTTGTTCCTTTTAGTTTCCTCTCCTGTTTATAATTTTATCAACAATCTTGGCCTTTCCACTAAAATCTTATTTCCTATGAGTTTGTAACCACGATTTCCCTATTGTCTTTCACTGTCTGATCAATCTGGTTCAGAATGATGCACTCATCAAAGAACAAACTCTTTAAGACAGTAACATTTTGAAAAGACTCCATTGTGCTGTTAGTTTAATGCAGAAAGCCATAGAGATCACAAGAACCGGACAGGAAATCGATTTTGATTTGGGGGGGGAGTGCAGGTGAGCATGGAGGAAAAAGATGCAATCTAGGAGCTGGGAGAATTTTAGCAGAGTGAATCAGATTATTTTGGGGAAATGAAAACCTTTTGAAGGAAGTGTTGAGCTCCCTCGTGTGTATAATCCTGTGTTTAACAGATTAGTTTTGTGTGTTCACTTTTCATAAGCTTTCACATGAATACAATCTTTGTTTTTACCTTTATTTGTAATGTAAAAGTTGTATTTTTAGAGTTTCCAAGGGACATCCCTGGAAACCAAAACTCCAACGTGAATTGTATCCTCCGAATATTCTAGCTCCGACAGTACGAACTAATTTAAGAAAGGGTTGCTGGGAAATCCTTCATTAGGTCACTGCAATGTCTTTTGTATGTTTAAACTTTATCATCATTGTGTGAATGAAGGGGGTTTGAGATAATAGGCCAAGTTTTCATCAAAATTACAGGAGTCAGGTAAACAAGTCCCCCATTGATTTGAGTTGAAATGAACTGTATTGTGTTCGGGTGGTGAAGCACTGGAAAGGCTTCTCTTTTAAAAAGAAAAAAATGTTCTGTTCTAAGAACAAACCATTTTTCAAAATGCATGTAAATGTATATTTTAGTACCATCTCCATGCCTTTATTCCAAAATAAACAGTAAACTCTACTTGCAGCTTTTCCAACAACTGAACAATTTATCTTGCACATTTGTAACACTTTTTATTTCTCTTTGTGATCCACAAAGCTTATTTAAAGATATTGGACACGTTTACGATTTTAACCATTCTGGAAACCAAAAAAAAGTAAGTCATGGATTTGATTGTAGGAAAACTATAGTAGACTTATCAAAAAAATTGTAAAGGGACAAAAAAAATCAGGAAGTGTAAAAAGTGTTGCAATGTAAATACTGAATCTTATTTTTCACTGCGGGCAAAGTGGATGCATCAAGCTTCCAAATAAAGTGTATTTAGTTAGCTATAGTCTTGAAAGTTTGTGCTACAGAAAATTAAAATATTTAAAAACAGATGATTTATCATCACTGACATATGCCATTGTTGTAGCAATCAAATTTAAGACCTCAATTACAAGATGTCATCTATAAATCAACAAGCTATATTCATCAATCTTGTATAGGTGGCTGTAGTCACTAACACATCCTCGTCACTTTACAATGTGTTCCAGTTCAGTAAGGTGCACCTTTGCAAACAACCATTCTGCTTGTTTTATAAATTCCATTTCCACGAATAAAAGACCATCTACTAGACAGCATAATGTACAAATCATCACTGATTTTTTTTAACACAACTCCCTGTACTGAGTAGTTTGCTTTTTATTTGAAGTCTTAAGATGAGGCTAATTTATAATATTCAACAAAAGTATGTCTATAGGATGGGGGGAGGGTAAGAAATTAAACCAATCCATGAAAACAATTAGTAATAAGGGAAGACCATGTGTCATACAGAAGTATATTAAGATAACATTTTTGTGTCTGGAAACACTATTTGTGTACAAGTCATGTGCACTGTTCTGGGTTTTAACAAATTACCTTAATTTTAAAATCTTGCAATAGACAAAGGGAAGTTTCTCAGTCCCTTAATTTCATGAAAATTTTGGTAACTATAGGAAACTTTCGATTAACTGGCCCCTAAATAACCGGAAATGTCGGTTAACCGGCAAAATTCAGGAGTAGGTTCAGGTAACTTTTATTACTTTTTTTACTCCATTTGTTGCTGTGCAAGGGTGTAGCTGCAGCTGTTGCTAAGCTACAGAGACGCTTGCAACTTGTGCCCATTGTTCTGAAGCTGGGTTTGTTGCTTTATACGGAGCTCTGAGCTCCGTATCTTTTACTATAGCGTTCGGTTATCTGGAATTGTTGATGAACCGGCACAACGTCGGTCCCGTCCGTGCCGGATAACAGAAAGTTTCCTGTATAAGAAACTGGGCTTTCAGACTATTGTCCCAGGGGTTTTAAGTGCCTGTGTTCAGAAACTAAATCTGAGGTTAAGACCAGTCTGCAAGGATTCTTTCAGTAAATCATTGTTTTATTGTGACTGAAATTGGGGATACTGAAAAGCACAGCAAATCTAAACTTCTATAATGCATTGTCAAGGTTTTGTGTAAAAGGGAAGTTTTTCTACATTTGAAACAGACTATGTAAATCATAAACGTTAGGCTGTTCCTGGACCATTTCACATGCAGCCAGTGTAGGTAAAGCACGACAAAAGGAATGATAGTTTTCTTAAATGCTGTAACAATTTTTTTTTAGATTTTATTCTCCTACTTAAAACCTACACATCTTTGGTCGTTGTCGAATCACGGACCAGCTGTTCTGTTGGTGTTGAGGACTGCCTTGACCAGCGGGAACAGGCCGCAGCATTTACAATCTAAGGCAGACCCAAGTTGTAATGCATTTACATGTTAACTATTTGACTGAATGGTCATGTCTTATTATTTATATTAACTGTATACCCTCACTGGAAATTGGAACCACACTGCAGTACAATATACAAAATATTCAAATACCCACTTAATCAGTGCAAAAAATATTTTGTGACTTTTTAAAGCTGAAGCTAATTTGTAAAAAATGTAAAAAGTGTTAAATAAAAGAGTTGAATTTTAAAAAGGACTCCCTTATTTGTCAATTCTACTCATATTTGAACATCTGAAACCATTTTCTATCAACACGCATTGCCTTAATTCCTATTAAAAGTAATGCAAGAAAGAATCAAAAGCGGTATTTGTGGGCTTGCCCTGATTTCTGTCAGTTTGAGGGCAAAATAGGTTTAAATGTATTTGTTTTCTATTTTATTAACATATCAATGGACATACATGATATTGGGATGATTGTTTTCAAATGTGGCAGCGTTCCAATGACCATAGGATGACTTGAGTAGAGGGTAAAATGATGCGTGCAGTGTTTTTACACTTTTCATCTACTGCATGAAATCCAATCATGAGTGTTCGTGATTTCCTGATGAGTACATTTAGAATTTTGTGACAACATTCACTAAACAGAAGCTGGCCAAATTGTTCAACACATGTGCAATTGTTTTTTGTTATTTATTGTATTTATAGTTCTTTGGTTTAAACCAATTTAACCCCCTTCCTCTCCACCCAATATTAAAAAATTGAAGTCAATGTTTTTTTCACCAACACTAATAAAATACAAACATAAGGAAACGATTTTTTTATTTTAAGTGGCATATATATTTGCCTGGGGTATGTCTCTTTTCTATGTTAGATTTATGATGATGCTCTCTGTAAATTAAAGATGTTATTTCATTTGCTACAATAGTGATAGGGTGGAACTGTTCATTTTATCTGTCCAGGTAACACAAATCCCAATCAGGAATGAAACAATAATAACCTTCATTTTAAGTAGTGGAACTCTAAAATTTGCACCTTCTGTAGAAATTCATAGTAACTTGCAGTTTTGCCCAATAAAATCTTTGTTCAGGTAACAGGAACTATAGTTGTGTAATCTGTATTCTTATTTTAAAAATACCACTCTTCGTGGATTAACAACCTCCTGGCTTACTTAAGAAGTAGGAGCAGGAGTAGGCCATATGGCCCCTCGGGCCTGCTCCGCCATTTAATAGGATCATGGCTGATCCGAACCTAGACTCACGTCCACTTCCCTGCCCTCTCCCCGTAACCCCTAATTCCCTTATCAGCTAGGAAACTGTCTATCTCCGTTTTCAATTTATTTAATGTCGCAGCTCTCTGAGGTAGCAAATTCCATAGATTTACTACCCTCTGAGTGAAGAAGTTTCTCCTCATCTCAGTTTTGAAAAGGCAGCCCCTTATTCTAAGATTATGCCCCCTAGTTCTAGTCTCACCCATCAGCGGAAACATCCTCACCGCATCCACCCGATCAAGCCCCCTCACAATCTTATATGTTTCGATAAGATCGCCTCTCATTCTTCTGAATTCCAATGAGTAGAGGCCCAACCTACTCAACCTTTCCTCATAAGTTGACCCCCTCATCTCCAGAATCAACCAAGTGAACCTTCTCTGAACTGCCTCGAGAGCAAGTATATCTTTTCTTAAATATGGAAACCAAAACTGTATGCAGTATTCCAGGTGTGGCCTCACCAGTGCCCTGTATAACTGAACTTGGTGCATCATAAAGACCAGGAAGGTCTGTCTTTTGATCTTTCGTCTGTGCTGAGTAAGCTAAACTTGTCAAGCGTAGCTACAATTAGCCTCAGTATTTCTGGGCTGACTAGGTGGAAGATCAGCCAGGGTTCTTGCTCTTCCTGGAAAATGCACACAAGTGGATAGCGGTTGTTGACAGGATTTGGTTTAGCTGTGATTTCTCCATGGTCAAATAATCTGCTGCTTGGTGTCTGGACTTGCACAGTATGAACAGTCACTTGTCTGAGCTGCTGGTACCCATGAAGCTACTAAGCAGGGTTGCCATCTTCAGGTCAGGAGAAAAATGGGAAATAAAATACATGAGACTTCAAGTAAGCATATCATGGTAATGAATGTCATAGTCATAACAGCAGAGAAGGAGGCCGTGCCACCTCGAGAGCAATCCAGTCAGTCCCATTCCCCCACTCTATCCCCGTGGCCCTGCAAGTTTATTTCCCTCAAGTGCCTATCCAGTCTCCCCTTGAAAACATTGAGTCTCCGCTTCCAGGTCATCATCACTCGCTGCGTAAAAAAGTTTTTCCTCACCTCCCCGCTGTATCTCTTGCCCAAAACCTTAAATCTGTATCTCCTAGTCCTTGTACCATCAACTAGTGGGAACAGCTTTTCCCCATCTAGCCTATCCAAACCCATCAAAATCTTGCACACCTCTATCAAATCACCCCTCAACCTTTGATCTAATGAAAACAAATCCAGCTTCTCCAACCTGTCCTGCTGCAACCTGGGGGCAAGATATAAGATTGGATTTAACTACAATGGCCCTCATACTCATTGGTTAGCTTCATGCATGCAGTATGGCCATTTGGTAATGTATCAGAGGGTGGCTCGTACCTGTGCAACCATTGTGCAGCATAAGTCATATCTTGAAGAGAAAGGGAGAAAATCAGATGGTTGGGGAAGAGGGAAGGACAACGTTGATTGCAGCTTCTTGCAACTTAAACTTTTGTTACAGAAAGGCTCTGAAAATAATTTCATGCACTCCAATATTTAATATTACATTAAAGACTAAAGCCATTCAATTTGTAATTTTTACTATCTGCATCCAACAGATCAATTTTATGAATACAACCAAAGTACATAGAATATCGCTTGTACACTGTCGTGGCCAAAGTGAAAGGCAACCAAAAAAAGACCTTCAAATGATATTACTTTACTGAACCGTTGTAAACTAGCATTAGTTCTGAGTGCATAAATCAGGGTCTGTTGCAGCTGATGTGTCACTTCCAATACATCTTGTCGTCTTTCAGTCAGGGAAAGGTGTCCCTAACACATCAAGTGATAGCTCCTGTGTCCAAGCATAGAGTTTATCCACTTCATGCTCCCAATCTTCATCTGAAGCTAAATGAGCAACTTGACTTTTCTCATCTTGATCACAGCTTGCGACAAACTGAGACCCATCCTGTGCAAGACGGCGATGAGTGGATTTACTCAGTTCTTCCTGGAAATCATGTTGATGAAAAGTAATAGATTTCAGAAAATTCAAACAAAAGCATCAATACAGAGGGTCCTCAAACCTTATGGCAGTACTGTATCTTTACATCATTTCCAAATAGGAAAAAAATAGTTCTTCTGCTCACTGGAATAGCATTCTATACTCATTGATTACTTTATTACAGGAAAAGTAAATCACAATCATGTCAATTGTACACTACACTAGCGTACAATGCACACACTGACAACTGGTACTGTACATGAATTTACAGGTAATCACTGACTGAAATAACTTGCTACTTAGCTTCTCTTGCCGAACTCCATGTTTATCACCATGTCAGTAATGATTAACCTTAATAGAGAACAGTAATAGAAGAGGAAAAACCTTCAATGCAATGTCCTTGACTTTGTGTGTATAAGGCCCTATCTGAGATACCCTGCGTTACACATTACCCCACACCTGCAAAGAGGCCTTCTCTTTCAAAGCTCCCTGATATGAACTAAATTCATTAGTCCTGATAACTTACTCGTGAATGGGAATCAGCATCTGTCATTTGTGCTCAGCAATGTGAGGATGTGCTGGGAATGGAACGCTGCATTTCAAGTACCCGCTGTCAGCACCGCGCACTCCCAACAACAACAACTTGCATTTATTTTATTCCCTTAAAGTAGAAAATGTCCTAAGATGCTTTACAAAGAGTTGAAAAAATAAGAGCTAAAGGAATAGATGTTAAGCCATGAAGGCACAGACTAGGAGGGTGACAGAAAGCTTGGTCAAAAAGATGAAGTTTAAGAAAGTTATTAGCGGTGGAAATGCAAAGGGATTTGGGAGTGTATGGAGCATGGACAATGAGGGGCAGTGAGACGGACATTCGAGAATGTCTCGCAATGTCTCACAAGCTCCTGCTTTCTATCCTATCACTGACCTTCCCTTTTGTTCTTTCATCCCCGCCCCCTTTTCCCAGCCCCTAAACTTGCTTTCCATTTCCTGCTATTTTCCCAGTTCTGACGAAAAGTCATCGACCTGAAGCGTTGACTCTGTTTCTCTCTCCGCCGATGCTGCCTGGCCTGCTGAGTTTTTCCAGCGTTTCCTGTTGTTATTTGGGACATTCGAGAAATTGGGTTTAGAAGCGACAAAAGCATGGCTAAGGGTTTCAGCAATAGAAAGGCCGAGCTGGGTAGGAGGAGGTCTCGGTGATGGAGAGGATATGACTGCAACCATGGCAGTATTTGAATAACAGCGTAAGGTGGAACAGGCTGCCAAGGTTTTGCATGATCTGGTTCAGTCCAAGTGAGTGGCTGAGGAGGGGGGATTGAGTCACTCGAAAAGGTGGTGCAGAGTTTGTGGTGGGGGCTAAAAATTGTGGTTTCAGTCTTCCCAATGTTCAGTTAGAGAAAGTTGTGACTCATCCATGACTTGATATCATCTTCTTCTTCTTAGGCAGTCCCTCGGAACCGAGGATGACTTGCTTCCACACTAACAATGAGTTCTCAGGTGACTGATGAGTCCAATGCGGGACCTACAGTCTCTGTCACTGTTGGGGTTGTCCATGAGGGTCCTGACGTTCCAGGTCCCGACCTTCATTTTGAAGGGTGGAAGATGCCTGTGTGTGAATTCTTTTAACGTGGGGTGGCCGTTGCACACCAGCCACCACACGGGCTTGACAGAGCAAGGTCTTGGTCCAATGGCGAGGGGATCCAAGACGATTGGCGACCAGGCTCTGCTACTTGATATCATACAGGCAGTTTGACAGCGCAGAGGTGGTCAGGGAGTCGATACAGGTGGTGAAGGGGTAGAGTTGGATGCCATCAACATACATATGGAAGCTGCCTGCAGATGATATCACCAAGGGGAGTATATAGATAAGGAAGAGGAAATGGCCAAGGATACATCCTTGGGGGAGTCCGGAGGTGATAGTGCGGAAGTGGGAAGAGAAGGCACTGTTGAATATCTGCTGGCTGCATTCAGAAAGGTAGAATCGAACCACACAAATCTAGTTCCTCGAATATTGGGTACAGTAGCATAGTGGTTATGTGACTAGACTCGTAATCCAGAGGCCTGGACTAATGATCTGGAGATGTGATTTCAATTCCCACCACAACAGCTGGGGAATTTAAATTAAATTAAATAAATCTGGAATAAAAAAGCTAGTATCAGTAATGGTGATCATGAAACTACTGGATTGTCATAAAAACCCATCTGGTTCACTAATGTCCTTTAGGGAAGGAAATCTACCGTCCTTACCCGGTCTGGCCTATATGTGACTCCAGACCCACAGCAATGTGGTTGACTCTTAACTGCCCTCTGAAATGGCCGAGCAAGCCACTCAGTTGTATTCAAGAAGGCGGCTCACCACCGCCACCTTCTCGAGGGCAATTAGGGATGGGCAATAAATGCTGGCCGTGCCGACGACGTCCACATCCCGTGAATGAATAAAAAAAATAGTGGGTGTACTCAGCAAGTTGACCATTCAATTAATTTACTTCATCAATAAACATTGGACTATGACATAAAATGAATTCCACTATTTTAACCAACACTGGATTAACCCGTGTAGTCATTGTTCTTTACGCAACAAGTGATAGGGAAATATAACATTTACCTCTTTGTTTTTATCCAAACCATAAATCTTTCTCATTTTGGAAACTTTTAGTCGTGCTTTGTAAGAACGGCGTTGTGACTCTCTTGATGTTTTTGAGGGTATTGAGGATCGACGTGGAGAGATTTGTGTGGCTGGAGTTGACGACCTAGGAAATGAAACATATGTATTTTTATGCATATTTTGGTATTTTTCTGATTAACAAAGTTGTTAGTTTGTCTATACGTGGTACCTTGTGTGTGCATGGGGGGCAGGGGGGCGTCAGGGTTGTGTAGCTGGTGTGTGTGTTGCAGAATTTCCACCCTCCAATTCATTTTGCCTCCAGTGACTGGATTAAGTAGTCCCAGATTAGCTGCACCATAGTCGTTCAGAGAAATGGTCCAACAACTACATGGTCTAGTCCAAAGATGCCCAAAATATGGTCCAGCAGGGGCGAACTGGCCATGAGTGGTCCCATGAATGGTTCCATTGCGCTGTATTATCAGTGCCCACCCCCCCCCCCAAACACTTTGTACATGAGAATTCTGATGATTCCTGGCCTCTTCGGGGGAGCCAGTCTGACCTTGTTGTCCAGGATCTATTTGCAGCCAACCTCCCCCTCACCTGAGGCCCTCAGCAGACCTGCTGCTCCATGTGTCTGAGAGAAACCGGGCTGGATTTTCTCAGCCCCAAGGAGGCGGGACTGCCGGTAAAGTAGCAGAAAGAGGTGGTAGATGGCAAACCCGCCCCCATCCCGCCTCCATGCCCTTTTGCCAGGAGACGGGAAGATGTGCTGCTTCGGGTCCCATCTCCTCGAGGTGGGAAAAGGATTAAATCCTTTTAACTGCCTGTTAACAGGTAGTTAACAGGCAGAAAAAAGGATTAGTCCCATTTTACCTTTTTAGGTGAAGGCTTCCCGACCTCAGTGAACCCCGCCAGGTTGGAGGAGTCGAGTAGGAGGTCTGCGGGGGTCAGAGGGACCTGAAAGTGCGATGTAGAGGTGAGTGATGGGTGCAAGTGTGGAGTGGTAAGTATGTAAGGTGAGTGATAAGTTTTTTTAAATGTTCACTTACCTTGTTTTCTTCCTACAGCCTTCATCCTCTCTGGATCGGGAGTCCCGACATCTTCCTTGTCGATTTCACAGACTGGCTGTTGGATCCTCCGAACCAACAGTCATCTGAAATCTACAAAGTTGAAAGGTTTGATGAGTCCTGAACACAAGGACTCATCAAACTACACAGAATGTCAGTGTTTGACAGCTTCACAGAGCTGTCAAACGCTGACATTTCTTCTTTCAAGAAACCTTGACAGATGGCACGTCAGACGTTGATGTGCTCTGTCAGTGACTTCCCCCTAATTGGCCTGTTGAGCCCGCAGGGCAGGCTTAACAAGGTCAATCAGGGGAAAATACCGCTGGTTGGCCAGAAGATGATGGAGGCGGGACATAGACCCGACAAGTAGCAGTCCCACCTCCAACTTGTCTCCATTGAGAAAATCCAGCCCACAGTGTTTTTTAAAAATATACGTTTTTTATTTAATTAAAGGATATGAAGTTGGTTTCTGGTAAGTGTTTTGTTAGTGGCCCTCTGTAAAGTAACTGGCTCATGGTTATGACACTTGTCAACAAGTTCTGAATACTCCTGCTTTAACCCCTAAACGCTACAACAAGTCACATTTATACAACACCTTCAATGTAGAAAAATGTCCCAAGGTGCTTCACAGGGGCATAAGGAAGAACAGACACTGAACCAAAGAAGAGATTAGGAGAGGTGGCCAAAAGCTTGGTCAAAGTGGTGAAGTTTTATGGGGTCTTAAAGGAGGAGAGGGAGGTGGAGAGGCTGAGCAATATAGAGAGGGAATTCTAGAGTGTGAAGGCATGGCTGTCAATGGTAGGATGGAGGGATGGGGGATACACAACAGGCCGGAGTCAGAGGGATAGACAGTTTTGGGGGAGGGTTGGGTTTTAACGTTGGAAGAAATTACAGACAGAGGAAGGTTTGAGGCCGTGTAGGGATACACAAGGATGAGAATTTTGAATTGGAGGCTGTGGGGGAGCGGAGGCCAATGTAGGTTAGTGAGGACGGGGTGGTGAGCGAGTGGCACTTTGTGTGGGATAGGATACAGGAAGAAGAGTTTGGATCAGCTGAAGTGTATGGAGGGTGGAGGAGGGAGGCTGGTCAGCAGAGAATTGCAGTAACCAGGTATGGAGGTGACAAAGGCATGAATGATGGTTTCAGCGGCAAATATGTTGCGGTAGGGGCGGAGACGAATGATACTGCAGAGGTGGGCAGTCTTTGTGATGGAGGGGACATCAGGTCGGAAACTCAGCTTGGGGTTGAAAAGGACGCCGAGGTTGTGAACAGACTTGTTTAGTCCGAGACAATGGCCTGGGAGGCAATGTTCACTGTAAGCTGCACTTTGTTCTGCGCGGCCTGTTTCTTTTAATGCGCGGTCCCTTTAAATTTCTGCGCATGCGTGGCATTTACAACGTCAAAGCCGGTGAGCGGCCTGCGCGAGACCTTTCCCATTACTGTGCAGCCACGCAGCTTAGAGGGAACATCATTGGGAGCAGATTGGAGTCAATGGCCAGGGTACGGAGTTTGTGGCAAAGGAGCAAAGATGACGGCTTTGGTCTTCCAAATGTCTGGCTGGAGGAAATTATAGCTCATCCAAGCCTGAATGTTGGACAAGCAGTCTGACAGCACAGTGGCGCTGGAGGGATCAAGAGAGATTGTCGAGAGGTAGCACCGGGTGTCATTGGCATGCATGTGGAAGCTGACCCCTTGTCTGCAGATTATGTCATCAAGGGATAGTTTATAAAAGCGGAAAAGGAGGGGACTTAGGATGGATCTTTTGGGGACTCTGGAGGTGAATGTGTGGGAGTGGAAATGCTCTGGCTACAATTGAATAGGTAAGAGTGTGACGAAAGCGAGGGCAACAGAGGAGAGGCATTGGAAGAGAATTTCCCATCTAATAAATGTTGGGGGGATTTTGTTACAGAAATCAGTTGTAATTAAATTGTGAAACAAAAACAAGTTGCTGAAAATACACAGCAGGTCGCTCAGCCTCTGTGGATAGGACAGCTAAGTTAATGCTTCAGACATACAGCCCTTCATTGGAACGGAAAAAATGAATGCACAGCAAACATTTTAATAGAATTAGTGAAAAAAGGGAAGAAAAAAAAGAGAAAAAGTCTCAGTGGAATGACCTGTAAACTGGTTAAAAGAAAAGCAAAAGAAAGATAGATGACTGTGATGATCTTCACATCAGACAATGGAAAGAAATTAGATAAGCGAAGAACATGTGACTTGCAAAGGCAGTGGGAGGCAACCCATTGAAGAGTTGCAGAGATGGATTGAAAGGGCTCGATTTTCCAAACCCCGAGGAGGCGGGAGTGGTGGGAAAATTGCAGAATTGGGGGGCAGGAACCCATCCCGCCCCCAACTCGCCTCCGTGCCAATGTCCCAGGAGGCAGGTACCCGACCCGCGCTGGGAGCCGCCTCCCCGAGGCGGGAAGGGGATTAGTGCCAATTAACTGCCTGTTAACAGGTAGTTTTTTGCCTAATCCCTATTTTGAGCCCGGAAGTGTGGGCTGTCCGACGGCTCTGAACCTCACCAGGGTCAGCGAGGCGGGCCGTCGGTCTGCGGGGGTCGGAGGGGCCGAGATGGCCATTGTGCAGGTGAGTGATGGGTGCATGTGTGCAGAGGTAAGTGTGTGAGGTAAGTGTAAAGTGTTTTAATAAGTTTTACGTACCTTTACTTTCTCCTGCAGGCTTCCTTCCTTCAGTTCTCGGGAGTCCCTCAGCTCACCGGCACAGAAAGCAGAATGGCCGCTGAACTGTCAAAAGCTGCAGCCTCTGCTTTCTGGTCTGGAGAGATCTCTAACTGAGTCTGAGTAGAAGGACTCAAGTTAGAAGACAGGTTGTCAGTGTTTGACAGCTTCACAGAGCTGTCAAACGCTGATTTTTCATCTGTCAAAAGCTCTTGACAGATGAAATGTCAATCGCTGATGTCACCAGTAACCAGGTGTCCCTTAATTGGCCTGCTGAGCCCGCTGGGCGGGCTTAACAAGGTCAATCATGGGAAAGTAGCGTGGGTTGGCCACAAGTCGATGGAGGCGGGACTACAACCCAAAAAGTGGGAGTCCCGCCTCCATCACGTCCCCATTGACAAAATCGAGCCCAAAGCCTCTACATCAGTTCTTGAAATTAAAACAGAAGCTGGCAAAATAGGGTGGTCTCCACTGGTCCACAAAAGAAAAGCAGGCAAATATCAAGAGCACGGACTCCCCCGTCAGTACTGTGTTCTAACAAAGGGTCTCCACCCCAGATATTACCTCCCTTCCTCCTAGACACCGACAGACTCACCTCACATCACCAACACCCCCTACTGTAAAGAAAATATCAAGCAGTATTCTAATGCTAAATATTTCTTTTCTTCTGAACTTTCATCCTTCTTTGTGTAAGCACTTTGTCTGATAATGTATTAAATGTGAGTTTATAGTTCCGCGTTTGTGGCTTCAGAACTGCAATGCTTTCTATATTTCCTGTTTATTACTGCTCTATCTATCTCATTGCATCTATCTTATGTAGTTGGAGTCTGATTTCTGAATATAAAATACCACGTGCATTTCACAAAGTCAACCTCTTCTGTTAAGATACCTGGCCTGAGAGATGGTTCGAATGTGTTGAAGTTGAATCTCTTCAGTAATCGGTTTGGAAAGCAGAATTGGCAATTCCTCCTTCAAACGCGGTGATAAAGTTCTGCTTTGAGCATAGTCTACAATGTCATACATAATTGTTGTTCTGGGCAGGTTCGTCAGGGTCAACAGTCTCCAGTAGTTGTCTCTGCCTCCAAGATTGGCTGGAGTCTCATCCAGATTACTTATGTACTACACAAGAATAACACAAATGAGAAAATAAACAGCACACTCATCAATAACCAAGTTCTTGCAGTGTAACATTATCAGCTTGAGTCATGTGATGCAGGTGATTTGTGTTTCACCCACACTAATTTATTGGTCTTCTCTGTTACCTCCTAGAAGGCGGCACTAAAACGGCTTTATTTTCTTTAAGTATTTATCAAAAGGTAGTACCCATGTATCTAACTTCAGGGGGAAAAACACCATTTATAAGAACGTAAGAAATAGGAGCAGGAGTCGGCCATTCGGCCCCTCGAGCCTGCTCCACCATTCAATAAGATCATGGCTGATCTTCTACCTCATCTCCACCTTCCAGCCCGATTCCCATATCCCTTAATATCCAAAAATCTATCGCTCTCTGTCTTGAATATACTCAACGACTGAGCCTCCACAGCCCTCTGGGGTAGAGAATTCCAAAGATTCACCACCCTCCGAGTGAAGAAATTTCTCCTCATCTAAGTCCTAAATGGTCAACTCCTTATTCTGAGACTCTGAACCCTGGTTCTAGACTCCCCAGCCAGGGGAAACATCCTCCCTGCATCTACCCTGTCAAGCCCTGTAAGAATTTTGTATGTTTCAATGAGATCACCTCTCATTCTTCTAAACTCTAGAGAATATAGGCCCAGTCTACTCAATCTCTCCTCATAGGACAACCCCCCCATCCCAGGAACCAGTCTGGTGAACCTTCGTTGCACTCCCTCTATGGCAAGTATATCCTTCCTTAGTTAAGGACACCAAAACTGTACACAATACTCCAGGTGTGGTCTCACCAGGGCCCTATATAACTGCAGTAAGATGTCTTTACTCTTATACTCAAATCCTCTTGTAATAAAGGTCAACATACCATTTGCTTTCCTAATTGCTTGCTGTACCTGCATATTAACTTTCAGTGATTCGTGTACAAGGACACCCAGGTCCCTCTGAACACCAACATTTCCCAATCTCTCACCATTTAAAAAATACTCTGGCTTTTCTATTTTTCCTACCAAAGTGGATAACTTCACATTTCTCCGCATTATATTCCATTTGCCATGTTCTTGCCCACTCAGCTTGTCTATATCCCCTTGAAGCCTCTTTGCATCCTGCTCACAACTTACATTCCCACCTAGCTTTGTATCATCAGCAAACTTGGATATATGGGCAGCACGGTGGCATAGTGGTTAGCACTGTTGCCTCACAGCGCCAGGGACCTGGGTTCGAATCCGGCCTCGGGCGACTGTCTGTGTGGAGTTTGCACATTCTCCCCGTGTTTGCGTGGGTTTCCTCCGGGTGCTCCGGTTTCCTCCCACAGTCCAAAGATGTGCGAGTTAGGTTGATTGGCTATGATAAATTGACCCTTAGTGTTAGGGGGATTAAATACGTGGGGATAGGGTGGGATATGTGTTGGTGTAGGGGTTACGGGGATCGGGTGGGATATGTGTCGGTGCAGGCTCGATGGGCCGAAATGGCCTCTATCTGCACTGTGGGGTTTCTGTGATTCTGTGATTACATTTGATACCCTCATCCAAATCATTGATGTAGATTGTGAATAGCTGAGGCCCAAGCACTGATCCTTGTGGTACCCCACTAGTTACAGCCTGCCAACCCGGAAATGACCCGTTTATTCCTACTCTCTGTTTTCTGTCCGTTAACCAATCCTCAATCGATGCTAGTATATTACCCCCAATCCCATGAGCCCTAATTTTGTTTAATAACCTGTGCGGCACCTTATCGAATGCCTTCTGAAAATCCAAATACACCACATCCACTGGTTCCCCCTTATCTATTCTGCTCGTTACAACCTCAAAAAACAGATTCGTCAAGCATGATTTCCCTTTCATAAATCCGTGTTGACTCTGCCCAATCCTATTATTATTTTCTAAGTGCTCTGTTACCACGTCCTTAATAATAGATTCTAGCGTTTTCCCTACTACTGATGTCAGGCTAACTGATCTGTAGTTCCCCATTTTCTCTCTCCCTCCTTTCTTAAATAGTGGGGTTACATTTGCTACCTTCCAATCCACAGGAACCGTTCCAGAATCTATGGAATTTTGGAAAATGACAACCAATGCATCCACTATCTCTATAGCCAACTCTTTCAAAACCCTAGGATCTAGGCTATCAGGTCCTGGGGATTTATCAGCTTTCAGTCCCATTAATTTCTCCAGTACTTTTTTCTACTAATACTAATTTCTTTCAGTTCCTCATTCTCACTAGACCCTTGGTTCTCCACTATTTCCAGGCGTTTTTTTGCGTCTTCTTCCGTGAAGACAGACACAAAGTATTTGTTTAATTTCTCTGCCATTTCCTTATTCCCCATTATAATTTCTCCTGTCTCAGCCTGTAAGGAACCTTTACTTTCGCTAATCTTTTCCTTTTTACATACCTATTGAAGCTTTACTGTCTGTTTTTATGTCTCTTGCCAGTTTACTCTCATTCTATTTTCCCTTTCTTTATCAATTTCTTGGTCCTCCTTTGCTGAATTCTAAGATTCTCCCAATCCTCAGGCTTACTACTCTTTTCGGCAACATTATAAGCCTCTTCCTTTGATCTAATACTATCTTTAACTTCTCTTGTTAGCCACAGTTGGACCACTTTTCCTGTGGGGTTTTTGTGCCTTAAAGGAATGTATATTTGTTGTAAATTATGTATTAATTCTTTAAATGTTAGCCATTGCTTGTCTACCGTCATACCTTTTAATGTAGTTTCCCAATCTACCTTAGCCAACTCGCCCCTCATACCTACGTAGTTTGCTTTGTTTAGATTTAAGACCCTAGTTTTGGATTTAACTAAATCACTTTTGAACTTAATATAAAATTCTATCATATTATGGTCACTCTTCCCTAAAGGCCCCTTTACTACAAGGTTATTAATTAACCCTTTCTCGTTGCACAATACTAGATCTAAAATAGCCTGTTCCCTAGTTGGTTCCTTAACATACTGATCTAGAAAACTATCTTGCATACATTCCATGAATTCGTCCTCCACACTATTACTGCAAATTTGGTTTGCCCAGTCTATATGTAGATTAAATGTCCCCCATGATCACTGTATTACCATTGTTACATGCGCCTCTAATTTCCTGATTTATACTCTGCCCTACATTACAACTACTGTTTGGGGGCCTATAAACAACTCCCACCAATGTTTTCTGCCCCTTGCTGTTTCTTAGCTCCACCCAAACTGATTCTACTTCTTGATTTTCGGAGCTAAGATCCTTTCTCTCTACTGTCTTTATCCCATCCTTTATTATCAGGGCTACCCCTCCTCCTTTTCCATTTTGCCTATCTCATTTGAAAGGTAAGTATCCTGGAATATTTGGTTCCCAACCGTGGTCACTTTGCAACCACGTCTCCATAATGGCTATTAGATCAAACCTATTAATTTCTATCTGCGCTATTAATTCATCTATTTTGTTGTGAATGCTTTGCACATTCAGATATAGTGTCTTTAGCTTTGACTTATTTCTACTTTTCCCTGATGTCACCTTAGTCACTGATGCCCTATTACCTTTGTTACTCTCTCTGTCCCTTCCCGACCCACTCTGCTTATTTTTACCCAAAACTCTGCTCTGCTCTAGAGCCTTGACATTTCTCTCGCTGCTTTTAAATTTTTCATTCCTGAATCCTCCCAACGCCCCACCCCCCCTTTCATTAGTTTAAAGCCCTGTGTACTGCCGTAGTTTATCGATTCGCCAGGACACTGGTCCCAGCCCGGTTTAAGTGGAGCCTGTCCCAACGGAACAGCTCCTTCTTTCCCCAGTACTGGTGCCAGTGCCCCATGAAGCAAAACCCCTGCCTCCCACACCACTCTTTCAGCCACGCATTTAACCTTCTATTCTGCTTATCCCTATGCCAATTGGCGCATGGCTCAGGTAACAATCCAGAGATTATTACCTTTGAGGTTCTGCGTTTTAATTTGGACCCCAACTCCTCAAACTGTCTCAGCAGAACCTCATTCCTAGTTCTACCTATGTCGTTGGTTCCTTCGTGGACCACGACAACTGGATCCTCCCCTCCCACTCCAAGTTCTTCTCCAGCTGTGAGGAGATGTCTTTAACCCTGGCACCGGGCAGGCAACACAACCTTCGGAGCTCCCGGTTGCGGCTGCAGAGAACAGTATCTATCCCCCTGACTATACTGTCCCCTACCACAACTACATTCCCTTTCACTCCCCCCGCTTGAATGGCCTCCTGCACCATGGTGCCATGGTCAGCTTGCTCATCCATCCTGCAGTCTTTTCCCTCATCCACACAGGCAGCAAGAACCTCATACCTGTTGAACAAGGGCAAAGGTTGAGGCTCCTCCAGCACTGCACCTGGGATCCTCTTACCTGCCTGAGTTGCAGTCACACCCTCCTGTCCCTTACCACTACCTAACCTAAGGGGTGTGACTGCCTCCCGGATCAAAGTGTCCAGGTAACTCTCCCACTCCCTGATGCCCCACAATGTCTGCACCTCAGACTCCAGCTCAAAAACCTTGATCTGAAGTTCCTCAAGATGCAGGCACTTACTGCAAACATGGTTGTTCCATCGCAAAGACATCCTCAATTATGTAATGTAGCACTACAACCATGCTAAGTGGGATAGACTAAGGACAAATCTAGTAGCCCAAAACTGGACGTCCATGCTATCAACCTTTATCAGCAGCAGAATCATACACCACCGCAATCTGTAACCTCAAGGCCCAGCAAATCCTTCACACCCTGATCACTATGAAGCCAGGAGAACAACCCCGATTCAATGCAGCACCAGGCATAGCTTAGAATCAGTTCCAAAACTAGTGAAGTTACTGCACTGAGCTATCTGCATGCTGAACACCAGGCTCCATCAGCGGTGGTGTACCCACAGTGTAAGTGCAAGACACAGGGTGAAATGTTTACAAGTACATCGGATATTCAATCATTTCGTTCATCACACACATTTCCAGGGCTGAATTAAATGGGGGCTGGGAGGTTCTGTCTGAAACAGGTGGGAGCTTGTGATGATATTTTAACATGCACATAGTATCCTGTTGGTTGTATGCAGAACACTGAGTGATCTACCGCCCATGTAAAATGGGCATCCAGGGTTGCTATGGACTGAGGTGTATATGCAAGTTCATTTAAAGAACTCAGTAATAAAATACAATGATCGATTTTCAGACCATTTCTGCACATTATTTCTTGTTTTCTTCCTGTTGTTACTGAGGGTTTCAGGAGCCTTTGTGATAATACTATTGCTGCCTTTTTTCCCCAACGACGTTACATTGGGTTTCTCCATAGAGGAAGAAATGGACCAATAGAGGAATGCCAGGCAAGGGAGACTGCAGCAGATACACTCTGCACCCACCCAATTGTGTGCCGTCATTTTTCCACTTGGACTTTTACCCGTGCAGAAAATCTAGTCTAAAGATATAAACAGTGAAAAATCTGTTCTCAGCTCTGTAAGAGCACATCCTCTGTAAGAGAACAGGTCCTCAAGGGTTATAATCCCTGGATTATTACCTGAGCCACGTGCAAACTGATGTAGGGATAAGCTGATTAGGGAAGTGAACACGTGACTAAAGGAGTGGTGTGGGAAAGAGGGGTTCCATTTCATGCGGCACTGGCACCAGTATTGGGACAGGAAGGGACTGTAAAAAGAAAGACTTGCATTTATATAGCGCCTTTCACGACCACCGGACGTCACAAAGCGCTTTACAGCCAATGAAGTACTTTTGGAGTTTAATCAGTGTTGTAATGTAGGAAACCGTTGGGACGGGCTCCACTTGAACCGGTCTGGGACCAGGGTCCCAGCAGAAAGGATAAATAAGGCGGTCACAAGGACTTTAAACTAGTAAATGGAGGGGAGGGCTCAGGTGGAAATTGTAGTTCAAAAACAAACAAAAGGGACAAGAGTAGAGTAAGAGTCAGAAATTGTGCTTTAGGCACTACAGGTAAAGGGAAAACTAAAAGATGTAAAGCGATTAAACCAGGAGAGCGAAATAAGAAACATGTGAGTAAAACATCAGAGCTGAAGGACAGGCTCGGGTGTGTGGCCCAAATAAACGTTCTTTACACAAACGCACAGAGTATAAGGAACAAACTGAATGAACTGCAGGCGCGAATTCAGATTGGAGGGTATGACATGGTAGCCATTACTGAGACATGGCTGCAAGACGGTCAGGACTGGGAACTAAATATACCAAGTTATAAGGTCTACAGGAAAGTTGGGCAAATGACAGAGGGGGAAGAGCAGCCTTAGGGATTAAGGATGAAATCACTTCAATGATAAGAGAGGATATAAAGAGAGGTAAGCACGCAGTGGAGACTTTATGGGTAGAATTAAGAAATAAGAAAGGATTTAAGACTGTCGTGGAAGTTTTGTATAGGTCCCCTGGTAGCAGCTGTGAAGTGCTAGATTGTATAAATGCAGAGATTAGACAAGCATGTAGTAAAGGCAGAATGGTTTTAATGGGGGGTTTTGACTTTCATATAGATTGGGAAAAGCAGACTAGCACCTGTCAGACAGGTAGTGAATTTCTTGAGTGTGCCCGGGATAGTTTTCTACAACAAGCAGCCCTAGAGGCAACAAGGGGAAAGCCATATTAGATTTAGTAATGAGTAATGAGCCAGATTTAGTTAACAGCCTAACTGTGCGTGAACATTTATCCAATAGCGATCGCGAGTTCAACGTAGCATTTGAAAGGGAGAAATGCGAAACAGCTACTAAGATTCTAGATTTGGGTAAGGCCGACTTCAACGGGATGAGGCAGAGACTGTCCACAGTAAACTGGGCAAATCTGTTAATGGGTAAAACGACAGAAGATCAAAAAAGAATGTAATGTGATAAGGATTAATCAAGGATAGTCAGCATGGCTTTGTCAGGGGGAGATCATGCCTAACCAATTTGATTGAATTTTTCGAGGGGGGTGACTAGGTGTGTGGATGAGGGTAGTGTAGTTGATGTAGTCTACATGGACTTCAGTAAGACTTTTGACAAAGTCCCGCATGGGAGACTGGTCAAGAAGGTAAGGGCCCATGGGATCATGGGCAATTTGGCACATTGGATCCAAAATTGGCTTAGTGGCAGGAGGCAGAGGGTGATGGTTGAAAGTTGTTTTTGTGACTGGAAGCTTGTGTCCAGTGGTGTACAGCAGGGATCAGTGCTGGGTCCTTTGCTGTTTGTAGTGTACATTAATGATTTAGATATGAATGTAGGAGGTATGATCAGTAAGTTTGCAGATGACACGAAAATTGGTGGAGTGGTAAATAGCGAGGAGGGAAGCCTCAGGCTACAGGACGATATAGACGGGTTGGTTAGATGGGCAGAACAGTGGCAAATGGAATTTAACCCTGAAAAGTGTGAGGTGATGCATTTTGGGAGGACTAACAAGGCAAGGGAATACATAATGAATGGTAGGACCCTAGGAAGTACAGAGGGTCAGAGGGACCTTGGTGTGCATGTACATAGATCCCTGAAGGCAGCAGGACAGGTAGATAAGGTGGTTAAAAAGGCATATGGGATACTTGCCTTCATTAGCCAAGGCATAGAATATAAGAGCAGGGAGGTTATGATGGAACTGTACAAAACGCTAGTTAGGCCACAGCTGGAATACTGTGTGCAGTTCTGGTCGCCACACTATAGGAAGGATGTGATTGCATTGGAGAGGGTGCAGAGGAGATTCACCAGGATGTTACCTGGGCTGGAGTGCTTCAGCTATGAAGAGAGACTGGACAGGCTGGGGTTGTTTTCCTTAGAGCAGAGAAGGCTGAGGGGGGACCTGATTGAGGTGTACAAAATTATGAGGGGCATAGATAGGGTAGATAGAAAGGAACTTTTCCCCTTAGTAGAGGGGTCAATAACCAGGGGGCATAGTTTCAAGGTAAGGGGCAGGAGGTTTAGAGGGGATTTGAGGAAAAACTTTTTCACCCAGAGGGTGGTTGGAATCTGGAACTCACTGCCTGAAAGGGTGGTAGAGGCAGGAACCCTCAAAACATTCAAGGAAACTAATACTGAATCGGAGACAGGGACTCAATAAAATTAAAGTAAGTAAATTAATAGTAATGAAGAAAATAATGGTACTGAAGAGTGACAAATCCCCAGGACCAGATGGATTCCATCCCAGGGTTTTAAAGGAAGTAGGTGAGCACATTGCAGATGCACTAACTATAATCTTCCAAAGTTCTCTCGATTCAGAAACTGTCCCTTTAGATTGGAAAATTGTGCATGTCACTCCACTATTTTAGAATGATGAGAGAGGGAAACCAGGGAATTATAGACCAGTTAGCCTAACATCTGTTGTCGGGAAATTGCTAGAGTCTATAATTAAGGATAGGGTGACTGAACACCTTGAAAATGTTCAGTTGATCAGAGAGAGCCCGCATGGATTTGTGAAAGGTGGGTCATGCCTGACAAAACTGATTGAATTTATTGAAGAGGTGACTAAAGTAGCGGACAGGGGAATGTCTATGGATGTTATTTATATGGACTTCCAGAAGGCATTTGATAAAGTCCCACATAAGAGACTGTTAACTAAGGTAGAAACCCACGGAATTGAGGGCAAATTATTGACCTGGTTAGGAAATTGGCTGAGCGGCAGGAGACAGAGAGTGGGGATAATGGGCTGGTACTGAAATTGGCAGGATGTGACTAGTGGTGTCCCGCAGGGATCTGTGTTGGGGCCTCAGCTATTCACAGTATTTATTAACGACTTAGATGATGGCATAGAAAGTCATATATCCAGATTTGCCAATGACACAAAGATAGGCGGCATTGTAGGCAGTGTAGATGAAAGCATAAAATTACAAAGGGATGTCGACAGATTAAGTGAATGGACAAAACTGTGGCAAATGGATTTCAATGTGAGGTCATCCACTTTGGACCTAAAAAGGATCGAACAGGGTACTTTCTAAATGGTGAAAAGCTAAAAACAGTGGAGGTCCCAAGAGACTTGGGGGTTCAGGTACATAGATCATTAAAATGTCATGAACAGGTACAGAAAATAATTAAAAAGTCTAATGGAATGCTGGCCTTTCTATCTAGAGGACTAGAATACAAGGGGGTAGAAGTTATGCTGCAGCTGTACAAAACCCTGGTTAGACCACACCTGGAGCACTGTGAGCAGTTCTGGGCACCACACCTTAGGAAGGATATATTGGCCTTGGAGGGAGTGCAGCGTAGGTTTACCAGAATGATACCCGGACTCCAAGGGTTAAGTTACGAGGAGAGATTACACAAAGTAGGGTTGTATTCCCCAGAATTTAGGTTAAGGGGTGATTTGATCGAAGTTTTCAGGATATTAAGGGGAACAGATAGGGTAGATAGAGAGAAACAATTTCCGCTGGTTGGGGATTCTAGGACTAGGGGCATCGTCTAAAAATTAGAGCCAGACCTTTCAGGAGTGAAATTAGGAAACACTTCTGCACACAAAGGGTGGTAGAAGTTTGGAACTCTCTTCTGCAAATGGTAATTGATGCGAGATCAATTGCTAATTTTAAATCTGAGATTGAAAGCTTTTTATTAACCAAAGGTACTAAGGGATATGGGCCAAAGGAGGGTATATAGAGTTAGGTCGCAGATCAGCCATGATCTCATTGAATGGCCGAACAGGTTCGAGGGGCTGAATGGCCTCCTCCTGTTCCTATGTTCCAACAATCCTGCTCCCAGCAGGAGAAATGCCCAAAAGAAGCTGTCAGAGAATCGGTGCCAGTGTTGTATGGGGTTGCCAGCTTTGGTTGGGTGCATTCCTGTAGATTTCATCACATGACCTCCCGCCTTGAACCACCCCGACCCCAGACTCCCGCCACTGGTCCATCCTCCAGATGCACTGCCTTCCCACGCCAATCGGAAAGGGGGCAGACTCTTCACTACCCAATTGGATTAATCTTGACTGTTAGTGGAACAGCCTTTTTTCCTCATCTCCAATATTTTTATAACTATTAAATGAAAGTGGTCAAAGAAAAAGAAAAAACACAATTAATGCCCTATGATGTTTTTTCCTGGGTTGCTTGTGGCAGGGTCCTGGAAATTAATCTTCAATCCCTGGAGATTCCAGGTCATTCCTGGAGGGATGGAAACCCTAGTGTTGTAGCCCTATTTCTAATCCACGCTGGCTTTGAGTATCACTCCCTGCTGGAAATGCAGAGTCGCTGAATTTACCGATAAAATCAGACAGCTTCATCCACTCTATTATTTTAGTAAATTGTACCATTACAAAACCAGCTTTCAAACCTGCATATAGTCTTTCATTGTAACAATATCAACTTCAGCTGCAACTTTGGTTCTTTGATACTGAAGGTTATCCTGTATTATAATTTCGTAGAATTTCCTGTGTCCCATCATTCTGCAGGAAGCTACTGCTGCCTGTAAAGAAAAGAAGCCCGTAGTCTCTTTAATATTTTTAAAAAAATAACATTTCATGAATTAAAGTAAATCTGTGAATTATAATGTTAAAGCCCAGAAAGAAAGGCAATTCACATCAGCTCCTTCCTAAACCCTCCCAAAAAACAAAGCAATTCAATCATTAAAGTTTAAGCAACAAGGAAGCTATTGACTGCTTTACGATGAGCATTTCAAGTTTGTTAACATTTCTCACTGGCTGTATTAGAACGTTGCTTTCACATCTTTAAAGTTTCTTTGTGCATATATTTCATACAGGCGTCAATTCGGGACCATTGCTCCTCGAGTACAACATGCACCAGTAATGCACTGACCTCACCTCACCCGAGCTTGCAAGGCTGGGTCATTTAAATGATTAAAATATGTTGCACATTAGCCCAGGTGGAAGGAGTGTACTGCTAAAGAGGGCGGGATATTAGAGTGACCTATGGTAGCTGGGAAAATCTAAATAGAAAACATAGAAAAATAGGAGCAGGGGTAGGCCATTCGGCCCTTTGAGCCTGCTCCGCCATTCAATATGATCATGGCTGATCCTCTATCTCAATACCATATTCCCGCTCTCTCCCCATACCCCTTGATGCCTTTTGTGTCTAGAATGGGTATGACCACTTAAAGTTAAAGTTAAGTGGTTGGGGGACAAAAATTCTTCAAGCTTTAGAAAGGCTGAAAATAGTTCTTAAAATATTTGTTAATCTTTCCAAAGTCTACTAGGGGCAGGCAAAAAACAAGATAAGGTAAACCCAATGCCTAGGCACATTGCAGAGTTTGTGGGCAAATGGTGGAGCCCTTGATCCCCTGTTACTGTTTGGAAAAATGAATGTATTCTACATGAGGTGAGTACGAGAAGTGTTTGCCCTGTTTAACACTCAGGTCACCCTCCTTACAAGACAACAGTGCACCATGCCTGGCAGAAGTGGCAGCCAGGTTCAACACTGTGTGTAGTATCTTCAGGACCATGAACAGATACGGAAAATGTAGTATACTTTAAAGAACCTGGCAAGGTAAGACAACCTAACAGTATCGTGAATCACATAGATGGGGCATGAATGTATTCCAGAAAATGTTACCTGTCAATCTGCTCTACATTTACTGCTCACCCATGATAAACTCTCACATGATTTTACAATTCCTGAGTACAGGAAACTCTCGATTTACCGGCACCTAAATAACCGGAAATCTCTGTTAACGGGCAAAATTCAGGAGTAGGTTCAGGTAAGTTTTACTTCATATTAGTGGCTGTTCCTGGATCTGTGGCTGTGTAACCGGGGTCCCTGCATCTGTTGCTAAGCAACAGGGACGCTTGGATCTTGTGGCCGGGTTCCTGCATCTGTTGCTAAGCAACAGGGACGCCTGGATCTTGTGGCCGTTCTTGCACCTGTTGCTAAGCAATAGGGAAGCCTGAATCTGTTGCTGTGTACGGGGCTCTCGTACCTTTTAACTATACCTCTCTGTAATCTGGACTTTTTGATAAACCGGCACCACGTCGGTCCCGTCGGTGCCGGATAAAAAAGAGTTTCCTGTACATCGCATGCACACACATACTTCAGCAAGGCACACATAAAAGATGCAACTTACAACTGAAACCCTCGCCATACTCACATCTCCCAAGAACGCCACATATCAAACCATTGTAACACAAACACGGTCACTTATTAACAGCCTGATGGGCTCAGAGTAATCATCAGTGAGACACAGTGGGCAGCCATTTCATGCTATGCAGAGGGAAAGAGGACGTAAGTGCTGGTCACGATGACTAACACATCCGTTAGCTGGTTGATACATGCATGAGCAGCAGATTCATTGATATGACAGTGCTAGCTGCAATGAGCCACAGTTAATAGCTGAGGGCAGTGGTTGCAGGTTTCTTGGTTGCAGATGGCAAAACTTTGCAACAGGCTGCCACCTGGCCATCAGCAAGCTGATATAGTTGGCGAGTAGGTGTGCCAAGGTCTACAGATATGTTCCGGTGCTTGCTGATCCTGGCTTGCCTTCTTTCATCTTGTGCCACCTCAACCAAGAAGCACTATTTTAGAGGCACTTTAAAAAACAAACTTACCTGAAGGAGTAAAAAAGTTACTTCGAGTCTACAGCACAGAAACAGGCCATTCGGCCCATCTGATCTATGCCAACGTTTAGGCTCCACACCAGCCTCCTCCACTCCCACCAAATTTATTTTCTCACAAAAAACATTAATTTAAAATGGCAAATAAAATCCATACAGTACTAAAATGGTACTGTAAATAGTGCAAAAAAATATATAAAGCCTGCAGCACTTTTAGACCCTGGAAGCTTCCTTTGCTCCCATTCCAAATAGCCACTGTGTTAAAAAAAAAGGCAATCCCAGGGCAAATCCTGCAGAACTGCATTGTGTTCATTGAATTATTTTAACATAAAATCTGGGGTTGTAACGAGGCTAAGGTACAAAATGGTCACAAACCCTCCAGCACACAAAACGCTGCTGACCATAGAATTGGAGGGCCTGCTCTCCCGATTTTCCAATCGCCCTGTGCCTGTGTCGCAACTACTATTCCAGTGCATAGCAGTGCAGAGTTGGCCCCATAGCTTTTTTAAAAATTGCTCCCCAATATAAACCTATTTAAATATTCACATGACATTTAAAATTCTAATTACAGGTTTCCCCCAACGTTGTATCTATCTGAATACAGGAAACTCTTTGGTATCCGGCACCGATGGGACCGGCGTGTTGCCGGTTGATTAAAAATTCCGGATGACGGAGAGGGTTATCTACCGAGGCTATTTTTAACAAACAAAGAGTCAGACTCCTGTTATTGAGGCGTTCGGACTTCCGACAGTGCCAAGAAGCCGAGTAGTTGCAGTTTGGAGAACTACCCCCACTGACTAACTCGGCCACCGGAGACTCGGACTCGGCAACATTTCCGGTTATTGAGGTGTTGTTTTCGGAGCGAGAATTTTGCTGGTTAATAGAGAATTACGGATATTTAGGTGCCATTTAAACGAGAGTTTCCTGTAATCTCTTTCTGTTCTTCTAGAGTATGCAAACATTCACTTAATAAACTGCTGTTTCACTTTATGAACTTTTATTTTTCCTCATCCTCCATTAATACATGTAATATATCCAGGTGAAGCAAAAGACGATTCATTAGGAAAAGTGGGATAAGAGAGATATATCTTTAGCATTGAGGATTTGACTACAGCATTATACCTGGCAACATTCACAGAATTTGGTCAAAAAGGCCAGTTTGAATCAATCTTTTTCCCCTGTACTTTTTATTTAGTGACTTTGTGTCTCCCGAGATAGGAATGAATTAATTAGAATTTGCCAGCCTATTACGAGTTGAAACAGGTCAATTTTTTATTTTAAAACACAATTAGAATGTATTTACTGTAAATAATCAGCAATATTTCAAGGAATGTCTATAAAAACTCAATGTAGAACTCCCAGGTGGTTCATTAGGTAAATGTGTGGCCCAGCATGATGCTGACGACACAGCTCAGAAGGCTCTCAGGTTTGATCTCTGATCTGCAATGAGTTAGCTGATCTCAGAGACTGGGACACTACAATCGGCCTCACTAGGGAAGTGGAGGTGGGCCAAGCAGCCGAGTTCCCAGTCTTGATTGCTATCAAGTGACTCGTGTTAGCCGTCAGGTGAGAACAGAATTATGAATAAGCTGCTGACATTCATTGCTGAAGTTTGCCCTTCAAGAATTGACACTTGGGGCTGGATTTTCATTGAGTCGTCGGGTAGGAGGCGGGACTACAACTTTCGGGGTTGTAGTCCCGCCCCCATCGAGTTCTAGCCAACCCATGCGATTTTCACTTGATTGACCTTGTTGAGCCCGCCCAGCGGGCTCAGCAGGCCAATTAAGGGCCACCCGGCAACAGGTGACGTCACAGATTGAAATTTCATCTGTCAAGACCTTTTGACAGATGAAATATCAGCGTTCGACAGCTGTTTGAAGCTGTCAAACACTGACAATCTGTACTCTAAGTTAATTCCTTCCTGTCAGGATGATTTAGAGATCTCCCCGGAACAGAAAGCTAAATGCTGGAAGTTTTGACAGATCGCGGCCATTCTGCTTTCTGTGCCGGTGAGATGAGGGACTCACGAGACCTGAAGGAAGGAAGGCTGTAAAGGTACGTAAATGTAAGTACAACTTCTTTAAACACTTTACACACACCAAACACACTTACCTCTGCACTCATGCACCCATCACTCACCTGAACACCGGACATCTTGACCCCTCCAAGCCCTTCATCCCGACAGCCCGCCTCGCTAACTTGGCGTGGTTTGGAGCTGTCGGGAATCCCACATTTCAACAATGAAAATAGGGATTAGGCTAAAAACTGCCTGTTAACTACCTGTTAACAGGCAGTTAATTGGCACTAATCCCCTTCCCGCCTCGGGGAGGCGGGTCCCAGTGCGGGTCGGGTACCCGTCTCCTTTGAAACTGGCATGGAGGCGGGTTGGGGGCGGGATGGGTTCGTGCCCCCCGATTTCGGGATTTTAACCCCCCACAAGCCTCCAATCCCGCCTCCACGGCCCAATGAAAATCCTGCCCTTGGACTAGGTACTGGAGAGCTACTGATGTGAACCAAACCCAGGATGATTTAGCACCTTGGGGACAGAGAGAAATGGAGAGGGCAAGAGAGAAAACTGAAAACAGAAAATGCAAAAAATACATAATACATCAAATGTTATCTGCAAGGGAAAGGTAGGCTAACATTTCAAGTGTAACCCTTCATCAGAACTGAGTTGGGGAACAAAGATTTTTCTACTAACCTTGCGCACTGAGTACTGACACTGGGTGACTATAAAAAGGAGAGATACTAGATTCAGCTTGATCACAGAATAATGTTTAAACTTACTGCCAGCAATATTCAAATGTTTATGTCTGAACAAAATATATGCTACTGGCACAGTGCTAATGGAGGGATTAAGAGTAATTTGTGCCTGTACAGACCAGGAGAATCCCAGCAATGTATGGAGGAGTGCCAGGCAGGGAGGGATTGGGTGTGTGTTCATGGACATTGGGTAAAGACAGGATTAGGCTCTGCTGTGATAGCCTCCACAGTTGAACAGCTTGACAGCACTCACTGTCAAGGTTCGCACATGGTATTGGAAGCTGACTGCCACCTGTTGAGCCCAGCACGGGGAATCAACAGCTTCTGGAGGACAGCAAATTGAAAGGAAAAATTAGAAAAATCAGAGTTACCTCCGTCGCAGGCTTGATTATTCTTTTCCCACTGAAATACTGATTCGTATAATTCCCAGTGTGCTGAAAAATCTTAAACACAAGGATAGGAGGAAATTCTTCTCCAGCAAATCTGAGGGAAAAATAGGAAGACTGATTTCTGTAAATGATGTCAGCTGTTCTAAGTAACCGTGCTGTTTCACGTTTTAAGTTAGAAGTCATGAGTGATGTGTTCCTGGTCCATCATTCAACATGTAAATGAGCTGACCCTACCAATTCAAGTGGGGTCATCGTCGCAATTCACTGGCAGGCAGAAGTCCTGCCCTGTCAGCGTTGCTGCAGTGCAAACAGCGGTCTGGTTATATGCGATGTTATAACACGTACAAAGCAGAACTTGTTAAAAATATATACAGGAAACTTTCGATTTACCGGCACCTAAATAACCGGAAATCTCGGTTAACCGGCAAAATTCAGGAGTAGGTTCAGGTAACTTTTATTACTTTTTTTACTCCATTTGTTGCTGTGCAAGGGTGTGGCTGCAGCTGTTGCTAAGCTACAGAGACGCTTGCAACTTGTGCCCATTGTTCTGAAGACAGGGTTTGTTGCTTTATACGGAGCTCTCAGCTCCGTATCTTTTACTATAGCGTTCGGTTATCCAGAATTTTTGATGAACCGGCACCACGTCGGTCCCGTCCGTGCCGGATAAAAAAAAGATTCCTGTATATTTTGACACAATGAAACAGCTCTTAATGGTTGGTTAATTTTGAAATTAAAAATATTTTTCTGCCGATGAAAATTATGAAAAACTACAGAGAACTGATGAAATATAGTTATACTCTCTGCACCACTATGCATTTCTCAAATATGGGCAATTCTGTGTTCATTTATTTTGCACTTCTCTCTATTTTTTTTCCAGGTATGTTACAGTTGCTTTGTTGGATAGTGTCCTACAGAACTTACCTGAACCTAACCTTATACGCCATGCTGGTATCCTTCAGGAGCTCAGCATCGGAGGGTTGTAGCTTCCTTAGAATGTTAGTTGTCAGACAGTGTTCCTATCACAGAAGGGAACAGTGGTAAATTTGCACAAGTGCATCAGAAAATAAACTGCGTGTATGCTTTGGGGAAAAATAGCACTTATTAAAACACAATGATCTTATGAATGTCTTTTAAAGTCAGATATAAGCACTGCATTCAGTCAAATATGATAATGTAGAAGGATGAGAATTATTGACTTTTTGCAAAGTTTTTTTTAATAAAAAGAGGATTGGCTAAACTTAAATTAAAATTCTGGAAGCCAAGCCTATATTTATTGGATGGGCTTTGCTGGTTCTTGACCAGACTGATATATCCAATCATTGAGAAACTCTAATTACGGTGAGCAGAAATGTAGTTAAATGTAGTCTGACTAGAAGGGCAGGGCTGTCTACAGCACCCTATGGACACTCACACAATCTCCAGTTCTGGAGAATTACTCATGTGAATATCAGTCACTGGGGCACCAGTTCTTAAAAATTCATAAAGTAACGGCCAGAGACTTAAGAGGAAATGGTGCACTTCTCCATTATTAACTGCCTGCAAAAATGGGTTCTGCTATTACACTTACCGCTGCACAGATTGTGTGCTTGAGTAGGCAAAATAGCTGTTTATTTCTGTAAGAACACCATGACGTCTGAATAATTCTAGCTGCAAAATCAGGATCAATTCTGAAAAACAGAAAGTAAAGATCATCTGATTATATTGGACATTATTTATTGTTCAAAGTAGATTTGCATAGTTGAGGTAAGGTAAGAAATACCTCAATCTATCTGGTGCAATTAAAAGCACTGACACATTCCCAAAGCAGAATTCATTATCAATTCCTCCTTTCTCTAATCATGCCTCCTCCTTTTCCATTGAATTGTTCTTGAATGGACTTTCTCAGGATTGTCTATTCCTTTGCTCCTACCTCCAAAAACATATGGTGGGAGCCAGGATAAAGAGAAAAAGGCAAATAAAGAAATATAGTTACGGTAGAGAAAATATAACCTAATTAGAAGAATAAAGATAAGAGGGACAAGGTAAAGCAGAATGACGTGTTTATTTTTTATTGTGTTTATGTTCATTAAAATTGTATAGTACAGTTAATATTACAAATACAAAGCTATTCCTGACATTTCAGTGGGTTAATTGATTTATTTGTCACAGCGCTCGAGCTAGAAATATACAAAGCTGTCCTGCCAAAGGAAACAGTCATTCCTCTGAACCTAACAGCATAGCTGTCCAAACATTAAATACCATGCTCTGATATAGATGATATTTTAGATCTGTATATATCTAATAGCTAAAACCAAAGTAGGTGTAAAGCTTTGACTCCCACAACTACCTGGATTATACTTCTTCCCACCCCTGTTAAGTGGCAAGTAACATTTGGGCCACAAAAGTGCCAGGCAATGACTATCTCCAACAAGAGTCTAGCCACCGCCCCTTGACATTCAACGGCATTACCATCGCCGAATCCCCCACCATCAACATCCTGGGGGTCACCATTGACCAGAAACTTAACTGGACCAGCCACAGGAATAAGGTGCATAAAAGAGTGAGAGTGTTGGATAGTACTAGAGAAGAAAGTAGTACTAGAGGTGGAAGTAGTACCATATTAGATAGGAGCAGACTAAGACTATGAAAAATTCAAAAATGGGTTTAGAATGCATGTACGTAAACGCACAAAGTGTGGTGAACATAAGAAATAGCAGCAGGAATAGGCCACTTGGCTCCTCGAGCCTGCTCCGCCATTCAGTAAGATCATGGCTGATCTAGGGCTCAAAGCCACTTCCCAGCCTGCTCCCCATAACCCTTCACTCTCTTATCTTGCAAAAATTTGTCTATCTCCACTTTAAATGTATTTAATGACCCGGCCTCCACAGCTCTCTGAGGCAGAGAATTCGACCCTCTGAGAGAAGAAGTTCCTCCTCACCTCAGTTCTAAAAGGGCGATCCTTTATTCTGAGATTGTGCCCCCGAGTTCTAGATTTCCCCACGAGGGGAAACATCGGGGTCGATTTTCCTGAAGCTGTCGAGAAGAAGGCAGGACTACAACTTTTGGGTTTTAGACCCGCCTACTTTGACGTCCGGCCAATCCGCGCGATTTTCCCTTGATTGACATTGTTGAGCCCGCTGGGGCCAATTAAGGGCCACCCGGCAACAGGTGACGTCACAGACTGCAAGTTCATCTGTCAAGAGTTCTTGACAGATGAAATATCAGTGTTTCACAGCTGTTTGAAGCTGCGAAACACTGACACTCTGATTTCTAACATGAGTCCTTCTGCACAGACTCAGTTAGAACTCTCAGCAACACTCAAAGCTGAAGGCTGTCACTTTTCACAGATCACAGCCGTTCAGCTTTAAGTGCCGGCTGAGTGATGGGCTCCCGACAGCTACAGGAAGAAAGGCTGTTAAGTATAGGTAAGTAAAAGTTCTTTACACACTTTAGACACACCAAACACACTTACCTTTGCACTCATGCACCCATCACTTACCTGAACACCGACATTGCAACCCCTCCAACTCCTTCAACCCGACGGCCCGCCTGCTCTAACCTGGCGTGGTTTGGAGCCGTCGGGAATCCCACACAAAACCCCTCAAAATAGGGATTAGGCTAAAAACTGCCTGTGGCAGTTAATTGGCACTAATTCCTTCCCGCCTGGTTTCAGTGGGTCCCAGTGCGGGGTGGGGACCCGCCGCCTCTGAAAGTTGCGTGGAGCGGGGTTTTGGGCGGGATGGTGTCGGGACCCCTGAATTCGGGATTTTCCCCCCCCACACGCCTGAAACCCCGCCTGACGGCTCCACGAAAATCGACCCCATCCTCTCTGCCTCGACCCTGTCAAGCCCCCTCAGTATCTTATATGTTTCGATAAGATCACCTCTCATTCTTCTAAATTCCAATGAGTATAGGTCCAGCCTGCTCAACCTTTCCTCATAAGTCAAACCCCTCATCTCTGGAATTAACCTAGTGAATCGTCTCTGAACTGCCTCCAATGCAAGTATATCCTTCCTTAAATAAGGAGACCAAAACTCTACGCAGTACTCAAGGTGTGGTCTCACCAATACCTTGTGAATAAGGTTGGTGAGCTACAAGCACAATTAGCCGTGTGGCAATATGATGTTGTGGCAATAACGAAAACATGGCTTAAAAACGGAGAGGACTGGGCACTTAATATTCAAGGGTACAAGGTGTTCAGAAAAGATAGGGAAGGAAAAAAGGGAGTTGGGGTGGCCGTGCTGATTAAGGAAGACATTGTAGTGTTGGAAAGGGAGGATGTTCTTGAGGAGACAAGGACAGAATCCATTTGGTCAGAGTTGAGGAGCAAAAAGGGTATGATCACGCTATTGGGGGTATTCTACAGGCCTCCAAATAGTGAAAGGGAAGTAGAGGAGCAAATCTGCAGGGAAATCGCAGAGATATGCAAGAGCTATAGAGTGGTGATATTGGGGGACTTTAATTACCCAAATATCGATTGGGATAATGCATGGGTAAAGAGAAAGGAGAGGGAGGAATTTCTGAAATGTATTCAGGAGAATTTCCTTGACCAGTATGTTCTTGGCCCAACTAGGAAGGAGGCATTGCTGGATCTGGTGCTGGGGAATGAGTTAGGCCAGGTCGGCCAAGTGCCTGTGGGAGAACACTTGGGTACGAGTGATCATCGTATCATAAGACTTAGATTAGCAATGGAGAGGAGCAAAGAACAATCTAGAGTGGAACTTCTAAACTGGAATAGGGCTAACTTCAATGCGATGCGAAAGGATCTAGCCAAGGTAAAATGGAACCAAAGACTGACAGGAAAAACTGTAACGGAACAATGGGTGATCTTTAAAGAGGAGATGTTCCAAGTACAGGCTAGGTACATTCCAACAAGAGGGAAGAGTAAGGGAACCAAAGCAAGGGCTCCTTGGATGGCAAGGGAGATAGAGAAGATGATGAAACAAAAAAAGAGGGTGTATGATGCATGTCAGGTGAATTCTTCAAGGGAGAACCAGACCAAATACAATGGCCCGTATTTTCCGATCGGAGGCTTCCTGCGTGCGGATGCCATGATCTGGAAAAAATCTACGCTCTTACCTGAGGGCTCTGGAGATTTGGACATTTCCGCTCCTGGGCCTCTCCTGGTGCACAGGCGCAGAGGCCCAGGTATCCCGGGGCGCAGGCAGTTCGCAAGCATCCCTGGGATCACGTGGGCCATGTGGAACCAATGGAAGAAGGAAATTCCCCTTCATACTTTTGACAGGTCTCTCAGCTTAGACCTGTCAAATGTATGAATGGGAATCACTCAAAAACACACTAAAACATTAAATATATATTTTTTAAATCACGTTTTTAAAATTAGTTAAAATTACATTAAATTAAATATTTTAAACAAAAATTTATTTTTTTGAAAAAAATAATTCAAGTTTTTTACAGGGCTAAAAATAAACTTACCTTTTTTTTAAAGTACTTCTGTCAGCAGTGAATTCCAGGTCATTTCACTCGCTGCCTAAAAATGTTTTCCCTCACATCCCCCCTGTATCTCTTGCCCAAAACCTTAAATCTGTGTCCCCTAGTCCTCGTACCATCAACTAGTGGGAACAGCCTTTCCCCGTCTAGCCTATCCAAACCCGTCATAATCTTGTACACCTTTATCAAATCACCCCTCAACCTCCTTTGCTCTAATGAAAACAAATCCAGCTTCTCCAACCTGTCCTTGTAGCTAAGATCCCCCATCCCCAGAACCATTCTGGTAAATCTCCTCTGCACCCTTCTCAAGGGCCTTCACATCCTTCCTAAAGTGTGGTGACCAGAACTGGACGCAATACTCCAGTTGTGGCCTAACCAGCGCTTTATAAATGTTCAGCATAACTTTTCTACTTTTGTACTCAATACCTCTATTTATGAAGTCCAAGATCCCATATGCTTTGCTAACCACTCTCTCAATATGTCCCGCCACCTTCAGGGACCTATGCACATGAACTCACAGGTCCCTCTGTCCCTGCACACTCTTTAAAACTGTGCCATTAAGTGTATATTACCTCTCCATGTTCCTTCTGCCAAAATGCATCACCTCACACTTCTCTGTATTAAATTCCATCTGCCACTTGTCTGCCCATTCTGCTAGCCTTTCTATGTCCTGTTGCAGTCGATTGGTATCATCCTCACTGTTTGCCACACCCCCAAGTTTGGTGTCATCGGCAAATTAAGAAATTCTACTCTGCATTCCAATATCCAGGTCATTTATATATATATCAAAAAAGCAGTGGCCCCAGCACTGACCCTTGGGGAACACCACTGTCTACCATCCTCCAGTCTGAAAAACAGCCATTTACCACAACTCGCTGTTTTCTGTCCTTAAGCCCATTCCTTATCCAAGCTGCAACTGACCCACCTATTCCATTAGCCTCACTTTTGTTAACCAGCCTTCTATGTGGTACTTTGTCAAACGCCTTCCGAAAATCCATGCAGACAACATCCATTGCATTCCTTTCATCAATCCTCTGTTACTTCATCAAAAAATTCAATTAGATTAGTCAAACACGATCTGCCTTTTACAAATCCGTGTCGGCTCTCCTTAATTAGCTTCAACCTCTCCAAGTGCCCGTTAATTTTTTCTTTGATTATTGTTTCTAAAACTTTAGCCACCACTGATGTTAACCACCTCAATGCTGTCAAACACTGACAGAACAACTGTCAAACTCCATGTGGACGTAGTCCCTTTAAGGAAACCGGCTGATGACACATCATCAAATGACGTCATCAGACCCGCTTCCTGTTAATTGGCCGGTAAGCCTGGCCTTCAACAAGGCTAATCAAGGTAAAATCACGTCTGCAGAGCGGATGCAGCTGGGAGCAGGACCGGAACCCAGAAACCAGCTGTCCCGCCCCCAGCCCGCCTCCTCAATTAAATTTGCGGCCAAAGGGTGGTAGAGGTTTGGAACTCTCTTCCGCCAATGGAAGTTGATGCTGGGTCATTTGTTAATTTTAAATCAGAGATTGATAGATTTTTGTTAACCAAAGGTATTAAGGGATATGGGGCAAAGGTGGGTATGTGGAGTTAGGTCACAGATCAGCCATGAGCTCATTGAATGGTAGAACAGGTTCGAGGGGCTAAATGGCCTCCTCCTGTTCCTATGAAACATTAACTCATCTGTTCTCTCCACAGATACTGCCTGACCTGTGCTTCTAGTAATTTCTGTTTTTGTTTATGGAGTTAAATTATATAGATTATGACACTCATTTTATTTTTAATGGAAAGTGAACTTCTTCTTCTTATCGTGTCCATGGACAGTCTATACATAGCCCAGCCAGAACTGGACACATTTTTGCACCTTGTTGTTGAATTCGGCAAGATCTGCAACAGTGCAGGGTTCCTCTAACGATAGGCATTGCAGGAGATGTTGCATAGTCTGTGCCTCAGTTCCACATTCACAAGTTGTCGGGCTGGTTGAATATCCCCATTTGCTTAGTGACACCTTTGAGCAACCTACACCGGTCCTAAGTCTGTTAAGGCACTTCCAGGTTGCCCAGTTGCAATTAGCTCCTGGGGGAAGGCTTTCATCAAGTAAAATTGACAGCACGTGAATTGTGACATTTTAAGCAAATCATAATCAGGCCCTTTATTTCCTCAAAGATTATACAGTTTTTTTTTTACAATAATCTAAAGCCACAGATAAACAAAGAGAAATTTGGGGAGATAATCAGCCTGATAACTGAATAAAAACACAGACAGACAGGAAACTGGAAGAGTGATTCTGTAAATGGAGGGCCAGGGATAGGTGATGGGCCATTACTAGCAGTGCAACAGATGTATGCTTTTCTTGGTGTAAGAGACAAGCATTTTGGCATTAACCCAAATCTTTTTTTACTCTCTTCCAGTAACCTATTGATATTATTTACGTTAAACATAGAGTAACACAAAACAAAACATATGAGTCCATTTATTTTGGTAATGAAAAACACATGAATTACTTACATCTTTGGTTTAGATTTTTTCTTGTGTGATGCTATTTCTTTATTATTCTGTAATAAGAGATCACTTTGCAGAGTTTGACAGAAACACGGTGAACATTTACTTTCTAATTCAGTAGGATCCATTCTTAGTATTTCAAAATCATTCTGAAGACACAAAAATGAGTTACAGTAATTATCTCATCACGACGGTCTGCGTCATTGCTAAGTAATGCCGTTAGAAAGTATTTGAGGAGACATCAATGCTGTATCAATACAGTATAATGACCAGGAACTTAACCATTTTCACACACCATAGTGTTTCACAAGAGAAATTTTATGTGTCTGAAAGATGATATTTTCTATTAGCCATGGCTCAGTGGGCAGCACCCTTGCCCGAGTCAGAAGGTTGTGGGTTCAAGTCCCACTCCAGAGACTTAAGCACAAAAATCTGAGCTGACACTCCAGTACAGTGCTTAGGGAGTGCTGCACTGTCGGAGGTGCCGTCTTTCGGATGAGACGTTAAACCGAGGCCCCGTCTGCTCTCTCAGGTGGACGTAAAAGATCCCATGGCACTATTTCGAAGAACAGCAGGGGCGTTCTCCCCAGTGTCCTGGCCAATATTTATCCCTCAATCAACATAACAAAAACAGATTATCTGGTTATTATCACGTTGCTGTTTGTGGGAGCTTGCTGTGCGCAAACTGGCTGCTGTGTTTCCCACATTACAACAGTGACCACACTTCAAAATTACTTCATTGGCTGTAAAGCGCTTTGAAACGTCCGGTGGTCGTGAAAGTCTTTCTTTCTTATTACAGCATATTGAAGGTGTGTTAATTTAAATGTGCTTATTGTACTGTACGGCATATTGGTATTAAAGCTTAAACGTAAACCATCATGCATAAATCAGCTAGTGTCAATTACTGCTTGTAACATGGTAGTTCATCAAAAGCAGATTATTCTTAAAAAAGCCAGGGAAATGGTGAATTTATTGGATTACCCAGCATTTACCACTCCATCCTGATTATTTTACTGAATCAAAGAGACTCTGCGATCTTAAGAAAATACTGAGAGAGGCAAATATTAACTAAACTTGTTATCTTCTGCAAAGAATAAGAGAATCCATCATGGTGAGATCATAATGTAGAGGAGTTTATCGATTGCCCATCTAGGACAGCGACTGTAAGGACAGAATGCTAATCAATACCTTTTTAACATTTGGTATTTCACAGGACCATCCGCCCTGACTATCCTCCTTTAGGGGATTATGTAAGCAGAGTTTCATTGAGGTTGCAATGACATGCTTGGCAAAGGGTGATTGAAAGTGAAATCAGACCTCTGACAAATAATCTGGTATTTGAGCCAAGCAAGTCTGTAGTACTCCAGGATGTGACTAATGATTGGCTTGCCAGCCTGACTCACAGATGGTACCTGAGGAGGGATAGATCTGTCACTGGGAGCTGAAAATCTTCCCACTGAACTCCATAGAATCATAGACATTTATAGCACAGAAGGAGCCACTCAGCCTCTTGTGTCTGTGCCGGCCAAAGAAGAGCTATTCAGCCGAATCGCACTTTCCAGCTCTTGGTCTGTAGCCTTGTAGGTTACAGCACTTCAAGTGCATATCCAAGTACTTTTTAAATGTGATGAGGGTCTCTGCCTCTACCACCCTTTCAGGCAGTGAGTTCCAGACCCCCACCACCCTCTGGGTGAAAAAAGTTCCCCTCAACTCCCCTCTAATCCTTCTACCAATTACTTTAAATCTCTGCCCCCTGGTTATTGACCGCTTTGCTAAGGGAAATAGGTCCTTCCTATCCTCTCTATCTAGGCCCCTCATAATATTAAGTCTCCCCTCAGCCTCCTCTGTTCCAAAGAAAACCCCAGCCTATCCAATCTTTCCTCATAGCTAAAATTCCCCAGCCCAGGCAACATCCTCGTAAATCTCCTCTGTACCCTCTCTAGTGCAATCACATCCTTCCTGTAATGTGGTGACCAGAACTGCACGCAGTACTCTAGCTGCGGCCTAACTAGTGTTTTATACAGTTCAAGCATAACCTCCCTGCTCTTGTATTCTATGCCTCGGCTAATAAAGGCAAGTATCCCGTATGCCTTCTTAACCACCTTATCTACCTGTCCTGCTACCTTCAGGGATCTGTGGACAGGCACTCCAAGGTCTCTCTGTTCCTCTACACTTCTCAGTATCCTACCTTGTTAGCCCTCCCCAAATGCATTACCTCACACTTCTCCGGACTCAATTCCATTTGTCACTTTTCTGCCCACCTGACAGTCCATTGTTATCTTCCTGCAGTCTACAGCTTTCTTCCGCACTATCAACCACACGGCCAATTTCTGTATCATCTGTAAACTTCTTAATCATGTCCCCTACATTGAAGTCTAAATCATTGATGTATACCACAGAAAGCAAGGGACCAAGTACTGAGCCCTGCGGAACCCCACTGGAAGCAGCATTCCAGTCACAAAAACATTCGTCGACCATTACCGTTTGCTTCCTGCCACTGAGCCAATTTTAAAGAAAGAACATAAGAACAAAAGAAATAGGAGCAGGAGTCGGCCATTTGGCCCTTCGAGCCTGCTCCGCCATTCAATGAGATCATGGCTGATCTTCTACCTCAACTCTACCCTCCCACACTATCCCCATATCCCTTAATTCCCTTAGTTCCCAAAAATTTATCGACAACTGTCTTGAATATACTCAACGACTGAGCCTCCACAGCTCTCTGGGGTAGAGAATTCCAAAGAGTCACAACCCTTTGAGTGAAGAAATTTCTCCTCATCTCAGTACTAAATGGCCGACCCCTTATTCTGAGACTGTGACCTCATGTTCCTGATTCCCCAGCCAGGGGAAACATTTCCCCAGCATTAACCCTGTCAAGCCCCTTAAGAATTTTATGTTTCAATTAGATCTCCGCTCATTCTTCTAAACTCTAGGGAATATAGGTCTAGTCTACTCATTCTCTCTTCATAAAGCAATCCCTTCATCCCAAGAACCAGTTGTGGTAAACCACTGTTTGTATTCCTGTTTGTCCTGTTTGTATTCCACTGTGTACATGCCTGGACATGCCTCGGCTGACTCCTCCCACAGGTCCTAGTATAAAGGTGACTGCTCCCCAGCCCTTTGTATTTCTGGACCGGTCGACCACTCGAGGCAGACCTCCATTCTGTTGTTAATAAAAGCCTTTAGTTACTCTTCTAACTCTCAGTCTTTTATGAGTAATTGATAGCGCATCACCAGTCTAGTGAACCTTCTTTGCACTCCCTCTAGGGCAAGTATGTCTTTCCTTAGGTACTCCAGGTGTGGTCTCACCAATGCCCTGTATAATTGTAGTAAGACTTCTTTACTCTTATACTCTAAACCCTTTGTAACAAAAGCTAACATACCATTTGCTTTCCTAATTTCTTGTTGTACCTGTATCAAATCAAATCAAATCAACTTTTATTGTCATTGTTAGTGCACAAGTGCAGTACAACGAAATGTAGGCTTGCGGCTCCCGAGAGTGTACATTTGGATTAAGACATTTAAACATTCAACATACATTTGGCTTGTAGTATATTAACATAAACATAACCATAATAAAGTGCATTGGCAGATGTGCAGGCTTTAGAGTTTATTTGTGGAGTTCAGTAGGATGACAGCCCTGGGAAAGAAGCTGTTCCTAAATCTGGTCGTACGGGTGCGAATGCATCTGTAGCGTCTCCCAGATGGCAGGAGGGCGAACAGACAGTGGCTGGGGTGGGTAGGATCTTTGATGATGCACCGTGACCTCCGTAGACAGCGTTTCTGGTATATGTGCTCTACGGTCGGTAGCCGGGTGCCGGTAATGCGTTGGGCAGTTTTGACTACCCGCTGCAGGGCTTTCCGGTCATAGTAGCTATAGCTGCCATACCATACTGTGATACAGTTTGTCAGGATGCTCTCTATTGTGCAGTGGTAAAAGTTAGAGAGGATCAGGGGTGACAGGTTACATCCCTTCAGCCTCCTTAGGAAATATAGGCGCTGCTGGGCCTTCTTCAACAGAGGAGGTATTGAGGGACCAGGAGAGGTCTTCCGTGATGTGGACTCCGAGGAACTTAAAGCTGTCCACCCTTTCCACCACAACTTTCTGTGATTCATGTACAGTAAACTCTTTCTTATCCGGCACCTACGGGACCAGGATGCTACCGGTTGATGAAAAATTCTGGATAACAGAGGGGTATACAGTACCTACCAAGGCAATTTTTAACACAAACAAAAATAAAAAATCAAGAAATGTACTGTATAATTGGGTGCTCACCTACAGAATGTTCCATTAAATGTATGCGGTGCTACTTTTCCACTCACCATCACCACTGACTAACTCGGCCACCGCAGGAGACTCGGACTCGGCAAAACAAGTGCTGGATGGATTCGGCAAGATTACCGGTTATTGAGGTGTTGTTTTGTATTGAGATATATCTATTTTGCCGGTTATTAAAGTATTCCAGATGATAAAGTGCCGTTTAAACAAGAGTTTACTGTACGAGGACACCCGGGTCCCTCTGAATGCAAACATTTCCAGTCTCTAACCATTCAAAAAATATTCAGCTTTTTTGTTTTTTCTACCAAAGTGGGTAACTTCACACTTCCCCACATTGTATTCCGTTTGCCATGTTCTTGCCCACTCAGTCAACCTGTCTATATCTCTCTGCAGCCTCTTTGCGTCCCCCTCACAGCTTACTTTCCCACCTAACTTTGTATCATCAGCTAACTTAGATACATTACACTCAGTCCCTTCGTCTAAGTCATTAATATAGATTGTGAATAGCTGAGGCCCAAGCACTGATCCTTGCGGTACCCCGCTAGTTACAGCCTGCCAACCCGAAAAAGTCCCGTTTATTCCGACTCTCTGTTTTCTATCCATTAACTAATCCTCAATCCATGTTAATATATTACCCCCAACCCCATGAGTCCTAATTTTGTGTAATAACCTCTTGTGTGGCACCTTATCGAATGCTTTTTGAAAATCCAAATACACTACATTCACTGGTTCCCCTTTATCCATCCTACTAGTTACATCTTCAGAAAACTCTAACAGATTTGTCAAAGACGATTTCCCTTTCATAAAACCATGTTGACTCTGCCCAATCATATTATGATTTTCTCAGTGCCCTGTTACCACACCCCTAATAATAGGTTCTAGCATTTTCCCTACTACTGGTCAGGCTAACTGGCCAATAGATCCCCGTTTTTTCTCTTCCTTCTTTCTTATGTTTACTACCTTCCAATCCTTGGGGACTGTTCTCGAATCTAGGGAATTCTGGAAGATTGATACCACTGCATCCACTATCTCTGCAGCTACCTCTTAAAACCCTAGGATGCAGGTTGTCAGGTCCAGGGGATTTGTCGCAACTTAGTTCCATTAATTTCTCTAGTACTATGTCTTTACTTATACTGATTTCTTTAAGTTCCTCATTCTCTCTAAACCCTTGGTTCTCCATTATTTCCAGAATGTTTGTGTGTCTTCTACCGTCATACCTTTTAATGCAGTTTCCCAATCTACCTTAGCCAACTCGCCTCTCATACCTATGTACAGGAAACTCTCTGGTATCTGGCACTGACGGGACCGGGATGGTGCCGGTTGATTAAAAATTCCGGATGACGGAGAGGGTTATCTACCGAGGCTATTTTTAACAAACAAAGAGTCAGACTCTTGTTATTGAGGTGTTCGGACTTCTGACAGCGCCAAGAAGCCGAGTAGTGGCGGTTTGGAGAACTACCCCCACTGACTACCCCCTCTCCCCACCGCGGGAGACTCGGACTCGGCAACATTTCTGGTTATTGAGGTGTTTTCGGAGTATGAATTTTGCTGGTTAATAGAGAATTCCGGATATTTAGGTGCCGTTTAAACGAGAGTTTCCTGTAGTTTGTTTTGTTAAGATTTAAGACCCTGGTTTCGGACTTAACTAAATCACTTTCAAACTCAATGTAAAATTCTATCATGTTATGGTCACTCTTCCCTAAAGGCCTCTTTGCTACAAGGTTATTAATTAACCGTTTCTCATTGCACAATACTAGATCTAAAATAGCCTGTTTCCTAGTTGGTTCCTCAACATACTGATCCAGAAAACTATCTTGTATACATTCCATGAACTCGTCCTCCACACTATTATTGCAAATTTGGTTTGCCCAGTCTATATGTAGATTAAAATCCTCCATGATTACTGCAATAACCTTGTTACATGCACCTCTAATTTCCTGATTTATACTCTGCCCTACATTACAACTACTCTTTGGGGGCCTATAAACAACTCCCACCAACGTTTTCTGCCCCTTGCTGTTTCTTAGCTCCACCCAAACTGATTCTACTTCTTGATTTTCGGAGCCAAGATCCTTTCTCTCTACTGTCTTTATCCCATCCCTTATTATCAGGGCTACCCCTCCTCCTTTTCCATTTTGCCTATCTCTTCTAAAAGTTAAGTATCCTGGAATATTTCATTCCCAACCTTGGCCACATTGCAACCACGTCTCCATAGTGGCTATTAGATCAAACCTGTTCATTTTTAACTGCGCTATTAATTCATCTATTTTGTTGCGAATGCTTCGCGCATTCATATACTGTATAGTGCCTTTAGCTTTGACTTTTTTCTATTTTTCCCTGATGACACCCGAGTCACTGATGCCCTATTACCTTTGTTACTTTCTCTGTCCCTTCCTGCTCTGCTCTAGAGCCTTGACATTTCCCTTGCTGCTTTTAAAGTTACTCTTTCCTGGATCCCCCCACCCCACCTTCACTAGTTTAAAGCCCTGTCTACTGCCCTAGTTAGTCGATTTGCCAGGACACTGGTTCCAGCCTGGTTTAAGTGGAGCGCGTCCCAACGGAACAGCTCCCTCTTTCCCCAGTACTGGTGCCAGTGGCCCATGAAGCAAAACCCCTGCCTCCCACACCACTCTTTCAGCCACACATCTAACCTTCTAATCTGCTTATCCCTATGCCAATTGGCGCGTGGCTCAGGTAACAATCCAGGGATTATTACCTTTGAGGTTCTGCTTTTTAACTTGGACCCTAACTCCTCAAACTCTCTCAGCAGAACCTCATTCCTAGTTGTCCCTACATGGACCACGACAACTGGATCCTCCCCTTCCCACTCCAAGTTCTTCTCCAGCCGTGAGGAGATGTCATTAACCCTGGCACCGGGCAGGCAACACAGCCTTCGGTACTCCCTGTCACAGCTGCACAGAACAGTATCTATCACCCTGACTATATTGTCGCCTACCACTACCACATTCCTTTTTAGTCCCTCCACTTGAATGGCCTTCTGTACCACAGTGCCGTGGTCAGTTTGCCCATCCTCCCTGCAGTTCTTGTTCTCATCCATACACGTAGCAAGTACCTCGTACCTGTTGGACAAGGTCAAGGGCTGAGGCTCCTCCATCACTATATCCTGGGTCCCCATACCTGCCTGACTCGCAGTCACACCCTCCTGTCCCTGACCATTGACTAACTCTAAAGTACTACTTAACCTAAAGGGTGTGACTGCTTCCTGGAACAAAGTGTCCAGGTAACTCTCCCCTTCCCTGATGTATCGCAATGTCTGCAGCTCGGACTCCAGCTCAACAACTCTGAGCCGAAGTTCCTCGAGCTGCAGACACTTACTGCAAATGTGGTTGCTCGGGATCGCGCTGGTCTCCACCAACTCCCACATGCTGCAGTTACGACACCACCTGCACTGCCATCTCTATCTAATCTTATTTTACTTATATAATTATTCGTTTTTATTCAAACGATTATTTTTAATTTTAATTTTTAGTTTTAATTAGTTAATTTAGTTTAAGTTATTAATTCAATAAAGTTATAGTTAACTCTCCCAGTTCTGAATTTAATCCACTTACCTAACCTAGAGAGCAAAAGAGTTATAATACTCACCAACCAATCACCTACCTGCTGTCCTATGACGTCGCGCCTTGATTTTTTGTTTTTGGTTTTGAATTTGAATGCGCTGCCACTCAGCCCGAGGCCTTCTCTCCCACTGTATCTGTACCGCTGCTCCTCCTCTTGCTGTCGCTCAGGTCCACTCAGCCCGAGGCCTTCGCTCCCGCTGTATCTGTGCTGTCGCTCAGCCCGAGGCCTTCGCTCCCGCTGTATCTGTGCTGCCGCTCAGCCCGAGGCCTTCGCTCCCGCTGTATCTGTGCTGTCGCTCAGCCCGAGGCCTTCGCTCCCGCTGTATCTGTGCTGTCGCTCAGCCCGAGGCCTTCTCTCCTGCTGTATCTGTGCCACCGCTCAGCCCGAGGCCTTCGCTCCCGCTGTATCTGTGCTGTCGCTCAGCCCGAGGCCTTCTCTCCTGCTGTATCTGTGCTGTCGCTCAGCCCGAGGCCTTCTCTCCCGCTGTATCTGTGCTGTCGCTCAGCCCGAGGCCTTCTCTCCTGCTGTATCTGTGCTGTCGCTCAGCCCGAGGCCTTCTCTCCCGCTGTATCTGTGCTGTAGCTCAGCCCGAGGCCTTCTCTCCTGCTGTATCTGTGCTGTCGCTCAGCCCGAGGCCTTCGCTCCCGCTGTATCTGTGCCGCTGCTCAGCCTGAGGCCTTCTCTCCCGCTGTATCTGTGCCACCGCTCAGCCCGAGGCCTTCTCTCCCGCTGTATCTGGGCCGCCGCTCAGCCCGAGGCCTTCTCTCCCGCTGTATCTGTGCCGCTGCTCCTCCTGCTGCCGCTCAGCCCGAGGCCTTCTCTCCCGCTGTATCTGTGCTGTCGCTCAGCCCGAGGCCTTCTCTCCCGCTGTATCTGGGCTGCCGCTCAGCCCGAGGCCTTCTCTCCCGCTGTATCTGGGCCGCCGCTCAGCCCGAGGCCTTCTCTCCCGCTGTATCTGTGCCGCTGCTCCTCCTGCTGCCGCTCAGCCCGAGGCCTTCTCTCCCGCTGTATCTGTGCTGTCGCTCAGCCCGAGGCCTTCGCTCCCGCTGTATCTGTGCTGTCGCTCAGCCCGAGGCCTTCTCTCCCGCTGTATCTGTGCCGCTGCTCCTCCTGCTGCCGCTCAGCCCGAGGCCTTCTCTCCCGCTGTATCTGTGCTGTCGCTCAGCCCGAGGCCTTCTCTCCCGCTGTATCTGTGCCGCTGCTCCTCCTGCTGCCGCTCAGCCCGAGGCCTTCTCTCCCGCTGTATCTGTGCCACTGCTCAGCCCGAGGCCTTCTCTCCCGCTGTATCTGTGCCACTGCTCAGCCCGAGGCCTTCTCTCCCGCTGTATCTGTGCCGCTGCTCCTCCTGCTGCCGCTCAGTCCGAGGCCTTCTCTCCCGCTGTATCTGTGCCGCTGCTCCTCCTGCTGCCGCTCAGTCCGAGGCCTTCTCTCCCGCTGTATCTGTGCCGCCGCTGCTCCTCCTGCTGCCTCTCAGGTCCGCAAAGATTTGCATTTATATAGCGCCTTTCACGACCACCGGATCCAACTTGCCACTTTCCCTTGGATCCCATGGGCTTTTATTTTTCTGACCAAACTGCCACGTGGGTCCTTGTCAAAAGCCTTGCTAAAATCCATGTAGACTACATCAAATGTGTTACCCTCATCAACCCTTCTTGTTACCTCCTCAAAAAATACAATCAAGTTAGTCAGACACGACCTTCCCTTAACAAATCTATGCTGACTGTCCTTGATTAATCCGTGCCTTTCTAAATGCCGATCAATATTGTCCCTCAGAATTTTTTCCAATAAATTGCCCACCACTGAGGTTAGGCTGACTGGCCTGTAATTACTCGGTCTATCCCTTGCTCCCTTTTCAAACAATGGTACAACGTTAGCAGTCCTCCAGCACCACACCACATCTGTAGCCAGAGAGGATTGGAAAATGATGGTCAGAGCCTCTGCTATTTCCTCCCTTGCTTCTCTTAACTGCCTGGGATACATTTCATCCAGGCCTGGCGATTTATCTATTTTTAAAGATGCTAAACCCCTCAATATTTCCTCTCACTATGTTTATCTCATCTAATATTTCACACTCTTCCTCCTTAACTACAATATCTGCATCGTCGCTCTCTTTTGTGAAGACAGACGTAAAGTATTCATTAAGAACCATGCCCACGTCTTCCACCTCCACACACAGATTACCTTTTTGGTCTCTAATAGGCCCTACTGCTACCTGGGATGGCAGGAATGACGTATGAGGAGAGATTGGGTCGATTGGGCTTATATTCACTTGAGTTTAGAAGAATGAGAGGGGATCTCATTGAAACTTATAAAATTCTAACAGGACTAGACAGACTAGATGCAGGAAGGATGTTCCCGATGGCGGGGAGTCCAGAACCAGGGGTCACAGTCTAAGGATAAGGGGTAAGCCATTTAGAACTGAGATGAGGAGGAATTTCTTCACCCAGAGAGTGGTGAACCTGTGGAATTCTCTATCACAGAAGGCGGTGGAGGCCAATTCATTAAATACATTCAAGAAGGAGTTGGATATATTTCTTGAGGCTAAAGGGAGCAAGGGATATGGGGAGAAAGCAGGGACAGGGTACTGAATTTGGATGATCAGCCATGATCTCATTAAATGGCGGAGCGGGTTTGAGGGGCCGAATGGCCTACTCCTGCTCCTATCTTCTATGTTTCCTTAGTTATCCTCTTGCTCTTTATGTATTTATAAAACATCTTTGGGTTTTCCTTGATGTTACTTGTAGATAACTGCAAATAACCACACAAATCAATGTGCTAACAGTGATAGTCCAAGCTGGACCAACAGCATGAAGCTAACTAGTCCTCTGTTCTTTCTATATTATGAGTGCTTATAAAGCACTTATTAGGGGAACGCTATTTCATCAAAATGCAAAAATTCAAGAAAAGAACTTGATTCAACTAGTGATTTAAAAAAGCTGTACTAGAAATCACAGTCGCACAGAAAGTTGTTTGTGACTTTGGTTTGGGGCCATTTTGCTGCTGGGCAGGGACAGAAACCTGATTGGAGCGATTTAAACAGGGAGAGATGGGCACAGATTTGGGAGGTAACAACACGTTGAAAGACTTTGGAAAGGAAAGGGAGGTTGGAGGTGGATCAGTAGTTTGCAAGAACAGAGGGGTCAAGAGTGGGGTTTTGAGGAGGAGGTGATGACTGAAGTTTTAAAAGGGAGTAGGACAGTACCTGAAGAGAGCGAACCATGTACAATATTAGCTAGCATAGGTCCCAGGAAGGAAAGTTGGAAATTTGGGACAAAATTAGTGAGCATTTAGAAATATATTGGTTAATCAAGGGCAGCCAGCATGGAGTTGGTAAAGGCAAGTCGTATTTCACAAATTTAATTGAGTTTATTGTTGACTGGGTCCATTTTTGCTCTCGGTATATACAGATTATATGGACTTATGCACATGGAACACAATCTTGAAACTTGTTGATGATGCAAAGTTAAGCGGTTTGGCAAACAGTGAAGACTGTAAAATACATACATAGGTTAGCGAAATGGGCAGACAGGTGGCAGATGCAATTTAATGTTCAAAATTGCAATTTAATATATTTTGGAAGAAAAAATAAGAAACGGGAGCTTACACACAATGGATAATCAATGAAGGGTGTGGATGAACAGAGATGTCTAGGGGTTCAAATAAATAATTCCCTGAAGTGAGAGTGCAGATAGATAAATTCATTAAAAATGCCATAAATAGAAGCATAGCGTGCAAGGATAAAGAAATAATGATAAGCTCGTTCAAAACATTGGTTCGACCACACTCAGATTTGGGTGCTCCATTATATATGGGGCATTAATGCCATAGATTTATGCTAGGGTGGTAAACTATAGTTCTGAGGAGAAAATTGGGTTACTGCAACTATTTCCATCACAGCAGAGAAGGCTCAGAGGAGATATAATGGAGGTTTTTAAGTTTTTAAGAGAGAAAGACTATTTCCTCTGCTTGGGGTGTTAAAAATGAGGGGCTATCAATTTAAAATTGTCACTGAGAATGAGAGGGGTCAGGAGAAATGTCTTTACACAAGAGTGTTGTTGGAGTATGTGATGCTTTGCCACAGGGAGTGAGTGAGGCAGAACCCATCACATTTTTTAAGGACAACTGGATAACTATTTGAAGCAGAGAAAGACAGTGCTATGAGGAGTGGGGTAGTGGGATAAGTTTGGATTGCTCAAGCAAAGTGGCACCACAGGCCAAACTGCCTCCCTCTGTATTGTAAGCTTAAATTGCGTAATGATTCTATTTACATATACAGTACAGTATATTAATTAATTTCAATATTAAAATGAACATTTTATGCAACAGCACTTTAGGTCAGTCTAAAAGGAGGGTAAAATTAGGCTTCACTAATCCTGTAGGGATCCAGTGAAAGGGATGCAATTTTTCAGGTCTTGCCTTCACGTTCTGATGGCATGGACCCCACTATCCGGAAAATATTCCCCCATGGAGTGTCCTAAAGGGGGTAAAGTGATAATAAGCTGCGCTGTTGATAAGTTTGAACCACCCTCAACCTTGAATCATTTTACTGAGTGACCATGTTGCTGTTACACACATAAACAAAGAGGTTGCAGCCCCTCTTCCATTATTTGAAGGGGCTGCTCCTCGATTTTTGGCTGCACTTTAGTCCCACGCTCCTGATCTTCGGTCACCTGGTGCGGAGGGGAGTGGGCGGGTCGGAGGACCTCCTCGTCGGACTGCTCCTGGGCCTGGCCAAAGTGGCCATTAACTGGTCCAGGCAGCGGGCGGTCGAGGGGGTCGTTCAGCCCGGCTGCCTGCCTCTCTTCCGCGGCCATGTTCGCGCCCGGGTGGGCCCTGGAGATGGAGCACGCGGTGTCCGCCGGCACGCTCGGTGGGCGCCGCGGGGACTGGAGTGCATTGTCACCCCGGCCAACATAATTTTAATTTAATGTGTTAAGTTTTATTTAAAGTTATATTAGTTACAGTTTATTTGTGTTAAGTGTGCACAAGAAGAGTACACACATAGCATAGATCCTGTTTTCCTTAAAGACATTAATTTCAAATATTATCTCTTAATTAAAGTAGGCACATCTCGTAAACAAAAACACCTGCAGACAACATGACAATGAGTAAAGGGCGTCTCTTTGGGCTGGCAGGTACTGAGACACTTTATTTAGTCATTTACACATTTACTAGCTACTGCGGTTTGATTCATCCTTTACACCAGGCCGACTATTCCCATGTCAGTATTTTCTGGATTTATTGCACTTCACTTCTTCCCCATGAATTTCTAATTTTCTCCAAATAAAGAGTCAACGCGAGGCTCGGAAAAGGCCAATCGCATTTCACCCAAAACAAAGTTGTTCCCGGACCCGAACGAGTAATAAAGGCAACGGACAGGTACCTGAGCTCCTCCTCACACCGGGGCCCGAGGCCGCAGCAAATGGCCGCAAAACCGCGCGCCGGGACAGGACAGCGGCCCCGTCACCAGGCAACGGGGCAGAGCGGGGAGGGAAAGGGGAAGGAGAGAGAGAGAGAGAGAGAGAGCGCGCAAGGCAAAGAGGGAGCGAGAGAGAGGGAGAGAAAGGCAAAGAGGGAGAGAGAAAGGGAAAGAAAGGCAAAGAGGGAGAAAGGGAAAGATAAAAAGGGAGAGACAGAAAGGGAAAGGGAGAGATAGAAAGGGAAAGAGGAAGAGAGAAAGTGAAAGAGCGGGAGAAAGTGAAAGAGGGGGAGAGAAAGGGAGTGAGAGCTGGAAAAGGAACACAGGAAAGCTAGAAAGGCAAAGAGGGAGAGATAGAAAGGCAGTGAGTGAGATAAATATGGAAAGCAGGAGAGATAGAAAGGGAAAGAGGGAGATAGAAAGGCAATGAGGGAGAGATAGAAAGAAAATAGGGAGCAATAGAAAGGGAGATAGAAAGTGAGAGGGGAAAGGTATAACCAACATTCATTCACTTCTATTATCAGGGGTGGGTCTACCTTGGCACAGCTGGTGTGGAACTGTGTCTACCAGGAGCACAGATCAGGGAAATTGTACATTACCAGCCACTAATTTTCTGCACACAGCTGTGCTGAAATGTAATCTCTTTATTTTCTAGGGCAGCAACCCCCCCCCCCCCCCCCCCCATCCTGAACTTTGATTTTGTCTTTATTTGGTATATTTTCCTGTATTCTGAAGTTCTCTTTCCCCCATTTGCTTTTCTCTCCATAACTTCTTTATGCTACTCTGTCTTTTTCTTCTTTCCTTTTAGGTGGTGGATGACATGATAAGGTGTGGCAGGGAAAGAAGCTGCCAACAACTCCAGGATGCATTTTACTGATTGGGGTTGCAGTGAAAGTGTAGCCCTCAGCAGTTTCCTTCCCATCACTCATACTTCTTTCCATCTCCCTGCTCCCATCTCGTTCTCTATTCCTTCACCTTCCCTCTGCTTTTCTACCACTCGCTCATTCCCATCGCTATTTCTACCTTGTGCACTACTTGCTTAACCCGTGTATCCTCTCATTATACTATCATTAACCTCATCATTAACACTACATCCACTCCACCCTCACTCCCTACATATGCAGGTGGCAAGAAGCCGAAGGCCAATTCATCCTCAACTCAACCCATTCCCTCCCTACCTAGCTTTTTTCTGAAACAGGCTTTGTTTGATTTCAAAATCCAATATTTAAAAAAAATCAAATGAGAACGAGGAAAGTCTGTCTCTCCGTCATAGATGTCAACAATTAGAATGTTTATATATTTTGTGTCAGAAAAATAGGTGACAGCATTAGAGGCTTTCAGTCAAATTCAAAATTCAATGTGTGTTTTTTGAAAAATTAACTAAAATTAGAAGACACTTGGTATCTCTCTTCAACTTAATTTGATTTCTGAAGTTTATAGAACACAAAAGGAAAAGTTGTAACAGGTATATCATCAGGACAATGCAATTATCTCTCTCATTCTCACACACATACACAGCCTCTCTTAAAAAAAAAAACACTTGATTAATCTTTACCCGAATAATGCTTTGGAAACTAGTCCTCTGGCATTTAAAAATTATTTTGCCAAACAACTGAACAAAGACTGCTAGAAACTAAAGAAATATATTCAATTAGTATACAACTGATATACTGATGTATCCTGGGAAATAAGGTACATTGCATATGTTCATTCTGCACAATCTGCATCAACGAACAGAAATCTGGACAGTAACAAGCTGAAGCCCAAGTTTTTGGGAAAGGTTGAGGCCTTCAAGTAAAAACTTTAATGAAAGCACTAAAATACATAGAAAGCAATTAAATGTTATTGTGAATTAATGTAATTTTTTGAATTTTATTTCAAACATTATTTTGGATATCAAAAATTTCAGTTTCCTATCAATTGTTTTAGCAGAAATCTTGTCATGCTAGTATTTAGGAATAATGCTATTTAGAAACAAAAATAAAAATGCATTTGACAATCCATAGAGATGGTGTGAAATATGGGTCCATCACCCTCCAACTATCATGCTTTATTAGTTGACAAGAATTAAAAAAAATATATATATAGGTATGCCAGGTGTTTCCTTTCCTATGACAGTGCAGTCAAATTTCACTTTTATTAACAGAGCATTTGCTATCAAAGATTTGACTGCACCTGTGGTTCTTAATTCCAGGTAACAATTTTGTGATTTATTTTTGAATAGCTTATTTAAACTATAGTTCTAGGATTCCACAGTAAATGACCTCCAAACAATGTATTAGTTCCTCCACATAAATATTTCTGAGTTATATTACAGGGAGTTTTATATGGTTTTTCGATAAGCATTGAGTGTTACAAGACTGCACCAGTAGCTTTTATAAAGTAAGATTCATCTGAATTGGTTTTGTTTTATCACACTGTCAGTAAGTACTGGTTTTAGTCACATTCTCAATTAACATTCACACATTTAATTATGGTAATTAACATTTTTAATCTTATTGTAAGTATCAGTTCAAACACAATGCAATGCTTTACATCACAAAAGTTTCTGGTGCAGAGTCCAGTCAGTCTTCGACTCAGCTCTCTCTCTCTCCAGCAATGACCAGTATTCTGGCCCAGCAGTGGACACACAGACGTTGGCTACAGCGTCTCATGAGAAATCTCATAGAAGCATGGATGCTTAATCCACAAATTTAAAAATGGCAAACGCTGATTCTGGGATATGTATGTTAAAAGCTTCTTTCCCCAGTGGAATGATGCAGGTTTGTTGATCATGCAGTTCGTAATGTGGTAAGTAATCTGGAGCCTGTAAATTCAAAGACTTCATGAATAAGTCCACACCTAACGCATTTAGAGTTTCCAGTTCATAGCTCTTGCTCATCCTATTTCCATCGCACAACAGCTGGATTCTTCATCATCAGAATACATCTCACTGCTGGCGGAATAGAATTAGGATTACAACATTTTGTTTAAGTGGAATACAATAGATACAACTTCTAAAAATGTGTTTAGTTGGAATTTTGTGTGTTGTGGCAGCTTGGCTCAGTTGGTACTCCCTTGCTATTTGTGGATTCAAGTCCCAGGCCAAAACTTGGGCACATAATCTAGGCCAACATTTCGGTGCAATACTGAGAAAGTGCTACATTGTTGGAAGTCATGTCCTTTAGAGCAGATGTTAAAAGATGAGATGTTAACACTATCTGCTTCTTCCCATGGTTCAGGTGGATATTAAAGATCTTGTGGCAATACTCGAAAGAGGAGTTGAGAATTCTCCTAGTGTTTTGGTCAGCATTCCTCCCTCAAACACCACCAACGAAACATTCATCCGATTGCCGTTTGTGGGATTTTGCCATGTACAAACTGGCTGCCATATTTACCTACATAACAATAGTCATTCCACCTCAAAAGTAATTCACTATAAGTGAAATGTTTGAGAGATGTGAAAAGTGGTATATAAATTCAACTTTGGTTTTAAAATCCTATAATTATCCAAAGGGATTAAGGTCCTAAAATGTTGCCACAGGATTGCAATGCATGATAGCTCAACGCATGCATCTGAAATTCCTCTCTCTATGTTAGTAGGGGTGCTAATGCATTTAGAATAAGTGAGTTAATGCTTCTGCTTTTAGATGAACGCTTTAAGCATACGTTGCTTCGCATCCCATGGTATAACTTAGGGCCGAGTTTTACCGATAGCCTTATGAATTAGGAGATTGCACAGTACTTGTGCAATCCTGCATCCAAACAGGTTATCGTGGTGGTGCACATTCCAATTTATATTTCCACTGTTTGTTTTGGAGGAATAAAGCTGGGGCAGTTTGTCCAGCAATGATCAATAATGGCCATCAGAATTTTGATATGAACACCACTGTATAGAGGTGACTATTGTATGAGATTGGAAAGAGACTTAAACTATAGGCAAAGCAAAATTGACTGGTGCAGGTATTACTCATTAACACTACACAGTACTACAGTTCATTAGTTAGAATTTTACTACTGAACAAGATTCATTACATAGAATACTGTCTATTACAAGAAAATTAACAGTAATGATTTTAAAACCAACATGTTTTATTGGGCAGTGTGATGGCTTGCATGTTTGATCACCCACTGCTGAGTAGAAACCAGGCACTATCTCAAAATATGGGAGGAGAAAAAAGTAGGAGGGTCATTCTAAAGCCACTCTCGTGCATTTCCCAGTAGCTGATCCACAGTAGCACCAGTGGAGACATAGAAGCAAGTCGCCAACACAGCCAGAGACACATTGTGGGGACAGAAGAGGGACCGTATCTTAAAATAAGGGGGGAAACAATTATATTTATATAATATATCGCCATTCATTTCATTGATAAATTTAACCGTGGAAAATTACTGATGCTTTTTATTAAATGTTGACACAAATACTCCAAGATTACAGTTTTGGCATTAAAGGCTAACCATAAAGATTTCAGTTTCTGCTGTGATATTCAAATATTGCCAGTTTCTGACTGTCATAAAGCCCTCGACTGATGCACTGTGCTTCATGACTGCAATTCTCCTAGACTCCACTAGGCAGTGACAGTAACAGAAGAAAAGCCAAAACATCTCAAAAGAACGTCTCTCGACATAGTGGGCATGTAGACTTGTTGCTGGAAGTAAACCATCGGTACTGTAAACATAAAAAATTCAAAAGTTAGCAAACATAGATTACTGTTTAATACAGTTAGAGAATATTATAAAAACATCGCATAAATTGCCTGCAATTTACTCAATCCTGCTTCAGAACTTAAAAACAAGTTTTTGTTCCATATAGAAACACACAATCAAATTCTTCCTCATTTTAACTTCAATTATCAGTTAAAGATAAATGTAGCTGAGAAAGACAACATAATTCCATACACAAAAATTCCAGAATGGTCTCAACAAGGTGGAGGTCAAAGAATGGCATTAAACAGTGTTGTTGCTTTGTGCACACATATAGTCCCTTCAGTGGCACATAATATTCATGGGGAGAGAAATTCGGTGGGTTAGCGCCTCCCGTTAGCGCCCCCGGGGGCGATAACGGGGCGCTAATGACTTACCACCCGGGCGCGGCGAGATGAACGAATCCCGCGAATTTCAGTGAGAGGTTTGCGGCAGCGGTAAGACTTGGTGATATGATCCCCTTCGCCCGGAGATCATGACGTCATTGCTGCGCGCATCACCCCGGTAGCGCCGGGGAACCGAACTTCGGTTCCGCCGCCTGCAGCATCGCCGCGCGATAACACAGGCAGCTGCAGGAGGCACTGATCGGGAGGCCGGGCGCTTCAGGGCGAAGGTTGCCGAGTTAAGTGCCTAAATTTCTGAAATGGTTTTGGTCAATTTTTTCTTCTTCTCCTGGGCCGCGCTCAATCAGCCCGGCACTCTGTTGGAGTGTGTGGGGCTGATCGGTCCGGATCATGGCCGCCGTCGGGAACCAGCTAACTGGTCCTAATGCAGAGCCTGTAGCAATGGCCCTTCCCTTTAAGGGAGGGAAGGAGCCTCGGAACGCAGCAGTGCTGCACGGGACATTGTGCACGCTGCACAACTACCGGCCGACCTGAACCCTTTAGCACTCCAGGCTTTAGAGCGCTAAACCCAATTTTGTGAAGTTTCCCAGCTTTCAAAAGTTACCGCCCACAAATGGGGCGATAATGAATTTCTCCCCCATAGATTTTATAGGTTTCCTAGTACAACAGATTTGTATACGAGATGGTCAGAAGAAAGGTGCATGCACATATTTGACGATTTATCTTAGTTCTTGCGTACTTTGTCATCCAGATTTTAGTGGTACTTGTCCATGTTTGAAAATGTCAACATTAGTAGAAATTAGTGTAATCTCAGCATTCATTTGCTGCAGTATTCCAGTCTGAAGAATGTTTTCTGTTTCTAGCATTATTCTGAACAGTACCAACCAGCTGTAATATCGAATATTGCTCGCTGGTTTTAACAGGCTATGTACCTTTCAGACAAAACAATTTAATACAGCGCAATGGACTTACTACATTTCCAAAATATTTCAGGAAACAAGAAAGGAGAAAGATTAGAAAACAAAAACTGAAGACAAATCTACTAAAAAAAAATTAAGTAGAATAAAAGGGTAAAGAGAAAAAAATAAATTCCACGGGACATTAAGAAAATGTAATACCTGTAATTCAGTAGTAATATTCATAATGATTAAAGAACAAGTCAAAAATGTACATTTTCACAACACTTCATTATAGGATAAAAAGATTAATTTTCTAGTAATTAGTCAGGGACACAGTTTATTAATGCAGTAGTAGAGATATGCATTGAAATTATAATTTTAAAATTTTTGTATTTTAATATTCATGAGGTATAATGATCCAATGGAATAAATTAAAGAGTCCTTTTTGCCTTAACCTTGATTACAAATAACTTCCCAAAGCAGATTACAAATTAACATTTTTACTGAAGTCGGTCTGGTGAAAACTGATACTTTTATTCACCTTCCAATGCCATAGCCAGGCTCCGAGAACTAGGCCAGAGTCACTTGATATCAGATACGTCAAACATATGTCAAAAGATTGATCTAGTTCCGGCAGTGGTGTGACCAGTTGAATCTTGATATTTCAGGCTTTCAAACAGGTGAACAAAATCCAATTTATTGAGAATTGCTCTCGCCCCCAAAACAGGGGATGGGAGCAAAGAGGAAGAAGAAATAAGGTAAGTAGAAGGTTTTTGTGTTACTGAAGATGAATTAGATGGAAAAAAGTAAACTTAAACTTAAAAATGTAGGACAAGTATATGATGCAGATAAGGGGCAATGTGGTGTAAAGTGATTACAGTTTTTTCTCTTTAATTAAAATTGCATTTTAAGCACTTATTTTAATTTAATTAAAATAGGGTGATAGTTATTGGGCCTGAAATGACAATGCTGACGGCAGCGTGCGTACGCCGTGGAAAGCCTTGTAAAAGGCCCCGCAAGTTTCCGGTTTCCGTATGCGCTGCGCATGTGTGAAAACCCGGAACCTGCGATCTGTCAAGGTTCGCCTCGACACATCGTCCGCTTGCGCCCCAAAAACACTTTCGCTGGCACAGAGTCGGGCTATTTGCCCAACTGCTGCCCAGCAAATGCCCACAAAAACCTTACACCTGGTAAAAGAGGGCGTAGGGTTAAAATAAATGTTAAATTAAATTTTTAAAAAATGATTAAAACATACAAAAACATGTAAAATTAGTTTATGTAAATTTTGGCCCAGATTAAAATGTTTAAAATTATTTTTCAAAAAATTAAATGTTTATTTTAAATGCTTAAAATGCAGGGACATTTAATTGATTTTGAGCATGGGAACATTATTTTTATTTCAGTTGTGTTAATTATTTATTTATTTGGGAATTCCATTCATAAATGGAATCCCCATAAGCATATAAGGAATCCCCCTTTCTAATTAGTTGACCTAGCTCAGGTGATCCGAACCGCCTGCATCCCTGGGCCTTTACGCAGGCGTACGCCTGCTGGCCCAGGACCCGAAGACTTTGAAACCCGGGAGCCAGCAGGTAGGTTTGGATTTTTGGTACGCCTCCGACCGCAAACTTCGCCCCATTATAGTGATAAAACGACTAATGCCTTTTGAATAGATTTACTATTGTAATATATCAGTGTGTGAACTATAAACTTACAAAGCTCATTATCTCAGGGAGAATGGAACTTCCCTGGTTTGCAGCAGTCTAAGGGTTAATATTTTTGGGAGTGCATTATCAGCAGTTTAAAAAAAAATCTAATAGCCACTAATACCTTTGAGTAGACAAGTAATCTGGGATCAGCACTTCTGTTCTCTCAAGTTACACAATCACTGCAACCTTTCATAATTGCGGGTTAAAACACTTACTTACTACAGGAAACTTTGTGCTATCCGGCACCGACGGGACCGAGCGGTTGCCGTTCCCTCAAAACTGCCGGACACACCAGCGCTAATGTTGAAACATACGGAAGCTTTTGAGCTCCGTATCTGTCAACAAACCCTAACAGCTTCTAAACAGTCCAAGCGTCTCTGTAGCTTAGCAACAGCTTCAGCGAGACCTTGCAGAGCTTGACTGTTGAGAAAAAAGCAACAAGAAGAAAAAAAACCGAAACGAAACGGCTCCTGATTTTTGCCGGTGGCTCGAGCATTCTGGACAGTTAGCCTCCGGATAAACCAAAGTTTCCTGTAATACAATGTAACTTCTCACTGGTCCCAGGACAAAAAAAAGTCACAATTGATAAAGTGGTGGTGGGGAACAATTAAGTCTAGAACAATATTTGTAACAATGCTTTGAGAGAGTTTAGAATGTAATCCTCCAAGGAAAGCAGTTAAATGAAAAGCTCTCTAAAAGTACCCGTTGGAAAAATAGCATTGCACTTGCATTTCTGCCATGTTCCCTGATGCTTTAAAGTGACAATTTCTTATTAGGGAGCAAATAAAAACTAGTTTTAAGAATTCAAGGGAGTGGATGTTGCACTTGCATGCAGTCAGGTGGTGAGGTTTATGTATATCAGAGAAAAAGACTAAGATGAATTTCAAAAAACCCAATTGGTACATTCATTAATGTCCTTCAAGGAAGGGAATCTGCCACCCCTACCTGGTCCTGTCTACACGTGACTCCAGTCTCATATTACTGGTTGGCTCTTAATGCCCTCAGGGCAACCAGGGTGGGCAATAAATGCTGCCTTGCGAAAGTCCCTTGCATAACAAAAAACATTTCTTGTGGACAACTCAGTTGTTCACTACCATCTCAACCCTTCACAACAAACATCAATAACTGCACTCAAAAGAAATATAATAATCTTTGTTAGTGTTTGAGAGGCAATTCATTGCAATAAAGGTGAAGCACAGCCATTGCCCCATTAATGGGATTACACAATATAAAGCATTCTGAAATGTGTTAGTAGTGCGCATACTCAGTATTAAAAAAAATGGAAGATCTTTCAATGTCCACCATCCTCCTGATACTAATATGGAATCTGCAACTTTTAAACATAGTTTGAGGGACTAAATGCCCCGACCTCAAAATGGATTTGCTTATTTAATCGGATTACTGGCATTGTTTGACAATTCTAAAAATACTTTTTCTAGTTTAAACTGCTTACCAAGCAGGCCGAGTGGAACTTTTTTTTGCAGGTTCTGCAGGCTTTCTTTGGAAGTGAATAGTTGGAACCATGAATTACTGAAAAGCAGATCATGCATTCCTCAATTCCTTCAAATCGTTTATCCACATTGCTCTTCCACAATGCAAGGCCTTCCATGATGCTGCCGTTCTATAAAAGAGTAACATGAAGCAATAAAAAGTGCACCAGTTAATTAGGAATATTCCAGGAACTACAAGAATTTCAACTTGTATTCAAGTTTTTAAACCATTTTAAATGGATGTATCAATACAAAAAGTAATCATTAGTATAAATAATTACTACACTGGCCGATATTCATTTACATACAAAACGAATGATTTAATTAACTGGAAATGGTCTGATGTTGCACAATTATCTTACTTCGCCTCCACTTAGCAGTCAGTCTGCACTGCTCCAAGTTAAACCAGGTAGAACATTACATGAAATAAAAACAGAAAATGTTGGAAACATTCACCATGTCAGGCAGCATCGGTGGAGAGAGAAACAGAGTTAACGTTTTAGGTCGATGATCTTTCATCGACCTGAAACGTTGGCCCAGAAATTAGGTTCGGGGGCTTGCCGCGCGTGCAAGCCCCCGATGTGCGCTCACCCTGCGCGCTGACATCTGAAGCCCGGGCCTGCTTGGAATTCCTGTCACTGGCCCGGTTCAGATGTCGGCGCGATGTGCTTACCTGATCCAGCGGTGTAGTTAGTGCGATGTGCCGGCTGGGATCAGGTGAGCACTGTGCAGCCAATCAGGGGAGGGGAAACTTCATTCATGAGTTTGATAGTAAGAACTGTCAAACTCATGAAAAGTACGGGCGTCCAAAACACTAGTTAAACTTTAAATAAAATTTTAAAAAACATCCCACTAATTAAATGAACTATAAATAACTTTAAAAAACAATTTTAAACAATTAATCAAATTTTTGAAAAAAATAATTTTTTAAGAAATCGGGTCTAAAAATAAACTTACCTTACTGTAAAGTCCTTAAAAACAATGAAGCTGTGGAAAAAATGTAATAATTTTAAATAATAGACCACTTATCTTCAAGAATCCACTCCTTACGCCTCCTTTTTATATGTGTAAAAAGTTCAGGCCCTTGCACACGGGCAAACCTGTCAAAAAGAAGAAAGTTCAACGCGTGCGCACAGAGTCCTGCGCGCACGCATTGGACCTCTGAAACCCTTGGAGGAAATGCCGGTTTCCCACGCATGCGCTGTGCATGCTGAAATCCAGCACTTCCAACGGGCCCACGCGTGAGTACCCCGTCCGTACTCACGCGTTGGGACCGGAATTACTGGCCCCCTAACTCTGTTTCTCTCTCCACCGATGCTGCCTGATCTGCTGAGTATTTCCAACATTTTCTGTTTTTATTTCAGATTTCCAGCATCCACAATATTTTGCTTTCGTGTTATTAGAAAATTACATGCACGTTTATGCTCATGGATGTATTCCGGTATAAAAAAGATTTGGCATTGTGTAACCTGCTTTTTAAAAACTACAAAGTCTCCAATGATGTTGCTCACAGGTAGTTCAGGACCTGCAGCTGCTTTCTGGTGCTTACTGCGGTCATGCAGCAGCTTAAATGTATTGGCGTAGCAACTTACTGAAGCATTATATCACATGACTGATGCAAGGTAAAAATATTACGTTAAAGATCCAGGCTTCAGATATATTTGTAGCACTATCACATCAGAAGCAAGTAGTTTTAGTTTGTTTTAAGCCTCCCTAAAACCACTTATAGATTGCTCTACCTAACATGGTGGCTTTGTAGTATTTGCTTAAGAGACAAGCATTTTTGTTTATTTTTCCCTTGTTCGTTCCCAAAGCTTTTTTTTCCAGCAGTTATTTAGATGATTATGAAATCTAATTTTCTTTGTTAGTTCCCACTGTGGATTTGTAGCTGGTATAGTGCTGCACCAGAAGGTCTCCAATGACCTGTGTATTGACCAGGTGGTCATTCACCATGGTGAATCACAGCCAAGCTCAACCCTGTTCCCATCTGAAGTTTACACACACACACTTTGGAATTGGGGTCAGTGAATAGCAATCAAGGGCTGGAACCCCAGTTGATTTTCCTCATCTCTAGTCCAAGAGCGCTGAGCCAAATACAAGTGCCCATAGTGCTGCAATGTCTGAGATCCGCTAATTCAGTGGAGACCAAGCGTTGAACCGAATAGCAAAATATGTCAATACAAGTACAACACCGGCAATCCTGCTTTAATCTCGCACTACATTTTTGCTAAAGTTATTGAACGGAGTGAAACAACCCCACTTGTCCGTATAGTTAAGTGTTACAGGTGACGGCGCCTTTACCTACTAGACCATCGGGGAAGCTAAAGGTCTTTCTTTCAACAAATTTCCCAGCACATTAACCAGATCAAAGAGCTGGCCTGTTTTATTGTCAAGCTGTTCCTAAGAAAACACAGGTACTTTGGACCTAATTAAAAAGCCCAACAGGTACTAACAGGAGGGAACAATGGGGGAGGTTGGGGTGAGGAGAAATTTTAAAGCTATGTATGAGAACTAAAATACATATCAGTTACTCACAAAATGCCATTTACAAATGTGGAATGCTTATGGGGAATGACAGATACAAATATTTAAGTTTTTTTTGAAGAAAGCTGTATACAAAGATAGAATATGTTATATTGGATATAAATTAAAAGTTAAAATAATCCAAATGCAAGGCAGAATAGGGTTGGAGAATAGGGAAGCTAGGATGAGCAGATACTCCTAATGGTGGTGTTTTGGCACTGCTGAAAAATGATGGGCCCAGGAAGACTAATTCTCCAGAGCCGTCAGCAATCGAAGGGAAGATTATTGTTTCACTCAAGGTGACAAAGGATTGCACGTAGGATTCAGCGATGTGCTTTTTGGTTCTTTTACTGGAGTTTCCCTACAGTGTAATTAAATTGAACAGCTCAGTACAAGATCTGTCATTAAGGATCACTATAAAATATATAGGCCCAGAAATTTGGGTCGGGGGCTTCCCGCGGGTGTAAGCCCCCGACCTGCACTTACCTTGCGCGCCGGCAGTTGAGCTGTAGGGCCCTGTGGAATTCCGAGCCGGAGCCTGATCCAGCTGCCGGTGCGCAGTGCTTGCGTGTCCCAGGGGCGTAGTTAGTTCGATGCGTCCCCTGGGATCACGTGGGCCATGGGCAGCCAATCAGAGGAGGGAAAAGCCCATTCATAAGTCTTGACAGGAAGGGCTGTCAAGACTTATAAATACTACGGCCCCAAAATAGCAGTAAACCTTCAAATAAATTTTAAAAAACCATCACATTTTTAAAATAAACTATAAATTACATTAAATAACTATTTTAAACAATAATTTAAATTTTTGAAAAAAATAATTTTATATTCTAACGGGGCTAAAAATAAACTTACCTTGCTTTAAAGTATTTAAAAATAATAAACCTGTGGAAAAAATGTTTTAATTTTAATTAATTGACCACTTACCTTGTAAAAAGCAGACCTTACGCCTGCTTTTTAAATTTCTAAATTCTAAAGACTTACCCTCACGGAAAAACCTGTAAAAAAAAACGTATGTTCAAAGCGCACACGCAGACTCCCCTGCGCACGCGTTCGACCTCTGAACCCCTTCGTTGAGAGGAACGGAAGTGCCGGTTTCCTGCGCATGCACGAAACCGGCACTTCCATCGGGCCTACGGGTGAGTACCCAGCGCGTACTCACCCATGGAGACCTGAATTTCTGGGCAATATATTTTTCAGTTGCTTTATAGTGAACAGAGGAAAGCTTCCACCCAAACTCTGTCTGTGGTGTGTTTATAATTTAATTTTCACCCTGCCAAAGGTATTTTTCTATCTAACTAATTTCCTAACAGAGAAAACAAATGTATGTGTCACAGCACCCTAAAACAAAAGCTTAGATGATATTTTAAGGTCCTCCAAATTTCATCTTTGTTCCAGCCATCTTAAATGAAAAAATAAACTGCAGGAAATGTCAACTTGTGTACTTCTCAGTGCCCAGTTTAGATAGATTAAACGAAGCTGGAGAACATGTCTCCTGCCTTACCCCTGGATAGGACATGTGCATGCCACTGGAGAGAACAATTCCAGAATATTAAGTGAAACCAGGGAAAGAGACTCTTTGAAATCAATTTACAGTAAAGTTAAACTGTTTACATAATGTAGGTTAGTATTTAACAAATGTATCAGCTGATTAAAATATCCCATTGTGTGCAATCATACAATACCTGAAGATTAAGAAATGTATTTAGCTGTAACATCCAGTTGCGCCACTGTTGAACAGCCACACCAACTCGTTTCCCACTTTCTACAGTAATTGACCCAAGGGGATAGTTTGTTGGTAACTGTATAACAAGCTCAATGAATATGTCATCCACAGAATAGGTAGCAAGTACCTCTCGGGCCACAGGGCGAGCTTTCACCTAACGGGAAACAAAAAAATATCAGCAGCTCACTTCTGTACGGTACATTGTCAAACTTTTACAGCTTTCAGAACAGCCGACTTTGTTACAAATGTATTAGCAGCTGGAAATATACCATGTGTTTCAATCATATAATTAATCTTATAAATGTGCACGATAGTCCAAAAAAACAAAGCTGCAGTTTTGCTGCAAAGCCGAAGCAATACTCGCAATAGTGACTAGAATTGTAATAGCATTAAATCTGAAACACAGATCTGTGATTTTCATGTGTTTCTGAGCACAGTATTAAGATTAAGGAAGGCTAGTTCGGATGGAGGTTGATGAGTGATATTACCAACCAATTTCCCCAAATCTGTGGCAGTACTATTGGTGAATGCAATATTGTTTTTTGTGACACTGCTGAAAAGGTCACCTCTCTTGGCATATGGTTTTTTGCAGTGCTGACTACTGTTCTATAGCTGTGAGTGGCTTAAAAAAAATTAAACATGATGCTAAAAATCTGAGTGTACACAATCAATATCATCACCAGTTGTTTTCCATCTGCTACAGCGTGTAGAGGCTATTTAGCAAATATTAGAATATACAGTTTTATATCGGTGGAGAAGAGAAGGTAGATAGTTAAAAGGGGTAGTGCTGTTCAAACATCAACTTCACATTCAGAATGCTAAATCCCAAGTTACATCTAGTGTACAGCACAGAAACAGGCCATTTGGCCCAACTGGTCTATGCTGGTGTTTATGCCCCACACAAGTGTTAACAAACTAGAGTGCATGCAGTTTTACAAACTTCATTTAAACCACACCCGCTAAGGAGTCAAAGAAGTTAAAATAAATAATAAGTTATACATTACAAAGGATATAACTGTACTGAACTTTACACCACAGCAGTCCTACATGTCTATGCCCAAGAACTCTAATCAGAGTCTGCACCATCTATCTCTGGCAGTATGGGTGTCAAATGTTGGTCACCTTCCTTAGCATGTCGCAGTCTGGCTCTATTATCAGGATGCTGCTCCAGACCGCACCGTAATGTCAGAACCACAAAGCGAACGTCGGTCGGCAGTACCATAATCTCTTCACTGTTTTCATCAGGGTCCTGTTCTCCCTCGCCATCATTTTGGGCTTACATTGCACTGGAGTCCTCTCCTATGGCATTGGTATCAAGTTTCAGGTGGAGCGTCGTGGCGACCAAGGTGACACAGCTGAAAGAATTCTTTCTCTGATATCCCGTCTGGTGCTATCGCCCACATTGCACCAAATCATGACAGAGATTCTTTCCTTAGCTTTTATTTAGCCAAGCAGAGATTCACTTTTGAAGGCGAGTGAGCCACAGGCAGCACATCTATAGAAAACACCAGTCTCGTCACAATTGAAGACGTTCCGAGGTTCATAACCTTTGAAGCTGCAGAGGCAACGTATTTTCTAGCCACTGCTCAGCACCTGAAGTTTTTCTCGGTGCGCATGATGGAATCCTATGTTGTGGCACGATTTTCATCTCTGAAGCCACCTTTCAGAGGGATTAAAATCAAGCTTGCCCAGTGCTTCAGCCATCTGTTTGGCTTTTTGGGCTAGAAGAGGGCCACTGATAAGCACATCTCTCCCACGCACATTCTGAAACCAGCGCAGAGGTGCCTCCTCAACTTTCATCTTTACCCTTGCGCTTCGTTTTCTCTCTGGGTCGGAACGTTGATGCCAGTGTACAGCCTTTCCTGTTGCTGCAAGTGGGTTTTGGAAGATCGAGGTGCTGTGCTAGGTCGCGCTGGCTCATCTTGGGCAGCTCATCCACTTTGTTCAGAAAGTCGATTTTCGTGCTGAGGCTCGTGGCTTTCCTCTTTCCAGCCACGTTTGCTGCTGCAGTTAGCGCTGATTAGTGCAAGCTGTAACCTGACACTACTTATCCAAGGTAACTGCACCATAACACACTGGAACTGCTGATTGAATAGCTGAGTCTGCGAGAAATAGCCGGCATGCTTAATACATTATATACAGTCTTTCTAATTGACATCTATGGTAATTGATATGGTCACCGTTAATTGCCCTGTATAGACTGTTGCCCGCTTTAACCGTGGGGTGTATAAGTGGTGGGGACTCTACCAGGTAGTCTGTCAGTAGACAATAAGGAGCATCTTTGGAGATCTCTGGGAATTAATAATTTTAGAACCTTATCAGTCTTTTCATTTATTTCAAATTACATTAACCAAAAAACATTAAGCATCTGCTAGAATAATCCTTCCAAATTCAGTCCACGCTCAGGAATTTCTCTAGTGCTTGTCCTATACAATTAACTGAAACTAACCTTACTAAAGGAAGCAAGGATTCGCAGCCTTTTACATTGGGAAGTATTATGTTGTTTACTGAGCTCTAGAGGGGCATGTGCACACTATGGGCGGATTTTTCCAACCTCGGTGGGTCCGTGGCGGGAGACGTCCGTGGCGTGGGGATCCCGGCCTCCCAACATGATTTTCCGTTGATGGGGCTCATTAAGCCCACCCTGTGAGGTTCCCGGCCAATTAATAGGAAGCGGGTCTGATGAAGTCATTTGATAATGCGGCATCAGCCGTTTTCCTTAAAGGGACCATGCCACATACATTTTGACAGTTGTGCGGTCAGTGTTCTGCAGCATTCACTTCCCATGGGCAGAAGAGACCTCCCCAGGACACCAACGCAGCCTGGTTGCACATTGCACAGGAGGGCACAAGCAGGGATGTTGTCAGGAGGACCAGGCTGCAGTGGCGCAAACCTTTCAATGATCTCAGTAGATCACGAAATGTTACTGCAAAGCTACACTCAACCTCATCCTGCTGTGCCACTCATCACATCCCCATCACTCTGCCTTCCCTACCTTACACATCCATGCCTTGCACATCCTTACTCACACCAACTTACCTTACACCTTCACCCAACCCCATCTATGTTATCACTGCCCCATCTCACTAGCCACCTCTCACATTCACCCTCATCCTTGTCCAATCATTCAAACTAACACCACACAAGGATAGGCACTTGTGTGCTTTAGCCAATGTTCGTGTAAAGTTTCTGTTAATGTGTTGTCAGGCATTGAAATCTTTATTTTCAACACTTTGCGTTCTTGGACAGATTTGTGTGTACCTTTGGAAGCGTCTTAGTGAGGTCAGGTGAATGGTGAGACATAATGTCCGTCACCCTCCCACCCCCCAATGACGATGAGTGTGAAAGGAATGGCTTGGACATTGTATGGATGCTTTATGGTGCTGATGTGGGGTGGTGCCAACCTGTTGCATCATGTGGCAGCCAGGGTGTACAGTGTTAAGTGATATCAATCTGGACATGGTGAGGCCATCGCTGGCGTCCCGGGCATGGGTGATGATGCACTGTGTCCTGTGCAGCATCAATTGATTGTGGAGAAAGTTGGTGTGGATGTTGGTGCTGCTGGTGTGCCCAGTGATGCTGTTGTTGGGGCTGATCGTGTTGGGATTCTGAGGACCAAGGTGAGATTTCTTCAAGGGCACCGATGCTGATGGAATAGATGGCAGGTGAGGTTGAGATGATAAGAAGCAATCTGTCAATGGTGAGAGAGGTTGTTCCAATGAGGTGACACTGGATAGAGAGTTTGCTCCAATCACTTGCAACCTGCATAAAGGTTAATCTGTCTTGCAAATGTAGTAAGCAACAGCTTCTGAGCTTGGAAAGTGAAGACCTATGAAATGGGAGCTTTCATAGAACATTTACAGCTGTCAGGTTAGTAAATCATTCCATTCTGACACAACATCCGACCTACTTACCTGACAGGATACCCGCTCTCCCGGAACCTCGTTAAAAACCTGGTAAAATGGTAAGTACATGGGAAAATGGTGCTTAACTACCTTTTAATAAGCTTTTAACTATCTGAATTGGCTGACCCGCCGCTTGGTGTTGGGTCTGTTCAGGGATGACAGACCCGACACTTGGGAAACTGACAAGGAGGCGGGTTTACAGCGGGATACCGACCCACTGTCAATCTTTGTGATTTTGACAGCGGACCCACCTCCAAACCTGCACTCTGAGCGCTGGTAAAATCCCAGCCTATGTTTGTAAAAAGCATTGTGAACACAAGTTTTCATACAGCAAAACAGAATTCTGAATACATCAAAAATGATCACTAACCACCATGCTCTTGAATGTTTGTGTACTGCTTTGCACTGCTGTAATTTCCTGTGAAGAAAGAACGTTGCTGACATATCTGCTGGTGTATTTATCCACCGTGCTGGACACACGCTTGTCTTGACTATTCCACCAAAGTCGAACTGTGGCTGGCAAATCTTCCAATACACTATAATATACAGCACAAGCCAACTTGGGAACCTCCGTGTGTAAGGTTTCTGTCTCTAGCAAAAAAACAAGAACATACTCACGACTTAATTTGATATTTATTAAAAACTGTCTTGAGAATTAAAAGTCAAAATCCTGATTATTAAAAAATCTTTTCATTTTTCCAATAAGCACACTGTTCCATTCATACATTGGCAAAATTGATTTCTCAATATTTTATTGCCAATGAAAATTGATATATAAAAAGTGACATGAATCAGTCATTCATGAAAGAAAGACTTATGAAATAATACTGAGCGGCCTACGGGTGGCGCTGTCCAGGGAGTGTATAAATACTCAGGCACAGGCCCAGCTTGCGCAGGACATTCTTAACAGGAACTAGTGAAGGACACAACTAGAACTCCATGTTGTAAAACAGTTGATTAAAGCTTTGTTTAATGCTTAGACCAACTGCCCAGTAGTTTTCTTACGTCAATAAGTATATAGACATTTACCATTTTTTAATTCATTGCATTTCTGAAATAAAGTTTAAAAGGGTTACATTTTTTTTGGTGCAGCAACATTATTGCAGTGCTCACTGTGCAGACTGATCAGATACAATAACAACTTGCACTTATCTATAACCTTTACATAGTAAACGTCACAAGGCTCTTCACAGGAGAGCAAGCAGACCAAAAAATTGACACTGAGCTCAAGAAACATTAGGGCATGTGACCAAAAAGTTGGTCAAAAAGGTAGGTTTTAAGGAGTGACTTAAAGGAGAGGTGGGGAGACAATTCCAGAGCTTAGGGCCTAGACAGCTGAATGTTAATAAATCTTCAAGGCAGGTGGTGATAGAGGATTGTTGCAGTGTTATATGTTTGTTAGAACATGAAAAAACATTGATGATAAACTAAGGCCAATGGAAGAGCAGCACACCAGAGCCCTGAGATGGTGTCAATTAACTCAGTATCTCACCTCTCCATATTTATTTATAGGCCAGCTTTATCACTGAAGTTCATATTTTCCATTTCACATGTTCTATTGATAACATCAGCAACTGCAATTATGTGACTTCATACAACATGACAGGTTGTGGGGTGGGGGAGGGAAGAAGTCAGGCTGACAAAATGTGTGATAAAAACAGAAAATGCTGGAAATACTCAGCAGGTCAGGCAGTATCCGTGGAGAGAGAAACAGAGTCAACGTTTAAGGTCGATGACCCTGTTTCTCTCTCCACGGATGCTGCCTGACTTGCTGAGGATTTCCAGCATTTTCTGTTTTTATTTCAGATTCCAAGCATCCGCAGTATTTTGCTTTTGTGTTAGATAAAATGTGTGGTCTTGACAATTGGCAAGAAAGTACAATTTTTATGAAAAATAATGCATCTCATTTCACCTGAAAAATGACTTGTGTATTTATATGTTATATAAATATATTTAATTTTTTCCATTAGCTGCTCCGTACCTTTGTAAGAATTATCAACTAACCTTTTGGTTTAACAATTTTAAAGATTAGTTAATAAAGTTACCTGGGAAATTCGTAAAATAATGTCAGTGAGTCTTTGAGTCAAGGCAGTTGCTGATTTAAGTGACTTCAGAATAAATTTATTTAAAAAATATGTTTTTATATACCTTGAAAAAGGATGGCATGTTTCTCACTGAATAGCGTCCGTAGTCCTTTACTGGCAGAATCAGCAATCTGTCCAGGAATGGTTGGATTTTCTGGCATCAGCCTGAAGAGATGTTGCAGTAATTTGTGCAAGCATTTACTCTTACGAAGATACGTTGCATATATAGCCCGCAACTAGAAAACAGGAAAAACAAGAAAATGGTCATCCTCTGCATATCTTAGAGAGCTGCTGCATGCTCTTCTCTTTCCATCGTCTTGCTGTATAAAAATGGTAATGCCGTTCCAATCATTTCAAGTCTGTTAAATTTTCCATTTTGTAAGTAGTTTCCTATTGTAGTACATTGTTAATTTCTTTTTACTGGATTGTACTACTTAACCTTATAATTATAAAATAACTGTGAACAGTTCTGTCATTTCAGAAAGAAAATACTGCAGGTGTAAATTGGCACAGCAGGCAGTGGAAACCAGTTTTCTAACCAATCAGCAGGGGTGACTCATTTGGCTGTAAACAAACAAACAGTATAAAAAGACCAGTCCTAGTGCGAGCAAGCACTGAGTGCGAGTCATCAAAGAGTGCTGAGAGTTTGGGTAAGTGTGAGAGTTCTTTAATTGTTATTTCTCTTTAAATCATTCTTGATAAGATTACTTAAGCAGTTTAAGTAAAGGGGAAAAGTTAAATATTTGGGATTCTGTTGCTTTAACAAGAGTAAAACAAGGTTACACTGCAGTAGGAGTAAATTGGCACAGCAGGCAGTGGAAACCAGTTTTCTAACCAATCAGCAGGGGTGACTCATTTGGCTATAAACAAAAACAGTATAAAAAGACCAGTGCTAGTGCGAGTCATCAAAGAGTGCTGTGAGTTTGGGTAAGTGTGAGTTAGGGTAAGTGGGGTGTTAGGTGCTCTTTTCAAACTTTAACTCTGTGGGTTGTAGTTAATAAGGCCTTTCTGGTGCAGAGTGACTGTTGGTAAACCATTTAACTGGTGTAACTAGAGGGATTGATTTAATTTAAATCCAATTAATTAAAGGGGATACTAGCATCTAAAATCAGGCAGAGGGTGTCCATAACTAACAATAAAAAATTTAATTAATTACATAGAATGGAGCAGGTGATGTGTTACTGTTGCGAGATGTGGGAGCCGGTGGACCCCATTGAGGCTCACGGTGATTACGTCTGTGACAAGTGTCTGCTGCTACAGGAACTCCAGCTCCGTGTTGATGAGCTGGAGTCTGAGCTTCAGACACTGCGACACATCAGGGAGGGGGAGAAGTACCTGGACTCTGTATCAGGAGGTGGTCACACCTATGAAGTTAATTAATTCAGATGTAGCCCATGGTCAGGGACAGGACGGTGTGACTACGAGTGAGGCAGGTACGGGGATCCAGGAGGTAGAGCTGGAGGAGCCGCAGCCCTTGCTCTTGTCCAACAGGTTTGAGGTTCTTACTCCCTGTGGGGACAGGAGCAGGAACTGCAGGGAGGATGAGCAACCTGGCCACAGCACCGTGGAACAGGGGGCCATTCAAGAGGGGGGAGTAAATAGAAATGTTGTAGTGGTAGGGGATAGTATTATTAGGGGGATAGATAGAGTTCTCTGCAGCCGAGAGCGAGAGTCCCGAAGGCTGTGTTGCCTACCCGGTGCCAGGGTTAAGGACATCTCCTCTGGGCTGGAACGAAACTTGCAGTGGGAGGGGGTGGATCCAGTTGTCGTGGTCCATGTTGGTACAAACGACATAGATAGGACTAGGAAGCCCATTCTGTTAAAGGAGTATGAGCAGCTAGGGGTCAAATTAAAAAACAGAACCTCAAGGGTAATAATCTCTGGATTATTACCTGAGCCACGAGCGAATTTGGCTAGGACAAATAAAATTAGAGAGTTAAATGCGTGGCTCAAAGACTGGTGTGGGAGAAATGGGTTTTGCTTCCTGGAACACTGGCACCAGTACTGGGGCAGGAGGGAGCTGTTCCGTTGGGACGGGCTTCACTTGGCCAGTGCTGGGACTAGAGTCCTGGCGGATCATATAACTAGGGCTGTAGAGAGGGCTTTAAACTAACTAGTGGGGGGGGAGGTTCCTAGAGAGCAAATAATAAAAATGACAACAGAGAAGGTCATAGACTTAGGTAGCAGTGGGGAAATTAAAAACCAGAGCATGTCAGGAAGGGGCAGAAGGTATGGAGTAAAAGGTAAAGTAATAAAAAGGGCAAAAGCAGGAACTAAGTGTCACAAAACATATTTGAAAGTTCTCTATCTGAATGCACGTAGCATTCGTAACAAAATAGACGAGTTAATGGCACAAATAACTACATATGGGTATGATCTTGTGGCCATTACAGAAACATGGCTGCAGGGTGACAATGCCTGGGAATTAAACATACCAGGTTATTTAACGATCAGGAAGGACAGGCAGGAAGGAAGGGGAGGTGGGGTGGCTATGTTAATAAAGGAAGGAATCACTGTAATACAGAGAAATGATATTGGGTCAAAAGATCAGGATAATGAAACAGTTTGGGTGGAGGTAAGGAATAATAAGGGGAAAAAAACACTAGTGGGCGTAGTCTATAGGCCTCCGAACAGTTGCAACTCTGTTGGACGGAGTATCAATCAGGAAATAGTTGAGGCTTGTAATAAGGGAGCATCTATAATTATGGGGGATTTTAACTATCATATTAATTGGACAAATCAAATTGGGCAGGGCTGCCTTGAGGATGAGTTCATTGAGTGTATTAGGGATGGGTTTCTTGAGCAGTATGTAACTGAACAGACCAGGGGGCAAGCAACCTTGGATCTGGTCCTGTGTAACGAGACAGGATTAATTAAAAATGTCCTAGTAAAGGATCCCCTTGGAATGAGTGACCATAACATGGTTGAATTCCATATTCAATTAGAGGGTGAGAAGGTTGGATCTCAAACAAGCATGCTAAGCTTGAATAAAGGAGACTATGAAGGTATGAGAGCGGAATTGAGTAGAGTGGATTGGGAAAATAGATTAAAGTGTAAGACGATACATGATCAGTGGTGTACATTTAAGGAGTTATTTTACAACCCCTTATCCTTAGACTGTGACCCCTGGATGTGGACTCCCTGACCATTGGGAACATCCTTCCTGCATCTAGTCTGTCCAGTCCTGTCAGAATTTTATAAGTTTCAATGAGATCCGTGAAGCTGTCAAACACTGACAATCTGTTAACAGACAGTTAATTGGCACTAATCCCCTTCCCGCCTCGGGGAGGCGGCTCCCAGCACAGGTCGGGTACCCACCTCCTGGGACATTGGCACGGAGGCGGGTTGGGTTCCTGCCCCCCCGATTCTGCAATTTTCCCACCACTCCCGCCTCCAAGGGCCTTGGAAAATCGAGCCCACAGTCTCAGGATAAGGAGTCGACCATTTAGGACTGAAATGAAGAGAAATTTCTTCACTCAAAGGGTTGTGAATCGTTGGAATTCTCTACCCCAGAGAACTGTGAATGCTCAGAAGTTGAGTATATTCAAGACTGAGGTCGATAAATTTTTGGATACTAAGGAAATCAAGGGATATGGGGATAGTGCGGGAAGGTGGAGTTGAGGTAGAAGATCAGCCATGATCTTATTGAATGGTGGAGCAGGCTCGAAGGGCTGAATGGCCGACTCCTGCTCCTATTTCTTATGTTCCTATGAAATAAAAATAGTAAAAGCTGGAACACCACAGCCGGTCAGTCAGCAACTGTGAAGAAACAGTCACCATTTTGGCCACATACCCTTCCAGGTATGAGCCTGAAGCGTTGACTGTTCTCTTTACAGATGCTGACTGACCTGATGTGTGTTTTCAGTATTTTGTTTGTTTTTGTTTTAAAAAGCGTCTGTGTAGTGCCAATTTTCTGTTACCAGAAGTTGTGTGTATGATTTGTAATTATAGACAATAGTAATGCATTTACAAAACACGATAAACACATCTTGCACTAATAGGCACTCCAATCCACGCATATGTACCTCAGATGGTGATGCTTTGAAAAATACAAGAAGCAGCTTCCATGCAAGCAGATATCCCAGAATACAATAGTAAGCTTCACTTAGTGGTTCAATATCTGTGTACTCTCCAACTGGAAGGTTACTGAAAATATTCTCCAAATCTTCCTCCTGACCACCAATTACTGACATAAGTGCTGCAGGTGGTGATCTGAAGAGCAAAAAAGAAACTCTTAAAATAACAGATAAAAAAAGATCGACATAACCACTACCGTAGCAAAACTGTCAAAATGGTGCATCCTTTATCTTTGGAGTACAGAAACAAGCCCAAACAGCAGTTGTGCCCATGACTAGGATTTACAGTAATTCAAAGTAGCTTTAAAATAGGCTACGATAAGATGGAACTATTTAATCATCAGTTGTAACAGGAGTCTAAGCTTTTTCTTCACCTACTGATAGAATGTAGAGCAATGAAAGGTATTCAGGAGGTCAAAGTTAGCCCTGTAAAGAACTTATCAGGGAAAGAATTAGGTCAGTACTTACAAAGCATGTTCTTCGTCATTCCCATTGTCGTCATAAGATTTCAGATGTTCACTATCAAAGGCTGACAGCTCTGACATTAACCTGATGGTCACAAATCAGAAGCAAATTGGTCACAATGTTTCTTAATTTATCTTCAGGGGCTTTGTATTACTTAAAAAAGCATCATCCTACTTGCAGTGCAAGGAAAAAGAACAATCCTCTGTTTGGAAGTTAATATTGGTAGGTTTGCCCTGCTTAACATAAATATACAAGACCAAACATTGCAAATATTTTTATACACCCAAATTCTGCTTGAAAATTAGGTTCTTTTTTCCTTTATTTAAAAAGTAAAATCAAACAGTTCCTCTTTAAAATGTATTGTTGCCTATATCATAGTGGCACTGTACATTGGTGGGTTATCAATACATGGAGTGGTAGGACACAACTCTACCTCACCCAAGAGATTTCCCACAATGAATACCTCAGTGCTGCTGACAAAGGGTGATCTAGGCAGGGGAAAGGGAAGGGAAAATCACTTTGGTTGGTGAGGTAATGCAGCCTCAGCCACAACTTGTAGCAGTCAGTTAGACAGAAGGATGGACAGCAAATTCTTTGCTTCAACCCAAAAAGTCCATATTTATTTCAACTTATAACTGGGTCAATGTTGCACCCAAGCTGCAGCTTTGAAACTATGGGGATATTCAGAATTACTTGAAATGCAAACTGCTTTTAATTTAACTATTTGTAGTAATTTGTCTGCCTGGAAAAAATGAGGATATACCAGGACAGGCAGCTATTTTACTCTACTGCATTAGACTCAGTAAGTTCATCTTCTCAGAGTGCCATGGGATCTTTTACATCCACCTGACGGGGCAGACGGGGCCTCAGTTTAACATCGCATCCAAATGACTATAAATAATTACATTAAAAACAGCCTGCCTCTTGGAACTGCCTGGATTATTCCTCTCGTTTCAAAGCTGATGTTGAGATAACTGCAAAATTGGCACTGAGAGTAAAAAACAATGCTTCATACTTAAACTGGTTATGCCTTGTTGAACTACAGGACTGTCAATAACTTTATACAAAGAAACTGAAAAAATGTAAATACTGAAGACCTCTGTTTTTTTCAGAGCCATTAAATGTTATATTAGTGTCACTGATTCTACTGTGCACTTGTACATGGCTGCACTATCACTGCCTTTCTGCCAGTGCTGCGGCGAGCGTAAACTTCTAAAAGATCAGCAGTGACACCGAGAGGGAGTTAACAATGCTGCATTACCTACAGTCCTGTAATTATTTCTCTTTAGTTGGCACCCATAACTTCAGTGAGAACTGAATGTGATTCTATCAAATTCTGGACATATTAAAGTACATTACAGTATAAAATATGTTGTACAGTATATACCCAATTACAATGCAAGGCTGCATGGAAGAACTGAATTTTGAACTGCCTACAAAACAGTTGAAGTTATTCAACAGCACCAGATATCAGCACAGCATTATTTAGTGACTTCTTGTTCCTTGACAGAAAAAAACCCATTGTAGAGAGCAATCCTGTGGAACATGTCACAATTCCCACAAGCAGAGTTCCCAATCCTAGCTGGACTGTCTGGGTAGACATGGAGTGGCAGAAGATTGTTTCCCAGTGTGAGAGAAAAATCAAAAAGGAGTCAATCTGCACCACCCTTGTGCATGTCCTAGTAGAAGTAGTCTTGGAACAGATTGCTTGCTCAGGGAATAGTATGAAAGGAGAAAACAATCTCAAATTGGGGAATGCATTGGCAGAAGCTTAAAGAAAAGCCCTTTTATACTTATAAACATGTAACTCCAATTTAGTTAGCAAACTGAAACCTCAGTTAGGACAGATTCATTATTTGTGCCAGCAGGTATACTGTTGCAGCACTGCAACAAAATCCTTCTTTGGATGTAGTGCTGAGATTAAACACCGACAGAAAAAGATAGAGGTAGATTATCACCTTCACCACTTGGGCAGTAATCTGGCGGGCGGATCACACGCTCTTTATAGAACCCACTTGATTTTCATTCCACTGAGTTCAATGGAATGAAACTCAGGCAGGTTCTTTAGAGTATGTGACTTGCCCAATCATATTACAGGCGGTAAAGATGAAAATCTACCCCGTAATTCCTATATTTTAGTCTTACATACAGCTGTTAATGTTCTTACTTGTGTAATATACGGTAGGCTGTAATTTGCACAGGCCTAGCCTTGCAGAGCAGCAATGGAGCCAATGTGTTCAGAACTGATTGAAGTTTATCGGGTAAGTTCGTTTTCTGACCAGCAATGAATTTAGCTGGCAGACTGAGACCCATCAGCTGCTTCAATGGAATCAATGCAGAAGCTTCACCTAAGGCTGTTAACAGACACATTGAGGAAGGGAGAAGAACGGTTCCTTTGCATTCAGCTGCAGAAAAAGTAAAAAAAAAGTTAGATGTATTTTGAGAAAGTGGACCTTCTAAATTGATTTTCTCGTACAATACCTTAAACACAACATTCTACTGCATGAAGAGGCAAGATGTACGGCATGTTTTCTCAGGTTCAGCATTACTGGTCACTCCTGTAGCTGGACCTTGCATCCCGTATGATCCAGAATGCACCTTTTTGTGTCCAATATTGAAGATGCATGATAGTGTAACCCAGGAATCATAACAGAAAACCCTTATTTACATACACTGGCTATTGGAATGCATCACATGCCACCACATGAATGCTCCTTTCTCTACAGATGTTGGACTGGGTAAACACTCATACCAATTTGAGACACAGGGTTTGAACCAATAAGTGGTTTTAATTAAATAAGATAGAAGAACAAACAGTACATATGTTAATGCTGTATGATGCATTTCCAAACACTGCTTGATATATAAAAACAACAAAGATGCAGCTTGCTCTCTCCCTAAACATGAATCGTAAACCAGAAGGCCACTTATTGTAAACTTGCACTAGCACGACTCTCTCTGGCTAACCTGACTCTGGCTTTTAGAACACAGATAGCCTTTTGGATGCCCTGCCCCTCTGACTGAAAACTGCCTTGGCCTTTCACCTTGGCTTCTCAACTTTAAAAATAAAAGTAATTTTGTAGCACAATGGACTTGAGTCATTTTTAAACTTGTATGGCCTGGAAATCGGGCTACCTACCGCCACCCGTTTGCGCTGCTATCCTGGCAAAAAATGACGGCCGCCACTCTAGCGCCCTTCTCTTGGCGCGGGACTCGGCAGCCGCCATTTTGGTGAGGGCCTAAGCACTGCTGATAGCAGCGCTGACCCTAGAGATGTAAATGAAGAGAGCATGACATCAGTCGGCTTGACGCCACGTCTGCAAACTTTGAGTTCAGCGCTGGGTCCTGAGCTCGTTCTGATAAGCGAGCGTTAGGCAGACTGAAAGAGACCCTGTCAGCACTTCTTAAAGGGACACACACATCTTTCAGGTAAGTTTGCATTTAAGCTTTTGGACTGGATTTATTTTATTGAAGTAGTGGCTTGGAGCAATACATGTTAAAAAAATGTATTAAGTGTGCAGGGAATGGACACTTGCAAATCCACGGATGGTAAAGGAAGGCCTCCGAGGAAACAGAACATGCTGGAAATACTCAGCCAGTCAGGCAGCATCTGTGGAGAGAGAAAAGTCTCAGTTCGAAATGCTGCCTAACCTGCTGAGTATTTCCAGCATTTTATGCTTTTATTTCGAATTTATAGCATCAGCTCGTAGAAGGAAGAGGAAGACACAGAAGAGGAGGAAGCGACCCAGACAGCCTCTTTCTGGCTGGGATGGAATCATCCGCCTGTGGTACCAGTGACCACAACCCCAATTCCCCTTTCAACATTTGTCCCACACCTTCCCTTCTCTCTATTACTGACCATCACAGCGTCCTCTTGGCCACAATGCTGAAATAAAAGCCATCACAAAGCAAACTTTCCAATCCAACTTTATACATCTATCCATCCAATATGACATCAAGAAATCAACTCATCACCCTTATGCATTCCCTTAGTGACCATCTTGTGTGTGCCTTTGCCTATCCCAGTGCTGTTATGCAGTGCTGCCCCAGTGGCTGCAGCATGGCTGGTGGAAGGCTGCTGACTTTCAGTGGGGGACACTGAAAATGGCCTTGCTGGTCGACCTTGAGGAGCTGGTGGCTGGGAGTGTCAAATCGAGTGATGGTGTTTCTTCTTCTTCACTCTCCTCTCCCTCTTCTTGGTCAACCACTGGCTGGGCAGGCTGCATTTCTTGAGTATGTGAAATAAGGAAGGCACAGAGAGGCGTTGTGGTGAAGGGAGGGTAGGAAAGCAAGAGGTGCATGCGAGAAGGATAACATATGAGGATACCAGCATCTTGTATCCTTTCAGCCCCGCCACTGGCCAAGGGCTCAGCCATGCCCTTGCCAAGAATGGCTAGCACCGTCTCCTCCAAGGGGGTAAGATGAAGCTAGGAATGGGAGGTGTGCCTCGTGTTGGGTACAAATTATTGGTAGATGAGGAATGGAGAGGGGGTGGTCATGCAATGAGCAGTGTGCGAGTCTAGTGGTGCAGTTGGTAGAAGATGGCTTTTGAAGATGCATTCACTGACTTTACACACTGGTCTGAAGTCATGACGCTTCTTTGGGCACTGGAGCCAGGTCGTGCGGGCAACATTGCTGGCAGTGATGGCCTCGGTGATCTGGTCCCACATTCTTCTTTCTGGAGGGCCTCCTGGCCCTGTGGGTAGAGGACCTCGCTTGCAATGTTGACCCACTGCACTAAGCTGGCGTGTTACGTGCGAGACTGAGTGCCCCTTCCCTGGATTGCTGAGCCATTTGTGTTAGTGCTGAAGCACTTTTCCGTTATTTTTTTAGGTGCGGAAGGGAATTCAGCTTTAAGAGCTGGAGACTCCCATTTGGGAATTTTTTTTATTTTAATTTTTTTTCAGAAGGCAGTTGAGCTGTATTTTTTCATGATTTTTATTTTTTTCAATTTCAGAAGGCAGTTCCCCTTTAAGAGACCGAACTGCTTTCTGAAATGACAGCCTCGCTTTCAGAGCAGGCTGTTCTTACTGCAGTGACACTACTGCCATGCTACATTGCCGGGACAAATGCCCCCAGGGCAGCATTGCACAGTGATTTTAGTGCTGGGCTAATGTTAATTATTCCCCAGCGCCAATTTACCAGTCCTGCCAGCAGCAGCCATTAACACTGGCCCACAGTGGCACCAGCAGGTTTTTAGCATTGTCAAATTTCTAGGCCTCTATATTTGTACTTTTAAAATCAGCATCTAAGGGGGTTAACATCCAAAGCCACACAAAGTATCCAAAGAAGCTAGCATTTCAGTTCAGGCAGTTGTGTGGGAAAGGAGGACATTTGTTTTCGCACACAATAATGGTTCAAAAAGTGTTAACTGGTTAATCGGCTGGGAGGGCTGTTATTTACAACCCCAAACCTCTTGTGCAATTGTCAGAGAGGGCTCCATTGACCCATACGAGTACCATTGCAACACCTTCCTATTTAAAGGTGTTGTCAGACTTGTGGAAGTAGCTTGGTCATATATTGAAGGATAGGCCCCCCAAAAGGGGGGGGGGCAGTGACTTTGATTGACAGCTATTTCTGAAAGCAATGGTTTCCCCAACGGCTGAAGAAATAATAAGAATCAAAAATCAGTAGGAAGGTTTTCCCAGGCCACCATGGAATGCTTCCTAGTCGCCAACTAGTGTTTTGACTGAGATATTTCATTCTCAAACATGGGAGAAATGTTTTAAAAAAGGCAGAACATTATTTGATTCCTATGATGGCACTTTTTGCTGTCTTTCTGTATGCGCTAATGGAAAGCACAAACCTCACTGAAAGTCATCCCACCTTCTTTATAAAATGAAAGCAGTAGTATTTGGTTACATTGCAAGTTTTTTTCTCTACTTTTTTTGTGTATGTAAACCTAAACACCTTTGAATGAATTTTAAAGTCATTTACAGATTACTGTGCAAAACACAGAAAGCTTCGGAGTACAGTTTTAGACAAAGATAAATATGATTTATGAAGACATCACTCACAATAAACAAGATTTAAAGATTCTGCACTTTTCAATCAAAATTGAACAATTAACCGGCATACCCTTTTTTATGTTCAATCTAAGCAGCCAAGTGCAGTTAGTTCATTTTGATTACAAGAATAAATAATAAAGGAATGGGGAAATGTTATTTGTCTCCTCAGTTCATTCCTTTTGCAATCTAGGTCTCTCTAAATCAGTGTTGCAGGTATTCCTAGCCTTCCTGTGCCATTTTATATCAATTATCTGTTAGTAAAGCGCCACTGTCAACTGTACCAACAGGACAGAAAACTTCACAAAGCTGTACTCTTGCGGTGAATTAAACTTGTGTGCTATGATTACATGACACCCATTAATCCACTAACCCATCAGTATGACCGTGTGTGCTTGCTTAACGTTATCTCTGATGAGGAACCAATAGTAAATAGAACTTGTGCCCTATAATACAGGACACTTTGGCTTTGAACAAATCTTGCAGCACCACCATTACTGTGCTTGCTCGTACAGACAATAGGACAGGTGTACCGTAATTGCACATGGCATTTAAAGAAAGGAATGATGTGTAGCCAGCATAAGTGAGGTGAATTAAGCACAACAACCTGCAGAGTTAGGACTTATAGCCCAAGGCAAGTGCAGCATTATTAGTTTCCAATAATTGAAAAAATAAAAACTGGGACAAACCTGCTGCGAAATGGGAACACTGAATAATTATAACCTTTGGCTATACAAAGATTATACACTTCAATTTCTTCTTCAATAAAAACCTGTCTAACTCTTTTTTAAATTAATTCCACCAAATCCAGGATTTGCAGCATTAGTTGTAATTTATTCCATAAATTAACCACCCACCAGTAAAAAAACATAACTCCCTTGGAGATTCCAGCCTCTTGTATTTCATTCCAGATTAAGTACAAAGCAGCTCTAGAATGTTAGCTATTCTTTTTATTTTAAATTTTATATTTCAATTATAAGAATATAATTGAAACTTTGTCTGCAGGTCTTTATAATGCAGCGATACGAGTTCTGAAATCAATTGAATTTTCCCCCAATTTTTACAGTTGAAAAACCTCTGCAGCTTTCATTACATAGTACAGGAAAAACAGACATAGAAATTACAACACGGAAACAGGCCATTTGGTCCAATTAGTCCATTGCAGTGTTTACTCTCCAAGTGAGCAAATAGTTCTAATCACATTTACCCACCCTGTTCCTGTATCCCTTCGTCCCCTTTATTTTGAATGTTGACATCGTTACTGCCTCAACCATTAACCCGGTAAGTGAATTCCACATCCTCACAATGCTCCGATATGACAGTTGGCAATACATGAAAAGCATGCAAAGATCCAAAGCTTTGTAGATATCTTCCTTCTCTTGATGCGCACTCTTCCCACCCACAGCATGGCATTTCCCAATCAGTAAACTGGACAGGTGACCTCTGTGCAGCCTTCTACTACTGCTATTCTACACCTGCTAACGGGCAGTTATGTGACAGGGGTACAGGTAACTCAGTTCTTTGGGAAGTATCCAGACAGTGCCCACTCTTTCAGGTGAGACGTTAAACCGAGGCCCCGTCTGCCCTCTCAGATGGCCTTAAAAGATCCCATTTCACAATCTGAAGAAGAGCAGGAGGGTACTCCCGGTGTCCTGGCCCATATTTATCCCTCAACCAACAAAGTTAAAACAGATGAAGTGGTCATTTATCTCTGCTATTTTTGGGGCCATGCTGTGTGGAAATTGGCTGCCACATTTCCCGACACTACAACAGTGACCACACTTCAAAAGGTACTTCATTGGTTGTAAAGCGCCTTGGGGCACCCCGAGGTTCTGAAAGACACTTGTAACTGAAAGACAGTTTTGTGACCTGTGGTAAACCACTGTTTGTATTCCTGTTTGTCCTGTTTGTATTCCACTGTGTACATGCCTGGACATGCCTCGGCTGACTCCTCCCACAGGTCCTAGTATAAAGGTGACTGCTCCCCAGCCCTTAGTATCATGGACCGGTCGACCACGCGAGGCAGACCTCCATTCTGTTGTTAATAAAAGTCTTTAGTTACTCTTCTAACTCTCAGTCTTTTATGAGTAATTGATAGCGCATCAATTTTATTAACAACATTTTTATAATGGAGAAGATCCTCACACCAGCATGCCTGGACTTAGATCATCGGGAGGCGGACTCATCCACCAAGTTTACTCACTGGCTTAAGTGTTTCGAAAAATTCCTGACCGCCTCCGAAGCAATCAAATCGGACGAGGACAAACTGGATGTCCTGACCTCCAAAGTGAACCACCGAGTGTACTCGGTCATCCAAGACGCGACCTCGTACGCGGACGCTATCAAGCTCCTCAAGGACCAGTACACGCGCCCAGTGAACGAAGTGTACGCCAGGCACCTCCTGGGGAGTCGTAAACAACAACCTGGGGAATCGACCGTGGAATACCTTCAGGCACTGTCTGTGCTTGGCCGGGCCTGTGGTTGTAAGGATGTAAAGGCCGCCGTGTACACAGAGGAACTTATCCGGGACGCTTTTGTAGCGGGCCACAGATCCAATTACACCCGACAGCGACTGTTGGAGCAGAGTAACCTCGACCTCAACAAGGCCTCTGAACTCGCACTATCGTTGGATGCAGCCTACCAGGGCATGGATGCCTACTCCTCTGCACCGTGGACGCCGCGGGGAATGACAGCCTGGGACACGGTAGGACCGCCTCATAGCGCCGTGCCACCCCAGCCACACCCCAACAACGGCCCAACTACCGCAGCAGTGTCCCAAGGCCAGACAGCAGTGCCCCAAGGCCAGAAATGCTACTTCTGTGGCCAGGCAAAACACCCCAGAGCGCGCTGCCCGGCGAAAAACGCGATCTGCTCGGGCTGCGGGAAGAAGGGACACTACGCTAGCGTCTGCAGGGCCAAAGCCACCCCGAACCCCAGCAGCGCCGCGTGTGGGCCATGCGGGCCGCCATCTTGGACCTCCCCGGCCATGTGCGAATCACCGGTACAGCAGCCATTTTGGACGCCTCCAGCCACATGGGGATCATGGACGCCGCCATCTTGGACGACAGCCGGGACGCAGCAGGCCCCCGACACCGCCTCATCTGATACCCGCAGCGACACACCGACCCCTACGCTGGCATCCGTTACACTGGATCAAGCGAGACCGCACCAACTGGCCAGTTCCACAATGGACATTAAGGTAAATGGTCACGATACAATCTGCCTTTTTGACTCTGGGAGCACGGAGAGCTTCATCCACCCCGACACGGTGCGGCGTTGCTCTCTCCCAGTCCTGCCTGCGCAACAGCGGATTTCTATGGCCTCCGAGTCCCAGTCGGCGGACATCGGCGGCTACTGCGTGGTGACACTCGTAGTAGACGGGACCGTGTACGATCATTTTAAACTTCTGGTCCTGCCTGACCTCTGCGCTGCCGTCCTGCTGGGGTTAGATTTTCAGTGCCACCTTAAAAGTGTTACGATGGCGTACGGTGGACCCCTACCCCCACTCACAGTCCGCAGCCAGCAGCTTCCAAACTGCCCGCCGCGCACCAGGTGCAACCTCTCCACACTCAGAGTCACCCCCCCCCAACTGTTTGCGAACCTCACCCCCGACTGTAAGCCCATCGCCACAAAGAGCAGGCGATACAGTGCCGGGGACAGGGTTTTCATTAAAACCGAAGTGGAGCGGCTCCTGAAAGAAGGGATTATTGAGGGCAGCACCAGCCCCTGGCGAGCCCAGGTTGTGGTCGTTAAGACCGGCGAGAAGCAGCGCCTGGTCATCGACTACAGCCAGACAATAAATCGCTACACCCTGCTGGACGCCTACCCACTCCCCCGTATAGCTGATATGGTCAACCAGATCGCGCAGTACCGCGTCTTCTCGACCATTGACCTGAAATCAGCGTACCACCAGCTCCCCATCCGCCCTGAGGACCGCCAGTACACTGCCTTTGAGGCAAACGGCCGCCTCTATCACTTCCTTAGGGTTCCCTTTGGCGTCACCAACGGGGTCTCCGTCTTCCAAAGGGAGATGGACCGGATGGTAGATCAAAATGCGTTGCAGGCCACTTTCCCATATCTGGACAATGTGACCATCTGCGGCCGTGACTTGCAGGACCATGACGCAAACCTCGAAAAATTCCTCCGCACCGCCCAACTCCTAAACCTGACATATAACAAGAAGTGCATATTCCGCACAAACCGCCTCGCCATCCTTGGCTGTGTTGTGGAACACGGAGTCATCGGCCCCGACCCCGACCGGATGCGTCCCCTTATGGAACTTCCACTGCCCCACTGCCTCAAGGCCCTGAAGAGGTGCCTAGGGTTTTTCTCCTATTACGCCCAGTGGGTCCCCTACTATGCGGACAAGGCCCGTCCGCTGATCAAGTCCACCTCTTTTCCCTTGACGGCAGAGGCCCGCTTAGCCTTCCACCGTATCAAGGAGGACATTGCCAAAGCCACCATGCACGCAGTGGACGAATCCATCCCCTTCCAGGTGGAAAGCGACGCGTCTGACTTTGCCCTGGCCGCTACCCTCAATCAGGCGGGGAGACCCGTGGCCTTCTTTTCACGAACCCTCCAAGGCCCGGAGACCAGACACTCCGCTGTTGAGAAGGAGGCCCAGGCGATTGTGGAGGCTGTGCGTCATTGGAGGCACTACCTGGCCGGAAAACGATTTACCCTGCTCACTGACCAGCGTTCAGTTGCTTTTATGTTTAACAACAAGCAGAGGGGCAAAATCAAAAATGACAAGATCTTGAGGTGGAGAATCGAACTTTCCACCTACAACTACGAGATCTTGTACCGGCCCGGGAAGCTAAATGAACCCCCGGATGCGCTATCGCGTGGCACCTGCGCCAGCGCGCAGATCGATAAGACTGCGGGCCCTCCACAATGACCTCTGCCACCCGGGGGTCACCAGGTTCTTCCACTTCATCAAGGCCCGCAACCTGCCTTACTCTATTGAGGAGGTCAGGACCATGACCAGGAACTGCCAAGTCTGCGCTGAGTGCAAACCGCACTTTTATAGACCAGACAGGGCCCACCTGATAAAAGCCACTCGCCCCTTCGAGCGCCTGAGCGTCGATTTTAAAGGGCCTCTCCCCTCCTCCGACCGCAATGTGTACTTCCTCAATATTATTGACGAGTACTCCCGTTTCCCGTTCGCCTTCCCCTGCCCGGACATGACCAGTGCCACGGTCATTAAATGTCTGAACAACCTCTTCACCCTGTTCGGCTTCCCCAGCTATATCCATAGCGACCGGGGCTCATCGTTTATGAGCGACGAACTCCGTCAGTACCTGCTAACTAGGGGTATTGCCACAAGCAGGACCACCAGTTACAACCCCCGGGGGAACGGACAGGTGGAAAGAGAAAATGCGACAGTTTGGAAGGCCGTCCTGCTAGCCTTAAAGTCTAGGGGCCTTCCAACCTCCCGCTGGCAGGATGTGCTCCCCGATGCGCTCCACTCTATTCGGTCACTGCTCTGCACTGCCACTAACGCCACCCCTCATGAGAAAATGTTTGTCTTCCCAAGGAAGTCCACATCGGGGACATCGCTACCACCATGACTGACGTCCCCAGGGCCGGTCCTACTGAGAAGACACGTGAGGACCCATAAAACGGACCCCCTGGTCGAGAGGGTCGACCTCCTCCACGCCAACCCCCAGTATGCTTACATCGCATACCCGGACGGGCGGGAGGACACAGTCTCCATAAGAGACCTTGCACCCTCGGGGGCCGCAGTAACCCACTACCCACTACCACCCCCCCCCACGATCCGATATCCAGCCCCAGCAGACGGCAGGCCTGGGCCCCGCGACCCGCTCGACATCTACGAGGACGACACGCCTGTGCCACAGCCTACGCTGGACTCGACGCCGGAAACTTCACTACCCCTGCCGTCGCCACGCAGATCACAGCGGCAGACAAGACCTCCGGAGAGACTCCAATACACTAACTTTTAATACACTTCACCCCGCCGGACTCAATTTTAAACAAGGGGTGAATGTGGTAAACCACTGTTTGTATTCCTGTTTGTCCTGTTTGTATTCCACTGTGTACATGCCTGGACATGCCTCGGCTGACTCCTCCCACAGGTCCTAGTATAAAGGTGACTGCTCCCCAGCCCTTAGTATCATGGACCGGTCGACCACGCGAGGCAGACCTCCATTCTGTTGTTAATAAAAGCCTTTAGTTACTCTTCTAACTCTCAGTCTTTTATGAGTAATTGATAGCGCATCATGACCTACCGAAGATACTTTTTTAAAATCAATATGACCATCTCATAGAATGATACAGCAAAGGAGGCCACTTGGCCCATCGTTCCTGTGCTGGCTCTTTGAAAGAGCTCTCCAATTAGCCTCTCTACCCTGTTCTTTACCCATAGCCCTGCAAATTTTCCCCCTTCGAGTATTTATCCAATTCCCTTTTGAAAGTTATTACTGAATCTGCTTCTGCCCCCTTTCAGGCAGCGCATTCCAGGTCATAACAACTTGCTGCGTAAAAAATGTTTTCCTCATGTCACCTTTGGTTCTTTTACCAATTAACTTAAATCTGTGTCCTCTGGTTATTGACTCTTCTACCATTGGAAACAGTTTCTCCTTATTTACTTTATCAAAATCCATCATGATTTAGAACATCTCTATCTAATCTCCCTTTAACCTTCTCTGTTCTAAGGAGACCACCACCAGTTTCTCCACATAACTGAAGTCTTTTATCCCTGGTACCATTCTAGTAAATCTCCTCTGCACCCTCTCTGGCCTTGATATCCTTCCTAAAGTGTGGTGGCCAGAATTGAACGCGATACTCTAGCTGGGGCCTAACCAGTGTTTTATAAAGGTTGAGCATAACTTTCTTGCTTTTGTACTCCATGGGCTGGATTTTACTCACCGAGACGAGTTGGGTGCAGGACTGCTGCCTTCCGGGTTCTAGTCCCGCCCCCACCGATGTCCGACACACAGATGCTATTTTCCCCTGATTGGCCTTGTTAAGCCCGGCCTGCGGGCTTGCTGGCCAATTAAGGGAAAGCTGGTGTCAGATGACGTCAGTTGATGATGCTTCATCTGACGGTTTTCTTAAGGAACATGAACCATAAATTTTTGACAGATGATTTGACAGTGTTTGACAGCATTGAGGTGCTGTCAAACACTGACAATCATTGTACACGTGAGCCCTTGCACCCAGACTCTCCAGTGACTCTCTCCTTAGGATGAAACAGATGGCAGCTGCAGGTGAGGGTACAGAAGCGATCTGTCACTTCTCCCATTGAGGTGAGGCCACACAAACACTTCAAACCTCGTCACCTACAGAAAAATCGAAACACATTAAAAATGACTTTCCCAACATTTCCTTACCTCTGATACTCACCAGTGTCCCATTGCATCCTTCACACCACTTCTGCAGCTGTCATCTGTACACCAACAGTACAACAGACCCACAGCACGCCTCACTTACCCTGGCGGGGTTCCCCGATGTCAGGAAGCCCACAGAAGTCGCAAAATGGGAAAAAGCCTCTTAACTGCCTGTTAACTACCTGTTAACAGGCAGTTAAGTGGCTATAATCCTCTTCCCGCCGCTAGGAGTCGGGTCCCTGCGCAAAATCAGGGACCCGACTCCCGGGAAGATTGGTTGGAGGCGGGTTGGGAGCGGGTTCGGGACCCGCTCCCATTCTTTTTGATTTTCCCAGGAGTCCCGCCTCCAAAGGGCTGGTAAAATCCAGCCCTATCTCTCTATTAATAAAGCCAAGGATCCCATGTCTTTTTAACAGCCTTCTCAACTTGTCCTGCCATCTATCTCAGTTAACAGCTTCAGATTACTTGCACTAGGATTTCATTTTGCTTTAGAATGTGATTCATTGGAAACATTTCTCTCCAGCTCCTTCAATAGGTCAGCAAGTTTACACAGTAAGCAACTGAGCCATACAGAGCAGCAAGTTCCAGGTTTAATTCTTCCTACTGCTGAGTTAGCTGATCTCCACCGGACAAAAAAAAGTCCGACTTCTCGCTCTCGATCACTGTCAGTAACAAATGCTGGAAGTGCACATGGTTGATATCAGGTGGGTACAGAATTGAACTTGACTATAATTCAATCATGGCCAAAAAACTTGCCAAAAGTCAAGATTCATATTAATATTCATTCACTTAGGCAAGGCACCCGTGGAATCTTACCCCCATAAGGAGTCAACACCTTTAGGGGAGATTGGGAGAATGTGGTACAAAAAAATTAAAAAGTTAAGCACGACAGACACATGAAAATAAACCCTTTCACTTTACTATTTAATAGAAAACGCATTTTCTGTGGGAAAAATTAGGATGACATGAATATCTTGTACTGGCAACACTCTCCTTACACCTGAAAGTAAGTGTCCTTGAGGTACAGTGTCCATTTTGAACTTCTTTTTTGATCTTGATGCTAAAGATGGGGGAAAAACTTGCGTGAGCCTGGGCAGTGTTTTCATATGGTGTGGAAAAGAAGGATTACTTGCAAGATTGACATGAAAAACATTTTTAACAGACTACGGGGTTGAATTTGCAGTCGGAGGCTTCCCGCGGGTGGATGCCTCCGACCAGCAAAAAAATCTACGAACTTACCTGATGGTCCCAGAGGTTCGGACGCTGGCGCTCCTCGACCTCTACACGTAGGCCTGCATAGAGGCCCATGTATCCCGGGGCGCATGCAGTTCCCAAGCGCCCCTGGAATCACATGGGTCGGCCCAACCAATCAAGGAAGGGGGATCCCCATTCATACTTATGGATGTTCCATTTGTACGGAACCTCCATAAGCATGAATGGGGATGACATTAAAAATAGATTTAACATAACAAATGTGGCGGAACCACCAGAGGATTAGGGACAATTGTATATAATTCCTTTTACAGCAATGTAGTACAGCTGGGGGCTGCACCTTTAATGTATCTGCTAACTGTACTAGGGCTTCTTTCCTGTACTCCGCGTGATGACGTCATGCCGTCCATCACGTGACCTCTCAACGGCGGGAAGAAGGTGACGACGTCATGACGTCAGAGCTTGGAACCTTCTAGCAGTTGAGCTCGGAACCTGCTAGCAGTTGAGCTCGGAACCTTCTAGCAGTTTCCAGAGAGGCTTTCAAGCAGACCAGACCTATTTGCATTGTATCCTACAGTTTCCTGTACAGCTTCGTTTGTTCATTAAATTTTATTGTTTTTGATTTTCTGAGTCGATCTCAATTCTTTGGCTAGGAACCCCAGTTCCTACATTGGTGACCCCGATTTCTTCGAACAATTTTCGTTGAAGTTACATCATGGACACGAACGCCGTCACCCTCAAACTGCCGCAATTTTGGGAGCAACAATCGGCCGCGTGGTTTTTCCAGGCGGAAGCCCAATTTGCAATCCGGGGAGTAGCAGCGGATTCGACCCGTTATTATTACGTGGTCTCCGCCCTCGACAGCACTACGGCCTCGCGGGTCATCAGCCTCCTCAAGAGTCCACCGAACGATGGCAAGTACGAAGCTTTAAAATCACGTTTACTGCAGATTTTCGGTCTGTCCAAGTCGGAGCGCGCTCGCAGACTTATCTCCATGCCCGGCCTCGGGGACTCAAAACCCTCAGAGCTCATGAACCAAATGCTCACGCTTTTGGGCTCGGAATCGCAATGTTTTCTGTTCCGCGAGCTGTTTCTCGGTCAACTACCAGAGCCAGTACAGACGGCCTTGGCCAATTCCGCGATCACGGATTGTGCTGAACTCGCCGCGGAAGCGGATAAAATATTCACCGTCTCACAACAATCTTGTGCAGCCACGAGGTGCCCATCCCCCACAAGAGCGAATCCAACTCCTCCTCCTGCAGGCTGGTGTGCATACCACGCTCGTTTCGGCGCGAAGGCCAGAAATTGCTGTCCGCCCTGCAGTTTCTCACCAAAAAAAAAAACCTACCTCAAACCAGCGGTTTCTGAGAAGATCAATAAGGCCTAAGGGACGCGCCGGAGTTGCGATGGCCGTCGGGTCCGCAGGGAAACTCCTATACATTACAGACTCCCTGTCAGGGCGACGTTTTCTCTGTGATACTGGCTCCCAGTGCAGTATCCTACCAGCGTCGAAGCTAGATCTTCAACCCAGCGGTCAAGGTCCCCCCCTCGAGGCAGCCAATGGTGCGGCCATTCGCACGTTCGGAAAGCGTAGGGTCCAGTTGAGTTTTGGCGGCCAACGTTTTGTTTGGGAGTTCATCACGGCGAATGTCTCACAGGCCATCCTGGGGGCAGATTTCTTCTGCGCAAACGGGTTTCTCGTCGACGTCCGACACTGTCGGCTAATCAGTGCCTCCACTTTTCACTCGGTCCCCTGCCACCGAAGCACCGCGATGTCTTGGTCAGTTGCCTGTGCAGTCCCATCTCCAAATGAGTTCTCTCGTCTTCTCAGTGAGTTCCCTGAGCTCACCAGGCCCACATTTTCTTCTTCAGTCACGAGGCACGGTGTGGCGCACCACATTACCACGACAGGATCCCCCGTTTATGCGAGAGCTCGAAGGCTAGAACCTGGTAAACTCGTGGCCAAGGCGGAGTTCCATACAATGGAATGCCTGGGTATTATTCGACGTTCGAATAGTCCTTGGTCCTCGCCATTACACATTGTTCCTAAGCCGGGCGGCGGATGGCGACCATGCGGCGACTACAGACGCCTGAATGAGGCTACCACACCGGATCGGTACCCAATTCCTCACATTCAGGATTTTTCGGCCCATCTGGCAGGGAATTCCATCTTTTCCAAAGTAGACCTCATCCGAGGCTATCATCAAGTGCCCGTGCATCCTCAGGACGTCCCCAAAACTGCCGTCATCACACCTTTCGGGCTCTTCGAGTTCCTTCGTATGCGGTTTGGGCTGAAGAATGCAGCACAAGCCTTCCAACGTCTCATGGATTCCGTGTTGCGCGATCTGCCGTTCACCTTCGTCTACCTAGACGACATCCTTATTGCCAGTAACAGCACGAAAGAACACATTACGCACTTGCATACCCTTTTTTCTCGTCTCAGCCAACATGGCCTTATTATCAACCCGGCCAAGTGCCAGTTTGGGTTGCACAGCATTGATTTTCTGGGACACAGAATCACCTCAGAAGGCGCCGTCCCGCTGGCCACAAAGGTGGAAGCAGTCACCTCGTTCCCTCTTCCTCAGACCGTCAGGGCCCTCCAGGAATTTCTGGGAATGGTCAATTTTTATCATCGGTTCGTCCCCAAGGCGGCATTGTTGATGCAACCTTTGTACGAGGCCCTCAGAGGTAAATCGGGCAAAGACCCGATCGATTGGACACCCCAGATGGACCAGGCTTTCCTCGACACTAAGACCGCTTTGGCTGCTGCGACCATGTTGGCACATCCCCTTCCGGGCGCAACCATTGCCCTTACCACCGACGCATCTGATTATGCCATCGGGGCAGTACAGGATCAGTGGGTCGACGGCACATGGCAACCACTGGCTTTCTTCAGCCGCCAATTGCGGAAGAACGAACGCAAGTGTAGTACTTTTGATAGGGAGTTGTTGGCATTGTTTCTGGCCATCCGCCATTTTCGCTTCCTACTGGAAGGACGCCCATTCACGGCTTTTGTAGACCACAAGCCACTTACTTTTGCGATGGCCAAGACAGCGGAACCATGGTCGGCACGGCAACAACGTCATCTTACGTACATATCTGAATTTACAACCGACATACAACATGTCTCGGGCAAAGACAACCTGGTGGCGGATTGTCTCTCCCGCGCCCCGGTCCACGCAGTACACCTGGGAGTCGACTATGTTGGTTTGGCAAAAGAACAGAAGGCAGACCCTGAAGTGCAGACATACCGGACCGCACCTTCCAGCTTACAAGTGGCTGATGTCAGTTTCCAGGCCGCAGGGACCACACTCCTGTGTGACATCTCGATGGGCGTCCCACGTCTAATCGTTCCAGTCGAATGGCGCAGGAGAATTTTCGACACTATCCACGGGTTGTCACACCCTGGCATGAGAGCGTCACAACGACTCATGGCAAAGAAATTCGTCTGGAAGGGCATGCATCTCGACGTCCGTGACTGGACCAATACCTGCGTGAGTTGCCAGAAGTCCAAGATACAACGCCATGTTAAGGCCCCAGTCGCCACTTTTCCGGTTCCGGATCGTCAATTCGACCACGTACACGTGGACCTGGTTGGTCTTTTCCCTTCCTCTCGTGGGTACACTCACCTCCTCACCGTGGTAGACCGCACCACCAGGTGGCCAGAGGCAATTCCTTTGGTTGCCACCACAGCGGCAGACGTCTCCACAGCCTTCATCTCATCGTGGGTAGCTCGGTTCGGGGTACCGGCTGACATCTCCTCTGACCGGGGGCCTCAATTTACCTCTGAGCTTTGGAATGCCGTAGCTCAAGATCTGGGCACCAAGCTTCATTGTACCACCACCTACCATCCACAGGCGAACGGTCTGTGTGAAAGATTCCACATGTCCCTTAAAGCCGCACTGCGTGCTAGTCTCCGTGGACCTAGTTGGGTGGACAGGCTCCCTTGGGTGCTGCTAGGTCTTCGCACGGCGCCAAAGGACGACCTGCATTCTTCTTCAGCAGAGCTGGTTTACGGCCAACCACTCAGAGTGCCTGGCGATTTTCTTCCTCCTCACACGGAACCCTGGTCCCCAACTCAGCAGCTCGTCAGCCACCAGGAAGCGGCTAGGAATTTCATCCCAGTGCCTACGTCGCATCATGGCCTGCAGCGCTCCCATGTCCCGGTGGATCTTAAGAGCGCAGGATACGTGTTCATTCGGCAGGATGCTCGCAAAAACCCGCTCAAACCGCCTTACACAGGTCCGTTCCGCGTCATCTCGTCAGGTGACAAGTCCTTCACAGTCGACGTCGGCGGTAAGCCTGACCACATCTCCATCGACCGGTTGAAACCGGCGCATCTGGATCTGAGCGAACCAGTCGTCACTGCTCAGCCGCCTCGTCGTGGTCGTCCACCGTCGACTGCCGGTCCAGTACAGCCAGTCATCCGCCGAGTCGCCAGTGCCCGCCTCACCGGGTCGACCACAGCCGGCCTCCTCTTCTCCTCCGCCTGCGGCGTCATCCCAACCACAGCCAACGGCCAGTTCGTCTTCTAGCGCTCCGTTCCAGCTGCCGGGGTATCGCAGTCGGTCGGACAGACTCGTCAGACCCCCTTCTCGCCTTACCTTCTCTGTTAAAAGCAATTCTGGGGGGGCGCATGTGGCGGAACCACCAGAGGATTACGGACAATTGTATATAACTCCTTTTACAGCAATGTAGTACAGCTGGAGGCTGCACCTTTAATGTACCTGTTAACTGTACTAGGGCTTCTTTCCTGTACTCCGCGTGATGACGTCATGCCGTCCGTCGCGTGATCTCTCAACGGCGGGAAGAACGTGATGACGTCAGAGCTCGGAACCTTCTAGCAGTAGAGCTCGGAACCTTCTAGCAGTTGAGCTCGGAACCTGCTAGCAGTTTCCAGAGAGGCTTTCAAGCAGACCAGACCTATTTGCATTGTATCCTACAGTTTCCTGTACAGCTTCGTTTGTTCATTAAATTTTATTGTTTTTGATTTTCTGAGTCGATCTCAATTCTTCGGCTAGGAACCCCAGTTCCTACACAAATACATTTTTAAAAAGTACATATTTAAAATTTATTAAAATACAATATAATTAAACATTTAAAACAAAAATGTACATATTTTAAACAGTCTAAAAATAAACTTACTTTATTATACGTGTGTTTTAATGTTTAAATGAATGAAACATTTTTATTTGAATGTTTTTTAGAACTCTTACGCTGGTAAAAGCAGGCTTTATGCCTGCTTTTACCATTCATAAGAATTTCACGGGCATTTGCTGGGCAGAAGTTAGGCAAATAGCGCAACTCTCCACCTGTGGAGGCCCTTCTCCTGGGGATGCGTGCAATCTGTCAAGATGATTCTTGACAGATCGCAAGTTCCGGATTTTAGCGCATGCGCTTCGCATACCTAAACCCGGAACTTGCGCGGCCCCTACAGGCGCGTACACACCTCGTATGCACCCGTAGGGGCTGCAAATTACGGCCCTACATCTTTGCTGATACTCCACATTGGCAACATACACTCATTCTTACTATACATGGAAGGCAATTAGAAAGGGAAGAATCAAGTAATCCTCCATCCAGCACACACAATATTTATATTACTGAATCTATTGTGTATTTGTTGACCAAAGTATTTTAAGTTCAGCCAATGAAGTTCAAAAACATAAGTGTATGTCCTTACCCGCAATTTTTAAAAACAGCGGTAACAGCTGTCCATAGGCTCCTTCCACAAAGAAGTTGTTCCATTCATTCGGAAGGTTAGCGGGAAGAGTCTTATTTATTTCTGGTGTTAATGTCTGAAACATGTAGCTAAGGTCCGATAGCATGCCACAACTCTGACAAACAAAATGCAGCACCAGGGGCTTGGAATCAAGTGATACAGTTTCACTAACAGTCTGAAATAAAAAAGGACAATATAAAAAAAAAATTAGTACAGTATGGTAACCTGTCATTCTAATCAAATTGCATGCAAAACCATAAAATCTAGGAAGAATAAAGTACAAGAGACATGTACTAATTTAGCACGTTGCAAGTGTCCAGAAAGTGACAGAAGCAAAATAGAAAGGGGAAAAAATAAAGCACCACTTAGCAGACGGTAGCACTCTATTTGACATACTGTATACTATCTAGTATTATACGATGGCCCTTGTAAAACAAACATCTTCCCTCCTCTTGAATTACAAATTTATTGAAAATTTACACTAACAAAAAAACCTTAGCAACTTGAAAATTCTAAAACTGTCGATATTTATTCTCAATTCTATGCTCAAGGTGAGGGATGTTATCACTCAGAAACAGAACTCATATCCATTTCAGCACTCAGCATCAAATACTCCTACAGTAAGCATAGCAAGGTTAGCTGCAGCATAAAGTTCCTTCTGTGCTGCCCCAACTTCTGAAGAGCATCCCTAATGCACCAGTGTGACCATTTTCCATCTTTCTAAATCATCCAGCCCTTCACCTCTCGAAGCAAGACTTGCCAATTTAGTGCTCATTAGATTAGTAGCAGAGCTAAGACAATAATTTTATATAGGGCTTTAGCGGTGATATGGATAGATTTTCAACTTTCCGCACGTGTGTAAAACTTTCACTGCGGATTGGCTGCCCGTTATAGAAAGCGCCTGATTTTTATTTCCATTGACTTGAACGGAAATGAAGTCGGACGGTTTCTATAATGGACGGCCAATTCGTACCACCAGTTTTACGCCTGAATGGCAGGTTGAAAATGTACCCCATGTACTTACACACAGGATTCTAAGTAAGATTTGAAAGATTAGGTGAACCCTCTGGCAATACAGCAGACCTTATGTGACTGGCTCCACAGCAGAGCCCCCGTGACTGGCTCCACAGCAGAGCCCCCGTGACTGGCTCCACAGCAGAGCCCCCGTGACTGGCTCCACAGCAGAGCCCCCGTGACTGGACTCAAGTGATACAGTCTGAAAGACAAAGGGCAATTTAGAGAAGAAAAAAAATGGACAAAATTTTGATGTCCTGGCACGATATGTACTGATGGGAACAGCAGACCACCGTGACTGGCACCACAGCAGAGCCACTGTGACTGGCACAAGCCTGCTTGCTTGCCTGCCTCCTGGAACTGTTTCACTATTCTCCATGTTAATTATTTCACTGTAGTCATACTCTCGCATGCTTTTTGTACCGTTATGTTAATGTAAATTAAATGCGTGAGTGGAGTGGAGCTGCACATAGCATGCTAATGCACAGAGAGCGTTTTTACCTTCCCCTGTAAACTGATTTTAATATGGTGAGAGAAGCAACATAAATGAGGTTGAGTGTAATGAAAACCAGTGGGGGGGGGGGGGGGGGGGGAAGAGAAGTCAGGAGGCAGAATAGCTACATCAGGCAGTCATAGTTAACAGTTAATGTTTAATCACAATTTTGGAGCTCGAAAGCAGGATGCTAGAATGGTGGGGTGCAAGTTCAACACCCCCCTCGCGCCTTGCCCAGTCCTCAGTTTCAGCCATGCTCCATGGAAGGGTACAAAGTGGAAGTGCCAGGTGTTTGCAGCAGGAAGGGAAAGTTAGATGCAGTGCTCTCACACTCCCCAGCTTGATACCCAGCCAAGCTGATGGCAGCTTGGGAAAAGAGGATGTACGCCCTCACAGGAAGTTAGAGCACCCTAAAAAAAAAAATGATCACTGTATTTGCCTTAATAGGTGGTCAGCAGCTGAGATCAAATCATTGTTGGTTTGCTGTTCCTTCTGCTTGCTGACATCATTTAACAGCATTCAGTGCTGTTAGCATCCTGTCAAAATAAATGGCTCGGATTTTGCGGTCAGCGGCGAACGAACGGTGCTCGCCGTTCATTATGCTTACAGCTGACCAGAGACTTTTCGTGGGCTTTTGCGCGGCAACTTAGTCATCGGGAGTCTGATACATAAGAAATAGGAGCTGGAGTAGGCCATTTGGCCCTTCAAGCCTGCTCCGCCATTCAATAAGATCATTGCTGATCTTCATCCTCAACTCCACCTTCCTGCACTATCCCCATATCCCTTAATTCCCAAAAATGTATCGACCTCTGTCTTGAATATACTCAACGACTGAGCATCCACAGCTCTCTAGGGTAGAGAATTCCAAAGATTCACAACCCTTTTGAGTGAAGAAATGTCTCCTCATCTCAGTCCTAAGATTGAAGAAGCCTTACTGAGACACGCAGAGTATAAACCAGGAAATTTAACTTAGACTATTTAATTCATGTACAGAAAATGAAACAGAGAGGGAAAGAAAGATGGGATTAAGAGAGAGATAACAGAGACAGAAAGAAAAAGTTAAATTTTTTAAAATTGTTTTAGAAATCTCCAACAATAATTAAATTCTGAAGGAATGAGACTCCACACTTGTAAAAGTAAATTTTCAGTGCCAGAGAGGTTGTTTGGTAGTAATTAAGACTCATCATGCTGTTAAAAATTCACTTGCACTTGAATGAACAAGCCCTAACTTTTTCTGGCAGTCTAGTGGGTAGCTAGTGGGTAAGTACCACAACTTCACCGCCCATCATGAGTTTGAATACTGAGTCTCTCGGTGAGGCAACGGTGTAATGAAGCTTGTGGAGGAGCATGGAAAATCAGACAGCAACTTGGAAAATTGGACAGCAACTTCCTGATTTCCTCATTTAACTGCACATGTGCGGATGCTGGAAGTTGCTGTCCGATTTACTCATTAATAACTGTGAGCGCTGACAGTCTTACCATTATTTTTACCGCAAAATCTGGGCCAATGTTTATCGAAGTCTTCCTGATAGTTTCTAAGAGGTTAATAATATCCAAGGCACAAGCCATATATTTTGTTATAGCCCTTTAAATGGACTAATAAAGTCACCATTTTCATTTCTGAGTAGTAGTCAGTGTCCTTGTTCTAAACCTCACCTCTAACCATGTCAAAATGGAGCACATGATGAAGTCCCACTGTTCATTTGTAACTGAAGCTGGTAAATGCTTGATCAACAATCTCAGAAAGCGTAGAATTTCCACATTGATACCAAGCAGATTAGGCTCAGGGTTTTTTAAAGTGCTGGGGAGAAATCAGAGATGTTAAAAAGTTTACCAAATTCTTTTGCTCTATTAAAAGATCTAAGCCATAGAGTCAAAGTTCCTCCATATAACATTTTAAAATGATTAGATCATAGTTTCCATCCAAATAGCAGGAAGCGTAGACTCCCTGTGATATACGTCATTCGTAGTAGAAAGGCTGACAATCAAACTTTTTTTTTTACATGGCATTTTCTAAATTAAAAAAATTTCCATTATTCCTTACGCTATTCCCTAGCCTCGAGGGCAGGGTGAAAACCAGCTGCAAAACCTCGATCAATGCTGTTCATTAACCAAGAGACAAGAAATGCATGAGAACTACTTGGGTTGAATAACCATCCAGTTTTCAATCCGCTATGTAAAGGAGCACTTTGTTTCTGCTTTATACCTCCCTCAATGTTAGGTTAAAGGAGGGGAGAAAAATCATTTAAAAATAGAACAAAACACAGCAAAAAATTAAAAAAGGAGGAAGTTAACATTTTAAAATCTTCAGTTGAAAGCTCGGAGATCTACTGTGATGGTAAATAAATAGGTACAATATCAAGGCCAAACAAACATTCAGATTTTTGTTCATTTCTATTGGATTTCTCCTTAGCCCACTCCATGCATACATTGTTCACAAACAGCTCTATTCAGGTTCACCAGGCCGGCTTTTCTTTTATACTTTCTATTGACAATCGCAGATTTCATGGTTCTAAAAAGATGTTCATTTTCTGAACTTTGCGCGTGCATGAATGCCTACTCTGGATCTTGGCAAATGTGGCTCTTTTGGGTTGTTAATCGTGCTCTATTTTTCATCCATGTTTATAAGTTACTGGAGAATTTGCTTTCTGTGAATTATAGTAATCTCATCTCTGGATCAGCGGGTTGTGGACATAATCTAGGCTGTTGGAGGTGCCACCATTTGGATGAGAAACTCAGTTTTCTCAAGTGGACATTAAAGATCCCAAGGCACTATTTGAGAAGGAGTAAGAAAGAAGAAAGACTTGTATTTATATAGCGCCTTTCACAACCACCGGACATCCCAAAGTGCTTTACAGCGAATTAAGTACTTTTTGAAGTGTAGTTACTGCTGTAATGTAGGAAACGTGGCAGCCAAACTGCACGCAGCAAGCTCCCAAAAACAGCAATGTGATAATGACCAGCTAATTTGTTTTAGTGATGTTGATTCAGGGATAAAAATTGGCCAGGACACCAGGAATAACTCCCCCGCTCTTCTTTGAAATAAGTCCACTCGAGAGAGCAGACTGGGCCTCTGTTTAACGTCGCATCCAAAAGATGGCACCTCCGACAATGTAGCACTCCCTCAGTACTACACTTGAGTGTCAGCCTAGACTTTTGTGCTCAAGTCCCTGTGGTGGGACTTGAACCCACAACCTTTTGACTCAGGGCTGAGGGTGCTACCAGCTGAGCCACGGCGGAGTAGGGAGTTCTCTGGGTGTCCCCAACATTCCTCAACGAAACTCATCACAAACGAAAACCCAAATTAATTAGTCAGTTCATTCCCAGTTATAGGATATTGGTGGCACAGAAAGAAAGACTTGCATTTATATAGCACCTTTCATGACCTCAGGAGATCCCAAAGTGCTTTACAACCAATTAAGTACTTTTGAAGTGGAGTCACTGCTGCAATGTAGAAAGCTGCTGTATTTGCCAACATGACAGTCACTGTACATCAACAGCAATCTAATATATGAAGCACTTTGACGTGATGAAATTATATAAAGTTCCATCAGGAGATTAAATGGGGCAGATTTTACATGGTCTATAATGAGCAGATTTAATTTTCCTCCTTCCATGCTTTCATATATTCTTATCATTAAAATTATTGCTGTGTTGTGGACTAATAGGAAAATTATAGTTCAACATCAAGCTATCCGTGCCATTATTAGGCTCTATAGCTTTCTAACCATAATTTTTTTAAATATTCGTTTATGGGATGTGGGCGTCACTGGCAAGGCCAACATTTATTGCCCATCCCTAGTTGCCCTTGAGAAGGTGGTGGTGAGCCGCCTTCTTGAACCGCTGCAGTCCTTGTGGTGAAGGTGCTCCCACAGTGCTGTTAGGGAGGGAGTTCCAGGATTTTGCCCCAGCGACGATGACAGATCGGCGATATAGTTCTAAGTCAGGATGGTGTGTAACTTGGAGGGGAACTTGGAGGAGGTGGAGCTCCCATGCACCTGCTGCCCATGTCCTTCTAGGTGGAAGAGATCGCGGGTTTGGGAGGTGCTGCCAAAGAAGCCTTGGCAAGTTGCTGCAGTGCATCTTGTGGATGGTACACACTGCAGCCACGGTACGCCAGTGGTGGAGGGAGTGAATGTTTAAGGTGGTGGATGGGGTGCCAATCAAGCGGACTGCTGTGTCCTGGATGGTGTCGAGCTTCTTGAGTGTTGTTGGAGCTGCACTCACCCAGGCAAGTGGAGAGTATTCCATCACACTCCTTCCTTGTGCCTTGTAGATGGTGGAAAGGCTTTGGGGAGTCAGGAGGTGAGACACTCGCCGCAGAATACCCAGCCTCCGACCTGCTCTTGTTGCCACAGTATTTATGTGGCTGGTCCAGTTAAGTTTCTGGTCAATGGTGACCCCCAGGATGTTGATGGTGGGGGATTTGGCGATGGTAATGTCATTGAATGTCAAGGGGCGGTGGTTAGACTCTCGCTTGTTGGAGATAGTCATTGCCTGGCACTTCTGTGGCATGAATGTTACTTATCAGCCAAGGCCTGAATGTCATCCAGGTCTTGTTGCATGCGGGCATGGACTGCTTCATTATATGAGGATGCTCTATAGGGATGGATATCAGTGATCAGGAGTCGCACTACACTGTTGGTAAACGTGAAACCCTGCCTAGAATTCAATTTTTAACCAGGAAAATATAATGTCCACTACGCGATCAGTATCTGTGGAGTACAAGATGACTCAATTTTCCCAGCTTGACACTGAAATACGTTTCATCTATTTTATGTGGGGTTCCTCACTAAATGCTAAATATTCCCTGAACATACTAACATCCTAGTTAGTTCAATTCAGCATCTGTAGAGTTCCTTCACTATTAATTACTTCATTATTAAAGAAGAATAATAAATCCGTATACATGAAACACATTGCTTTTATAAGAACATAAGATAAGATTTAGACCATACAGCCCCTCGAGCCTGCTCCGCCATTCAATACCATGGCTGATCTTCAACCTCAACTCCACTTTCCCACCCAATCTCCATATCCCTTGATTCCCCATGAGTCCAAAAATCTATCTATTTCTGCCTTGAATATACTCAATGATTCAGCATCCATGGCCCTTTGGGGTAAAGAATTCAAAAAATTCACAATCTTCTGAGTAAAGAAATTCCTCCTCATCTCAGTCCTAAATGGCCAACCCCTTATCCTGAGATTATGCCCCCTAGTTCTAGGCTCTCCAGCCAGGGAAGACAGCCTCTCAGCATCAACCTGCCAATCCCCCTCAGAATCTCATATGTTTCAATGAGATCACCTCTCATTCTTCTAAATTCCAGAGAGTACAGGCCCAATCTACTCAATTTCTCCTCAGGACAACCCTCTCATCCCAGGAATCAATGTAGTGAATCTTCATTGCACCACCTCCAAGGCAAGTATATCCTTAATAACAACAGAAAATGCTGGAAAAACTCAGCAGGTCAGGCAACATCCGTGGAGAGAAATTTGAGTTGACGTTTCGGGTTGGACCATCCTTCCTCAGATAAGGAAACCAAGGGGGAAAAATTCAGTTGGTTGTGCCTCTCAACTTAAGAGGGCGCTAACGGGACACAAGCCAACTAGCGCCTGGGCGCGGCACTGCCTGTGCCTCCCGCAAAATTCAGCAGGAGGTTAGTGGTGGCGCTAACTGGTAGCGCCCTACGGCGCTGGCGATGACATCATTGGCGAACACAGCACCCCGCTCACGATCTTTGGGAGCGCCCCCTGACTTACCGCCGGACGCTATGTCCGACAGGGTCAGGGGGGCGTACCTTCGGCCGGGGAGGCGCAATTTAAAGGCGAGGTGCGGGGCGGCCATTTTTGTTGCTGGCCGCCTGCCAGTACCTGCCTGTGCTCCTGTCCCAGACCTCCTGAAATGCCCCCCCCCCCCCACGGAGTGCTGGCTGCGCTCCAAGAGCCTGGCACTTCTCTTGAGTGCCGGGCTCTTTTGCCTGCACTCCCGATACCCAGGGGCCCAGCTGGGCCCCAGGTCGCGCTGCACAAGGCCCCTCCCCTTTAAGAAGGGGAGGAAGGCCTGCAATACCGCGGCGCGATGTGCCACAGCGTGTGCCGCAGCAGCACATAACGCCGCAATATTGACTCGCAGCGCCCCAAGAGGGATGCAGGGCGCTTCCCCCTTGGGGCGCAACCACTCAAGTTCCAGCGCGGGGGCGCTAATTTTTCAGGGGTGCAAAAAGTAGCGCCCCGACGAAGTTAGCACCCCAATTGGGGCGCTACTCAATTTTTAGTCCCAAAACTGTGCACAGTACTCCATGTGTGGTCTCACTAGAGCCCTGTATAACTGTAGCAAGACTTCCTTACTCTTGTACTCCAACCCTTTAGCAATAAAAGCCAACATGCCATTTGCCTTCCTAATTGCTTGCTGTACCTGCATGCTAACTCTCTGTTTTTCCTGTATGAGGACACCTAAATCTCTCTGAACACCAACATTTAATAGATTCTCACCATTTAAAAAATATTCTGTTTTTCTATTCTTCCTACCAAAGTGAATAACCTCACATTTCCCCATATTATACTCCATTTACCACCTTATTGCCCACTCACTTAACCTGTCTATAACCCTTTGCAGGCTCTTTGAGTCTTCCTCACAGTTTACTTTCCCATCTAGCTTTGTATCATCAGTAAACTTGGATACATTACATTCGGTCCCTTCACCTAAGTCAGTAATATAAATTTTAAACTGATCCTTGCGGCACCCCACTGGTTACAGCCTGCCAGCCTGAAAATGACTCATTTATCCCTACTCTCTGTTTTCTCTCCATTAACCAATCCTCTATCCATGCTAATATATTCCCCCCAACCCCATGAGCCCTTATCTTGCGTAATAACCTTATATGTAACACCTTATCGAATGCCTTTTGGAAATCCAAATATACTACATCTACTGGCTCCCCTTTATCTACCCTGCTAGATACATCCTCAAAAAACTCTAATAGCTCTAAGTTATATATACAGGTAGTATATTTTTATCTTTAACCAAAAATAAAATGGAAAAAAATATGAGCGTAGAAAATTAGCTTACCAGTCAAACAAAAATATATCTTCTTCATAATTTCTCCATTCCGTAATTGTATTTAACACATCTATAAAAAACTGATCATACACATTGGTTCCATTCTGTAGGCAGCTATTAATAATGACAAGGCTTCCAAATCCTCCTGTCAATTCAATATAAGCAGGATACATTTTATACACATGATTATTAAGTTATACTGTATGTACATATTCATAACCAAATAAAATATACAATCATTTAAAAATCACTGAAGAAAACTGAGCACAAAGCTAAAATTAAAAATCAAGCAGCTGAAAGTGTTTTGTTTTACAGATGGCAGTCTTACACTTTTTTGGAGTATAAAACTCCTGGAATGTTCAGAACCGGGAGAAATATGGATAATACTGATATTATGGAAATGTTTTGCAATCATTAAACAAAATACATAGCACATAATGAGATTATAGATTTACAGGGCATTGTAAGAGAGGCCCCCAGAATAATTTAAAAAGATCGCAGCAGAGCCGGCAATAAACCAAACGTTGGGGGGGGGGGGGGGGGGGGGGACAAAATCTGAAAATATGATGTCATAGTCAATGCAGAGGGAGGAGTGGCGGAGCCTGAGGAATTTAAGCTAAGTTTTTAATTTATTATCCACACTCTAATTTTAAATATAAAACCAATCTATCAACTTTAAATAAATAGTTAAAGAAGTTAATACATAATCAGAGTAATTAATTACTAATTAATTTAAATCCATTTACTAAACATAATAATCTAGTGATTCTATTAGTTCTAGAAATAAATGACTGCTAACAATAATTTAAAAAAATAAAGATTAGAAATGGGAGTACAGGCAGTGTGCTGGGACTGCAGCATGTGGGAATTTGTGGACAGTGAGATGACCACACCTGTAGGAAATGTCTCTACCTTGAGTCTAGCTCAGAGCTGTTGAGCTAAAGTGGGAGTTAGAGAAACTACGACATGTAAGGGATGGGTGGAATATGTGGCTAGTTTACTCCAGAGTACAGTCACACCTGAGAGTAAAGCACAGGTGCAGGAATGGGTGTGTGCGACTGTCAGTCAGCAGGGTAGGGGGAACTTAGGGGAGGCAGAGAAGGAGGTACCGCAGACACTGGTCCTATCTAGCAGGTACGATGTACTTGCTAGATAGTACTTGCACTCCTGGCTGGTCTCCCACATTCCACCCTACGTAAACTTGAGGTCATCCAAAACTCGGCTGCCCGTGTCCTAACTCGCACCAAATCTCGTTCACCAATTACCTCTGTGCTTACTGACCTACATTGGCTCCCGGTTAAGCAGCGCCTTGATTTCAAAATTCTCATCCTTGTTTTCAAATCCCTCCATGGCCTCGCCCCTCCCTATCTCTGTAATCTCCTTCAGCCCCACAATCCCCCCCGAGATATCTGCGCTCCTCTAATTCTGCCCTCTTGAGCATCCCCAATTATAATCGCTCAACCTTTGGTGGCAGTGCCTTCTGTTGCCAAGGCCCTAAGCTCTGGAATTCCCTGCCTAAACCTGGCCACCTCGCTACCTCTCTTTCCTCCTTTAAGGCGCTATATAAATACAAGTTGTAGTTGCTACCGGTAAGAATGAGGAAGGCTGCAGGTAGGATGGTCAGAATAATTAGGGGAACAGATAGCATCTTCTGCAGTTGCGAATGTGAGTCTAGGAGGGTGTGTTGCCTATTTGGTGCCAGGGTAAAGGATATCTCGAAACATCTGGTGAGGAGCTTGGAATGGGAGGGGGAAGATACAATTATCATGGTCCATGTCAGAACCAATGACAATGGAAAGAAAAGAGAGGAAGTCCTGCTAAGGGAATATCAGAAGCTATGATTTAAATTAAAAAGCAGGACTAATTACTACCAGAGCCACATGCTAATTGGCATAGGGATAGACCGATCAGAAAGGTGAATGCATGGCTGAAAGAGTGGTGTGGGATGGAGGAGTTCCATTTCATGGGACACTGGCACCAGTACTGGTACAGGAAGGAGCTGCACTGCTGGGACAGCATCTACCTGAACCAGAATGGGACCAAGGTCCTAGCAGAAAGGATAAATAGGAATGTAGATAAGACTTTTAACCAGTGAGACAGGGGAGGGATCCGATAGAAATACCAGTAGCCAAAAGATAAAAGAAATGGGAGAGGAAAGGTCAGGCCAAGGCAAGGAATCAGAGTAACATAAATGGTCAGGGAACAGATAGAATTATAGAACGCAAGTACAAAATAACTTAAAAATAAAGCGAGAGGAGCAAATAATAAAAACAAATTAAATTGCCTGCACAGCATCCAGAACAAATCGGGGTAACTGGAAGCAATAAAATGTAGCGAGGCACCAGATTATAGTAGGGATAACTGAAACATGGCTGCATAAAGAACAGTTAAATATTACAGGATATAACGTATTTAGAAAGGAATGGGAAGGTAGAAGGGGGAAGGGTAGCTGTACTAATTAGAGACAACAGAATGGTAGTAGAAAAAAAGGACATCACTAACATTAAGATAGAAACAGAATCCATATGGATTGAAATAAAGGATAAGAAGGGATCAATCATGCTAACAGGGGTATAACTACAGACTACCTAATAGTGGAGAGAGAAATATGTAGGCAACTGTATGAAATGAGTAAATGACGTAGAAAAATAATCGTGGGAGATTTCAACTATCCCCAAATAAACTGGCGAGAAGAGGTAGTGAAAGAGGAAAAGGGAATGGAGTTTTTACAGTGTGTACAGGACTCCATTCTTACTCAGTACATTAGAAGCCCAACAAGAGAGGAATCACTGCTGGATCTAGTAATAGAAAATGAACCAGAGCAGATAAGAGAAGTAAGTGTTCAGGATCATCTGGGCAATAGCGATCACAACATAATAATGTTTAAGATAATGATTGAGAGAGACACAAGTAAGATAAGGACCAAAGTAACAGATTGCAAAAAAGCTAGTTACGAGAGGAAGAAGATGGAACTCGGGAAGGTAAACTTGAAAAAATATTGACAAACAGCAGTGGGAAATATTTAAAAAGGTGATCAATAGAGTTCAGAGAAATATATTCTGCTAAAAAAACAAGAACAAACTAGCCAATAATAAAACACCATGGATGAATAAAGAGATAAGCGTAAAATTGAAACTGAAGAAAAAGGCATACACTAAGTACATAGACAATAAAGGAAAGGATGACAAAAGGGAATATGAAGAGACTAGGAAAGTAAACAAAAACAACTAGGAAGGCAAAGAGGAATTATGAAATGAAATTATCAAAGAATATAAAAAGAAACAGTAAAGTATGCTATAGGCAAATAAATAACAAAAGAAAAATTAAGATAAGGATAGGGCCAGTAAGGGATGTACAAGATAAATTCACAGCTAATGACAGTGAAATGGCAGAAATATTGAATAACTACTTTGCCTCAGTATTTACCAGGGAGACTAACAAGGAGGACATAACATTAGAAGAGATCAAGAAAGACTGAGACATTTAAGATGGGAAGGAAGGAGATAATTGATAAACTAGATAAACTGAAAGAGGATAAAAATCCTGGTCCGGATGGATTGCATCTGCACATACTAAAAGAAGCTAGGGAAGAGATAGCAGCGGCACTATTATATATACCTAAATATATATCTATATATTGAATAGCAAAGGGAATCGTGCCAGAAGACTGGCAGAGAGTTAATGTTACTCCTATATTTAGAAATAGAGATAGAACAAATCTTTGAATATTTTTAAGGCAGAGGTAGATAGATTCTTGGTAAGCAAGGGGGTGAAAGGTTATCGGGGGTAGGCGGGAATGTGGAGTAATCAGATCAGCCATGATCTTATTGAATGGCGGAGCAGGCTCGAAGGGCCGAGTGGCCTACTCCTGCTCCTAATTCGTATGTAAATCTAGGGAACTATAGACCAGTTAGCTTAACGCTGATGGTAGAAAAGATATTGGAATCTTTACTCACAGATATAATAGAAAAACCTCTAAAAAGGAAGAATATTATAAAGAATAGTCAGCACGAATTTCAAAAGGGAAACTCATGCTTGACCAACCTTATTGAATTCTTTGAAGAAATAACAGAAAGAGTAGACAAAGGTAATGTAGTGGATGTAGTACACATGGACTTTCAAAAGGCTTTTGATAAGGTACCACATGATGGGCTCATGACTAAGATCAGAACATGTGGAGCCAGGGGACAAGTAACATAATGGATAGCAAGCTGGCTACAAAACAGAAAGCAGAGAGTAGGGGTTAAATGTAGTTACTCAGACTGGCAGGTGATGGGAAGTGGTTTTCCACAGGATCGGTGCCGGGACCACCGTTGTTCACTAATTACAGAAATGATTTGGACTCGGAAATAGGAAGTATATCAACATTTGTGAACAACGCCAAATTGGGAAGTATAGTTAATACTGTGGAAGACTGGGGCAAAATACAAGATGTTAACAAACTTGCAGAATGGGCGTGTAAATGGCAAATCAATTTCAATATAGATTAGTGCGAGGCTGTGCATTTTAGTAGGAGGAATAAGGAGGTCACCTAATCCTTGGAAAATAAGAGTCTAAATGAGGTAGAGGCGCAAAGAGTTCTAGGGGTACAGATTCACAAATCATTAAAAGTAGCAACACAGGTTAACAAAGCCATAAAATTGCAAACAAAGTTCATTTCTAGAGGAATAGAATTCAAGAGCAATAGAATTCAAGAGCAGAGAGGTTATGTTAAACGTGTATAGAACCTTGGTTAGAGTACCATGCACAGTTCTGGTCTCCATATTACAAAAAGGATATAGAAGCACTGAAGAAAGTACAAAAAATATTTACAAGGATACCAGCAGAAATATAAGGGTACAACTATCAGGAAAGACCAAACAAGCTAGGACTCTTCTCTAGAGCAGAGAAGACAGAGGGGTGACTTGATAGAGATCTTTAAAATTATGAAGGGTTTGATAGGGTAACGTAGAGAAGATGTTTCCACTTGTGGGGGAGACCAGAACTATAGGATATAAATAGAAGACAGTCACTAAGAAATCCAATAAGGAATTCAGGAGAAACTTCTTCACCCAGAGAGTGGTGAGAATGTGAAACATACTACCACATGGAGTAGTTGAGGCGACTAGCACAGATTAATTTAAGAGGAAGCTAGATAAGTACACAAAGGAGAAAGGAATGGAGGATGTGGTGAAATGGTGAGATGAAGTAAGGTGGAACGAGGCTCGCATGGATTATAAACATCAGCATAGACCAGATGGGCCGAATGGCCTGCTTGTATGTCATTTCCTCGCAAACTTTTTTCATACAACACCTGGCACTGGAAAGGTCAAAAGATTACTTGGTTTTTTTTCTGGACTGTGATTTTTGAAGGATACCTATTCCATCAGCAACTTATCTAGTGAACCTAACATTAATTTAATGCATTTTATATCTCTCTGTAGAAATTTCTTTGGCAAGCACTGATTTATTGACAAACTGCTCTCTGTTGCTCAATACTGTAATCTAATCCTGTGATATTAGGCAGTGCCGCTAACAAAGTCTGCTTGTATCAGACGCTCTAGGAAAAGCCCCGGTTAAATCAGGTTCTGTTTCCGATTTTCACATTTGCCCTTTTCAGCAGGGGTCGCTGGATAGCAAACAGGGATGGAGTCAGGGCTCATTTCCCACATTTTACTCAGGGGCACTGAGGTCAAATGTAGTGTCCCTACAATCTCCCCAGCTAAGATGAGACAACTCAGCACAGACCAGGATGAAAGCCTCAGACTTATCGAACTGTATGGCTCAATTATATCTCGTCTTTGCCAACTAAGTCATGGGGGAAGCCCGAGATAGAGCATTTCTTGGTCTTATTCATTTTAGTTTCTCATAAATATAGCCTAATTTGTCACCTGGTTGTACTGATCATATAGTTTCACTGGCCAATATTTTGATCTGTGCACTACAGAAGTATGCAGGTGCCAACATATCTGGCTCAGCCATGGCTCAGTTTGTAGCACTCGCGCCTGAGTCAGAAGGTTGTGGGTTCACGGTGGCATAGTGGTTAGCACTGTTGCCTCACAGCGCCAGGGACCCGGGTTCAAATCCGGCCTCGGGTGACTGTGTGGAGTTTGCACATTCTCCCCGTGTTTGCGTGGGTTTTCTCCGGGTGCTCCGGTTTCCTCCCACAGTCCAAAGATGTGCGGGTTAGGTTGATTGGCCATGATAAAAATTGGCCCTTAGTGTTAGGGGGGATTAAATGCGTGGGGTTACAGCTTGAGTGGGATGGCTGTCGGTGTAGGGACCGGGTGCTGGGGTTTGGATGATCAGCCATGATCTCGTTAAATGGCGGAGCAGGCTCGAAGGGCTGAATGGCCTACTCCTGCTCCTAGTTTCTATGTTTCAAGTCCCACTCCAGAGATTTGAGAACAAAAATCTAGGCTGACACTCCAGTGCAGTGCTGAGGGAGTGCTGCACTGTCAGGAGGTGCCTTCTTTCGCCTCGCTCAGGCCGACGTCAAAGATCCCATGGCACTATTTCGAAGAAGAGCAAGGGAGTGATCCCCAGTGTTCTGGCCAATATTATCCCTCAATCAACATAACAAAAACATCGGGTCATTATCACATTGCTGTTTGTGAGAGCTTGCTGTGTGCAATTGGCTGCTAGCACGGTGGCATAGTGGTTAGCACTGTTGCCTCACAGCGCCAGGGACCCGGGTTCGAATCTGGCCTCGGGTGACTGTCTGTGTGGAGTTTGCACATTCTCCCCGTGTTTGCGTGGGTTTCCTCCGGGTGCTCCGGTTTCCTCCCACAGTCCAAAGATGTGCGGGTTAGGTTGATTGGCTATGATAAATTGACCCTTAGTGTTAGGGGGATTAAATACGTGGGGTTACGGGGATAGAGTGGGATTTGTGTTGGTGTAGGGGTTACGGGGATCGGGTGGGATGTGTGTCGGTGCAGGCTCGATGGGCCGAAATGGCCTCTATCTGCACTGTGGGGTTTCTGTGATTCTGTGATTACTCCATTGGCTGTAAAGCACTTTTGGACATCTGTTAAATTTCAGTGTGATGCCAGAAGGTGGTACTCTAATAGGAATTTCAATGTTCATTTTATTATTTGTCCGTGATGACCTCCTCTCAACCATCATGTGGTGCTGTATTATCTTTTCTCCCATAACTAACTTAAAATGCTTTCTGAAAAAAAAATCCTGTCTTTTTTTGAAATAGCTGGAATGTCCAATGTATAAATTGGTTAAAATAAAATAAAATAATCCAAACAATTGTATATTCCACAATAACTAGATTCAATTGATCTATTCTGTTCTCTTCTTCTGTCTTATAATGCCATCATTAAAGTTGTTACCTGAAGGTCCCAACCTCTCCCAAAAAGCCTGGGATTGGACGTGATATTTTTGTCCCGAGCTGTGACTCAGTTAGCTGAATTTGGATTGTGCAGTCTGAGCATGTGCAGTGTACCTAACTTCCCAGGATGCACTAACAGCAGTCAGTTGAACTGGTGGAATACTTTTCTTTAGATTCTGTACAGCTGTTTCTCATAAGTATTTGAAGAAATGTTAGAGGCCTAATTTCAAAAGCTTTATTCAAGTACAGTTTACACGGAGTAATTTTTTAAACATGGGGTTTGTGTGTGAGTGAGACACAAACACAGGAACGGTGTTTAACCTCATCATAATTTTAATTCCATTTTTAAAGCTGAATTTTGAAAGCAAACAAAGTTTCACTGAGGGAAAAGTATAGAGGGGAGAGGAAGGGTGCAGGAAATCAATTGAGGGCGAGGGCCATCGTATCTCTCGCCATTTGCACGTGTAAGTGGGAGCAAGTGGCTGTGAGGGGGGGAAATGGTTGGATGGTTAAGGGTGAGGAGAGCAACAACAGCGTGAGGGAGGGGAGGATACAGGGGTTGAGCAGGTAGTTCAAAGGGGAAGAAGGATGCAAAAGGAAAGAAAAAAAGAAAAGGCAGTGAAGCGGAAAGAGAAGCCAAGAAAGATAGAGAGTAGCAGAAGAGAAAGACACAGAGTTAGGTAGAGAAGGGAAAGAGACTGAAGCAGAAGAGGAGAATTAAAAGGATAAACAGTGACAAAATTGCGACAATGGGAAGCAAGTTTTGTGGCCAGAGAACATGAGCTAGATCGAAGTCTTTTAATTATATGTATGTATTTATTGTTAATAGAGAGGGAATATTACAGTAAGAACCCCTTTTAAAAAAGCAATTGAAAATTAGCATCAATCTAGATATCTGATTTTATTTCTCTACCATTAATGTGTTTTTTTTATATAACCGAGTTTAGATGACATAGGGGAATACCTTGGATGAGTTACTGAGTTTATCAGTGCAATGAAACTGAACTTTACACAAATGAAGCAGGACAATTGAAAATAGCAATTCAAGTTAATTGAAATCCTTATCAGAAATCAAAAAATTTCCAAGCCAGTACCATAATAATATTGAAAACTTCAAACCAATAACTTGTTTAATTTTGAAAAAGGATCCTAATGGTGAAATTCTTTCTTTAAAGAAAGAAAAAAATCTTGCATTTATATACTGCAGCACCTTTTACAACCTCAGACATTTCAAAGAGCACACAGCAAGGTCTCACAAATTCAATTAAACAAATGACCGCAAGGTGTCTCAAATTCAATTAAATAAATGACCAGATAATCTGTTTTCAGTGATATTGGTTGTGGGCTAAATGTTCACCAGGACACTGGAAGAAATCCCCCGTTTGTCTTTGAATAACGCCATGGGATCTTTTACATCCATCTGAAAAGGCAGATGGGCCCCGGTTTAATGTCTCATCCGAAAGATGTCACCTTCAACAGCACAGCACTTCCTCAGAACTGCACTGAAGTGTCAACCAAGATTATGCGCTCAATTCCCTGGAGTGTGGCTTGAAGCCACAAACTTCTGTCTCAGAGGAGAAACTGCTACCACTGAAGCAAGACTAAGACTTTTCTTTAAAAAAGGATATTGTGATATTAAAACAAATATGGCAAAGCACTGACCATCTATACTGGTAATATCGGCACCCTTGCTTGTAGAAAGTTTTGTTGCACACTGCGCCACAAGAAGATCTTTATCTTCCTGGAGAAGAGATGGAACAATACTCTGAATGGTGTGCAGGCTTGCCTCAGTCACAGGGAAAAATCTGGAAACATAAATTCAAATTGTTTAACAAGGACTGAAGAATACAATTGTCAGCAGGTACCCACAGCACCACCTACATTAGAGAAGGCCATTGTAGGTCTCTCAGGTAGGTAAGCAAAAGTGCAACCCCAGATTGGAGACCAAGGTCGGGGTTCATCTCCCAGCACCAGTGTTCCAACAGGACAGCATTTCTGGCTGCACCTCCATCACTGCTATAACCCTGACCCAGTTTCCCAAGTTGGGGTTCATCCTACATACACAGTGGGCTCCTGGCCAGGAAGGAGTCCACTTACTCCCCGGCCACAAAGTCATAGCAGTGCTGAGCGGGACCAGAAGCACTCCAAAGATTGGAACAATGACATCCTCTAAGTGGGTTCCAGAATAGAGGGAGAAGAGGCCAGTACAAGGCACTCTCCCTCCATTGGGAACCCCGATGTGTTACTAATGCTTCCTGGGGCCTACTACCACCAACTTCCCCATGCTAGCTCCAGGAAGTGGCATAAGCAGAAACTTCACTGGGAACCTGGGCCTTGCCAACGTCCCACCACATTTGCATGCAGCGGGAGGGGAAGGAGCAGCCAGCACAATTCCTGGCAGACGGGAAATCCCAGTTGGGGCAGTGAGGCAATAGCCGACCTCCACGCTCAAATTTTCCTTCATTCTTCATCAAGATCTCACCCAGGTCAGACAGGAATACGGAAGAGAATCCTGGCCCAAGTGTGGAGAGCTCAAACAGAAGTAAGTAAAATCAATAGCAATACATTAGTGCGACAATAATAGCACATTGGAAATAGGCTCAACAGGAAAGAGGTTACTGGAACTAGGTGTTACAATTACAAGAAATGCTGCATGTGCAAGACTTTTATTATAGGTAGGGAAATATTATAATATAAAGGAAAGCTTTGAGAGTGTCTTTGTTAGAAAAGAATAGCAATCTTTTTTAAAAAGTCATTTCGAATCTACGACAAACCTCCCCAGCAATAGAAAACAACTAACCGTTCTCAGGAGTGACGATGTGCTAGGTGCAATTAGCTCCTAAGTGACCTTAGGATGCTATAATAATTAGACCTAATGGCCTTAAAGGGACAGGTCCCTTAAAAGTGAATATGTTATTACACAGTATAATGCTCAGGTTCTTAAAAACAGTATATCCTCCGACTAACCGTAAGCAACACCATGGAAGGTCCATTTGCGTTCGGTGAAATATAGAGTATTGAATCCATATGGTTTCTTTCAGGTAAATAAGGCAATACACCTCAACCCTCAAGATGACAGTGTGCTAATTTCAGCATTAACAATTAAAGTAGGGACACATTCAATGTGACTTTAAACAATAACTGAACTAAAGCTTCTTGAATAAGGTCAAATCCTTACCTCTCCACTGTAATGTACAGTTGTTTTAGGTCACAACCACCATCCACCTTGGTTTGGGCGATAAACTGAGAAGTAGTTAAAGCCCAGAGTAATCCACTCTCTAATGATCTATTTAAAAGAATTTTAAAACAATTAATGCAAGCCTTTATAGATTTTTGTGAGGTAAGAGTATCAAGAGATATGGAGCAAAGGCAGATAAATGAAACTGAGGTAACTGAATGGTGGAACGGGCTCGAGGGGCTGAATGGCTTACTCCTGTTTCTTTACAAAAAAATTAAGAGAATTTCCTTCCTAAAATGTACAACTTCAACTTTCTCTATTGATCAAATATATTTGAGGGATAAAGTGTGCCTGGCATGAGGTAATTTATTAGTAAATGGGGATTACTAAGGTTTTTATGCTGATTCCACTGATTTCACTCAGTATCATTATAGGTGTTGTTACTTCTCCTTACAAAATCAATATTCTTTAGTTGCAGCTATTGGGACTTAAGTGTTACATTTCCTCCTTTCCACCAGAGATTCATTTTTGAGCATCTCATCAATGTTAACACATAAAAACTATTTTTATTTTAAACAGAAATATGTTATTTGTGTAAAAGTAGCAACTGCCCCGATTTTATATTCTGTTTCCTGTTTTGTGACTGAATAATGGTCAACACAACCATTGGAGCTCATTAGGAATACATTTTAACAACATAACCCAGCTCACTGTTTTGAGTAATCTATTATTAAAGGAGAATTCGGGCATGGGGAGAGGAAAGAGGTGCTTTATACTGAAAGTGCCTGTTCCCTTATGTCCCTCTGTTTCCATTGTCTCCAGGCACCATGTAAACAATAATCATGTACTGAGCAGTATCTTTGCAGATCAATCAGACATTGAGATATTGGATATGTGCAGTTGATACTATTGCTGGATTCAGTTAAGCAGTGTCTCAAAAAAAATGTTTAGGATCTTTTTCATTGGTACATGCTGATCAAGAGCCAAGATTCACATTATATATCCATTATTACTGGCCGACAGCATAGCAAAACGAGACAGCCGTTTATTACAGAATTATTGTTCACATTACACCAAGTATTTCCCCCTACAGTAATGTTACTTTTTAATAATGACATACAGAAATTACAGTACATCACCAGAGCTCAAAATACTTTGACAACACCTTCCAGTCCCTCACCCTCTATGACTGAGAAGGACATGGGAACACCATCACCTCCAGGTTCCCTTGTAAGTCACACTCCATCCCGATTTGGGCTGTACCTTGTATTGATTTGTATGTGGGTTCAATGACGACACATTCATGAAAGAGATGTCTTTTTATCTAAAGTATGTTCAACTCAGTTAACAGCATTACAGGAGACACCATCTTCGAGATCCATCTAAAACGAAACTAAAACTAAACTGCTTGTCTCTCACATGCCCTCTGCTGGTCAGGCATAAATAATCAATCAGGCAAATATGCTGGTAAGGCATCATAATCAAACAGGCAAATACCATCACTATTTGCTGATATCATTACATCTCCCTTTCTTAAAACAAAAGTATTTTACTTTTATTTAACAACATGTTTTCTTTGTATTACTCTGCATTTTAACTGTAACACTTAATGAACTTACATTATCATTATCATGATCAAGGTTTTTTAACCTTGTTTTGTGTGTTCACATGAAATATGTAAATACCTAGAACTTGAAGAAAGAATAAGATAACATTACTTCCTTCTATAACAAGAGTCCTTAAATTTGCTCAATGAGTCTCTCAGGAGGCTTCACGTGTCTTGAGGATTTTCTGATTGATTGTCCTTGAATCTGAGTTGTTGCCTCAGATGATGATTTCTCAGCTGTGTGATTAGGTTGTTCAACAGTATCAGTCTTTTAACCTGCTGTGGCTGGTCCCATGAGAAGATCCCGACGATTTCTTCGCAGAACAGCACCCTCATCTGTCTGAATGGTGTATGATCTTGGTTGGACTTCACTCAGGACAGTTCCCTTCTGAGTCCATATGTTTGTTTTGTCTTTGAACCTTACTTGGTCACCAGTGTGGAGTTCAGGTAGGTTTTGTGTTCCTCTGTCATAGTAGTACTTTTGCTTTTCTTTCTGTTGTTCTTTGAACTTCCTCACTTTCTCCCCCTCTTTTGTTTTCAGGAGGTTCTCCGGGATGGGTAGGTTTGACCTCAGCAGACGTCCCATAAGGAGTTGGGCTGGTGACATACCACACTCGAGCGGCGTTGTGCGGTATACAAGCATGCTCTGGTAGAAGTCAGTTCCACCGTCTTTTGCCTTGTACATCAGTCTTTTCACTGTCTGGACCGATTTTTCCACTAGTCCATTGGACTGTGGAAAGTGAGGACTTGACGTTGTGTGGACAAAGTCCCACTCTTTGGCAAAGTGTCGGAAACTTGCATTGTAAAACTGGGGTCCGTTGTCTGTGAAGACCTCGTTTGCCACGCCATGTCTGGAGAATATGGCTTTCATACATCTTATCACAGCATCTGCAGTGGTGGTGTACAGTCTACAAACCTCTGGATACAGGGAGTAATAGTCTGTGACTACAAGATAGTCCTTCCCTTGACATACGAATAGGTCACCGCCTACCTTCTGGTAAGGTCTGTCTGGTGCTGGGTGTGGCTTTAGTGGTTCTACCGGATTGCTTGCTCGATATTTCAGGCATATTGTGCAGTTTGACACCTCATTTGTCACATCTTGGTTGATTCGTGGCCAGTACATCACCTCTCGTGCTCTTTTCTTACACTTTTCGATTCCCAGATGTCCTCCATGGATCCTTTTTAGCATCTCTTTTCTCAGACTCTTTGGGATAACTATTTTACTTCCTTTGTAGATGATGTCTTCGACCAGTGATAGTTCCGCCCTGCAGTTCCAGTACTCTGCCATGTCAGGTGAGCCATCCATCCAAGGTGCTTTTCCTCAGTCGTCTCATTGTTTCATCTTTGTTTGTCTCAGTCTTTATGAGCTCCATTTTAGCATCTGCTATGGGCAGTGCACTTGTGATCATGTCCACGTAGGCGTTCACTTTTTCATCCATTTTGGTGTTTGCGGGCTCTCTTGGGTCAACAGCTCTGGACAACGTGTCTGCTGTATACATCAGCTTACCCGGTGTGTATGCAACATTCAGTGTATAGCGTTGTAGCCTGATCATCATTCTTTGTATTCTAAGCGGACAGCTATTTAGTGGCTTTTGGAACAATGCAATCAAGGGCTTATGGTCAGTCTCTACACTGATTGCTTGTCCTACCACAAACTGGTGAAATCTTTCACAGGCGTATGTGATGCTGAGCAGCTCCTTTTCTATTTGAGCATATCGCGTCTCCGCGTCCGTCATTGAGCGCGATGCATATGCAATAGGTTGCCAGTAGTCATATTTTTGCATAAGAACAGCACCGAGCCCACTCTGTGATGCATCTGATGATATCTTGATGGGTCTCGCTGGGTCATAAAACCTCAGAACTGGTTCCTCTGTGAGCAGTTTCTTTAGATCGCGCCATGACTTCTCATGCTCATGATTCCATTCCCATTCTATGTTCTTTTCAGTTAGTCTTCTCAGTGGCGCCATTTTTTCCTGAGAGGTTGGATATGAATTTACCCATGTAGTTGATCATTCCATTAAACCTCTGCACGTCCTTTTTGCATTGTGGCTTTGGCATATTCTCAATGGCGGACACCTTTCTGGGATCTGGTCTGATGCCCTCACCGCTAAGGATATCTCCCACGAATGTCAGTTCTGTCACCCCGAGCTGGCATTTCTCTCTATTCAGCTTCAGGTTTGTTTTCCTTGTTGCTTCCAGCACTTTTTTCAGTCTCTCGTCATGCTCAGTTCTCGTGGTTCCCCATACTATGATGTCATCCATTGATGTATCAACTCCCTCCAGGTGCTCATAGATCATATGGATAGTTTTGTGATACACTTCAGGAGCGGAGGCAATGCCAAATGGTAACCTTAGGAATCTGTATCTGCCAAATGGACTGTTGAACGTGCACAGTCTTGAACTTGCCTCGTCCAATTTCATCTGCCAAAATCCTGATGATGCATCTAACTTGCTGAAATACTTTGCATTTGCAAACTGTGACATGATTTCCTCACGTGTAGGAAGCTTGAAGTGCTCTCTCTTTATTGCTCTGTTTAGATCTCTTGGATCCAGGCAAATTCTGAGCTTTCCATTCTTTTTGTCCACAACAACGAGGGAACTCACCCACTCAGTTGGCTCATCTATCTTCTGAATCACGTTCAGGCTTTCCATCCTGTCCAACTCTGCCTTCATTTGCTTTTGAAGAGCAAACGGAACTTTTCTGCATGGATGTATGACCGTTGGCATATTTTTATCTACTCTGATCGTGTGTTCTCCTGGAAGGCAGCCTCGGCCCTGAAATAGGTCGTTGTACTCTTTCATGAGTTCATCATACACTGTCTCTCCTTCGCTTTCCACAACGAGGACTCTCTTTACCAGGTTCAGTCTCTCACAGGCTTTTAAACCTAGTATGGCCTGCACATCCTTTGGCACCACGATTAATGCTAGCGTGTGCTCTCTGTCCTTGTGTGTCGCTTTGACAATGCATCTTCCTTTCACTGGTATATCAGTACCTGAGTATCCTGTCACTTTCACTTTGATTCCATGTATCTTTGGTCTGGGTCTAATTTTCTTAAAATCAGTCTCTGATATCACATTAACTTGTGCTCCAGTATCCAATTTAAATGGAATGTGTATGTCATTCACTTTTAGTGTCAACATCCAGTCTCTTTTTTTCTTTTTTGTTTTCAGACACAACATCCACATAGAACTCCTCTATCTCGCTTTCATCTACTGCATGGACCTTGCTTTGTTGCGCTTGGTTCTTGCAGCAACGGGCATAATGGTTGTTTTTGTTGCAACTATTGCATGTTTTACCATATGCTGGACACTTTTTTGGTGTATGCTGTGTACCGCATCGACTACATGACTTTCGATTGTCCCTTTCATTTTTGTTCGCTGGCCACGCCTCTTTTTTCACATTGGCGCTTTTTGTTAAACGGTTTGTGTCCGTTCTTTCTCACTGCATTCACGTTGCAGCTATTGTCACTGAACAGCTCCTTTGCCTGCGACTTCACAGTCTCTGTAGCCCTACACAGTGCTATGGCTTTTCCCAGGTCTAGATCTTGCTCTCTTAGCAGTCTTTCCCTTAGAGCATTATCTGGAATACCACACACCAGTCTGTCTTTTATCAGCGAGTCTGTCAGTCCTCCAAATTCACATGTTTTGCTTCGGTTTCTCAGTTCAGTCACATACTGATCAATAGTCTCTCCCGTTTTCTGTACACGTGAAAAATCTGTGCCTCTCAAACGTCACGTTACGTTTAGGTATGCAGTAGGCCTCAAACTGTTCCATTATTTTATCCAGCTTCATTTTGTCTTCATCAGTAGCGAATGTGAAGTTATTATACACCTCCAGCGCTTCATCACCCACGACATGTAAGAACACTGACGCTTTCATTTTATCACTTTTCTCGTCAGCTCCGATTGCCACTAAATACAACTCCAAATGTTGTTTGAACCTCCTCCAATTTTCAGCCACATTACCTGTCAACTGAAGCTTCGCCGGTGGGTGTAATCCTACCATTTTTCACTTCGTTAGCTATTCTCCAAATGTAAGTAACGATGTTCTCTTTTGGCTTGCTAATATGTGGAGAGCTGATTTCGCTGGATAGCTTGCTTGCCACTATCTCGTCGAGTTGCTAACTTCAGATTTTTCCTCTTCATCTCTTTCAATCACTTCTGACATCATGTATTGATTTGTATGTGGGTTCAATGACGACACATTCATGAAAGAGATGTCTTTTTATCTAAAGTATGTTCAACTCAGTTAACAGCATTACAGGAGACACCATCTTAGAGATCCATCTAAAACGAAACTAAAACTAAACTGCTTGTCTCTCACATGCCCTCTGCTGGTCAGGCATAAATAATCAATCAGGCAAATATGCTGGTAAGGCATCATAATCAAACAGGCAAATACCATCACTATTTGCTGATATCATTACATACCTCTATTGTCAATGGGTCAAAATCCTGGAATTCCCTGCCTAGCACCACTGTCGCAGCACCATCACCACAAGGACAGCAGCAGTTCAAGGAGAAGGCCCACCATCACCTTCTCGGGATGGGTAGCTTTGCAAAAGTTACACACAGCCAAAGAACAAATGAAAAAAAATCTCCACGAGAACCATAAAAGACTAAGGGGCTAAAATTCCAATGAACCCACAGCTGCCCAAAGTGAAGACCACTGACTGTGTCCCAAGTTGCAGTTACAGGGTCATTAACATGGTTGGAGTGGGTGCATTGTGCCTGTAAGGGGGCAACAGCAGCACCCATCCCAAAATGGCGGAGTGGCTCTTTGGTGCTCTGTTGCAGCACCGCCCCATCTCTGCAACTCCAAAGCAGCTATCAGGCTATCCTTTCAAAGTAATTGATCCTCTCCAATATCTGCTGCCTCTAGCATTCTGGGGCCTTTAATATACCCATAATGTAACCCACACCTGCTCTCAGCAGGCGCAGGTTATGTTGGGTCTATCAACAGGCATATTGGGTAGAAAATCCTTGGCTGGTCAGATTACTCCCCCAGCCATATCCCGTTAACATGGTGGGGGAGGGCGTCAATCGATTCACTTACAGCCCTCCCGACCGGTCACCTCTCCATGGGGCAGAATCCAGTGGAACTGGGCCCCATTCCATTTTCTGCCCCCACCTTCCAGGAAGTCTTCAGGAAAATCTGGGCCATTGCGTCATGTGTCAAAAACACATAGGGCGGGATTTTCATTGGGCCGTGGAGGCGGGATTGGAGGTGTGTGGAGGGTTAAAATCGCGAAATCGGGGGGGGGGGGGGGGGGCACGAACCCATTCCGTCCCCAACCCGCCTCCATGCCAGTTTCAAAGGAGGCGGATACCCAACCTGTGCTGGGAGCCGCCTCCCCGAGACGGGAAGGGGATTAGTGCCAATTAACTGCCTGTTAACAGGTAGTTAACAGGCAGTTTTTGGTCTAATCCCTATTTTTATTCCTGAAGTGTGGGATTCCCGACGGCTCCAAACCACGCCAAGTTAGCAAGGTGGACCGTCGGGCTGAAGGGCTTGGAGGGTTCAAGATGTCCGGTGTTTAGGGTGCATGAGTGCAGAGGTAAGTGTGCTTGGTGTGTGTAAAGTGTTTAAAGAGGTTTTACTTACCTTTACAGCCTTCCTTCCTTCAGGTCTCGGGAGTCCCTCATCTCACCGGCACAGAAAGCAGAATGGCCGCGAGCTGTCAAAGTCTGCAGCATTCAGCTTTCTGTTCTGGAGAGATCTCTAAATCAGCCTGAGAGGAAGGAATTAACTTAGAGTACAGATTGTCAGTGTTTGACAGCTTCAAACAGCTGTCAAATGCTGATATTTCATCTGTCAAAAGCTCTTGACAGATGAAATGTCAATCTGTGACATCACCTGTTGCCGGGTGGCTCTTAATTGGCCTGCTGAGCTCGCTGGGTGGGCTCAACAAGGTCAGTCAAGTGAAAATCGAGTGGGTTGGCCACAACTCGATGGAGGCGGGACTACAACCCCGAAAGTTGTAGTCCCGCCTCCTACACGCCTCCAGTATCAAAATCCAGCCCTATATAGTCTTGGTCTCTGCCTACTTGTACCTTACCATAGTGAATATGTTCTGCCCTACAATCTCACTGCTTCGTCCCGACAATCTCACTTCTTTTTCACACTAGGATTAGTTCCCCCTTAAACAACATTCAAAACAATCCAACAAAATACTAAAAGATGGGAATACTGTAGAATGCTTGCAAATTAAAACTTTTAAATCTGAAATAATCATTTAACGTTGTGTAAGTACAGTATTGAATTTTGAGACTGACAAAATCTACAAATGACAACAAGGAGCCTGGACAGAAAAAACGGCATTTCTGTAAAGTGTATGCGTGTAGTAGTTGCATATGTGTTTTACCTTGCCTGGTAATGGAGTTATTTTAGCAGTGAATAAATTTCCCCCTTCCAAGTTTACATGCATGAAATTGTGACTTAATTATTGGATTTCATAGTACAATGCAATAAATTGTTTTATACAAGTTACTATATACATGTTCAGTCACAGAATCAGTTTGATTACCTGCTAAAGAGAGTTTCACACAATGCGCTACAGGCTTTCCTCAGTCTCTCGTGTGTAATATCAAATTGAAGTAGCAGCTCATGGTATTTAGAAACAGTCGGACAAAAATCTTTCATTTCTTCACACCACTGCAGGGAGTACAACATCTCTGCAGCAACTAGCAAAATCAAAAACAAAATGCGAGAGTTTCCATAACGCCTCAGTATATGAAATAAAACACTCAGACATTCATTTAAATGCAACATTTTACGACATTGTAATAATGCTGCCACATTTTTAGAACAGTAAACCAAGTCAGATCGGCTTCACTAATGTAAAAGTGCAAGCTAAATAATCTATTTTATCTGTGATCTCCAACATGAAATATATAGAAAAACTTCAAAATGAGATTCATGCCACATACTTATCTATCAATAGTACATCTACTAACGCTCCAAATATACTTTTACACCAAATCATTTCTAATACAGTGAATGGAAATGAACATTCACATTCTTCCCACCCCACCTGACAGGGATGTATCAGTCAATGATATCAGATAATGATGATGGGAGGGATTGATGACTAAATTGGATGAGGAAATTGAGCAACAAAGGTCTCATGAAGAGTCTTGTATCAGTACCTTGAAAATAAATGCAGCCAGTAAAATAAGGTCATTTATTTAGATAAATAAGAGCATTTAGATAGTGTGTGGCAGATGTTGGACACATTTGTGATGGGAAGGTTGTTGGCCGGTGGCCTGCAAAGTCCCACAGAAAGCAGTATTAATTCTTAAAATCTATTATGATGACCATTGGGAAATCAACAGAACAGGCTCAACACCTGAGGCATGGTACGCCAGAGATATCAGGACTCTGCTTTACCAAACCGCGAACTTGTTTATTTTTCAAGCCTCATCTGCAAAAAACACCGTTACAGAACTCAATGTGTGCTCATATGATTAAAATGGATGTGGCACTATTTACGTGATTCTCTTACTCATAGATACAGCAGGAGACTCATGGAAGCAGCCAGAATTAAAAAATCATAAATCAACAACAACAACCACTTGTATTTATATAGCGCCTTTAACGTAGTAAAACTTCCCAAGTCGCTTCACAGGAGTATTAAAAGACAAAACATTTGACACCGAGCCACATAAGGAGAAATTAGGGCAGGTGACCAAAAGTTTGGTCAAAGAGGTAGGTTTTAAGGAGAGTCTAAAAGGAGGAAAGAGAGGTAGCGAGGCGGAGAGGTTTAGGCAGGGAATTCCAGAGCTTAGGGCCTAGGCAACAGAAGGCACGGCCACCAATGGTTGAGCGATTATAATCAGGGATGCTCAGGAGGGCCGAATTGGAGGAGCGCAGATATCTCGGGGGGTTGTGGGGCTGAAGGAGATTACAGAGATAGGGAGGGGCGAGGCCATGGAGGGATTTGAAAACAAGGATAAGAATTTTGAACTCGAGGCATTGCTTAACCGGGAGCCAATGTAGGTCAGTGAGCACAGGGATGATGGGTGAACAGGGCTTGGTGCAAACAGATGCTTGTCTGTAAAATAATGTACAATCATTAAGCAAAAGACCATTCATTTTAAAATCAGTACGCTAAAGATAATCTTAAAACATTAGAAAATCTTTTCAAAGACGTAAATGAACTGAAATAATCTGCTTTTTTTTTTAAAAGGCAATTAACGTCCTGGGTGACTGATCAGCCTTTTTTCTGCTAACTGCTGTATCATTAGCTAGAACTGCTAAGAGTTGGATGACTCATTTCTTCCAACATGGCAAGTAGATTTTATATCCTGTGAAGTGGTTATGTTACTATGTCAACTATTGCGAACAAAGATCCTAGACCCTGTAAAGCAGTTATTTTATGAACATTAGCCGTCACTGTGAGAACCAAAGTTGCGGTGGTAACCTCAGCCACCTGACACATCTGGTGAGAAGCAATGGGGAAAAAGAGAGACTAAGTTCACTGGATTGCCAATAATCCAAAGAAATGTAGGAACCCATCAATGTAAATTTATTCAGCAAATAGCCGAAGCCATGAAGACCGGGAGGTTGCAGATTGGCTCTCAGTCTGTGCTGAGTTAGTGGATCTAGATTGTGTTAGGTGTACTGCACTTAGTCCCAATATCTCTGGGTTACGGAGGTGCAAAGATCTTCCAAAGTCCTTGCCCCTGGAAGTGCAACTCTATGAATGTCAGGTGAGGCCAAGCTGTGTTCGGTCTTAACCTTCTGGGCTACAATCCATTCCACGCATATTTAAGTGCATTTTAATTAATACATATTTAAAACTGTCATTAATTATCGAATGGCATAACACCATTTATTTATTTTCACTCCCATACAAACTTACTTTGTGATGTAGACATGACCGGATGAATTTCTTCCTGTTCACTCAAGACATTGGCTTCTAGTATCTGCAGCAGCATTTGGCTTAATAACGCTGTTGTACACAAATGATTTGGTATCTTGCCAGAGGAGTAAATATCAGTGCCAGCACACACGGTATCCCTGTTCAGACTTATCTGTTCCTTCAGCAACACTTTACTCAGCCACTGTAAATAAACCACACGTTAAAGCTTGAAAGCTATTTATCATTAAACTTTTAGGTGTCAAGAAATACACTTTATTTTTAATTATACATTAGAACTTCCAGAGTCATGTTAGGTCACAGTAGGGGCACCAGGGAATTTTTCATTCTTGAAGACAGTGGCTGAAGCTACATTTTCAATTAATAAAATTGCAAACTAAATCTAAATCATTACATTAACGTATTATCCGTTCTTGCCATGGAAGGAGTGCAGCGAAGATTCACCAGGCTGATACCTGGGATGGCAGGAATGACGTATGAGGAGAGATTGTGTCGATTGGGCTTATACTCACTGGAGTTTAGAAGATTGAGAGGGGATCTCATCGAAACCTATAAAATTCTGTCAGGCCTGGACAGACTAGATGCAGGAAGGATGTTTCTGATGGCTGGGGAGTCCAGAACCAGGGGTCATAGTCTAAGGATAAGGGGGAAGCCATTTAGGACTGAAATGAGGAGGAATTTCTTCACCCAGAGAGTGGTGAACCTGTGGAATTCTCTGCCACAGAGGGCAGTGGAGGCCAGTTCATTAAATATATTCAAGAAGGAGTTGGATATATTTCTTAAGGCTAAAGGGATCAAGGGATATGGGAAGAAGGCAGGGACAGGGTACTGAATTTGGATGATCAGCCATGATCTCATTGAATGGCAGAGCAGGCTCAAAGGGCCGAATGGCCTACTCCTATCCTATCTTCTAAAAAGAGAGCATATGTTTATCAAATTAGTGTAAGTTTACATTTTGCACTGGACATTATATTTTACCTGTGAAGTAAGTTTCTGCCTCAGATTTTCCCATTCAGAGTTGTTTGGAACCATGCATTGAACTAATACTAGGAGATGACTAAGAGGCTGAGGTTGAGCTGCTTTCAGAAGATTATCAAGCAAAGTATAAATGCAGGAAAGAAGCACCTGGAGGCTTTACAGGAGAAAAATATTAAGTTAATGTACATCAACTGCAAACAATTCTTAAAGAATTACGTGAACATCAATAAAGCGAGCTTTTGCGAAAATATGACTAAAATAATTCCAGAAAGAACGCCACTGTTTGCTAATCTTTTAATTCAGGTGATTTTCCAGCTTCCTAGTAAGACTTCTTTGAGGAAGTAACTAAATTAGTTAATGGGGCCATCTAATGGATAGAATTTGTTTGGATTGTCACAAGATATTTGAAATTATTTAGTGAAAGGCTCATGGAACTGATGGCAAATTGGTTAGCTAGTTGAAAATTGGACTGCCAATAGGAACAGGAAAAAAAAGTCTGAATACAGAGCAGTGGTCTACAATAGTCACATTATCCATAGACAATTTGGAGGAAAATATTGTATAGAGGTTATAAAATTTGCTCATTATACCAACCTGTGTGGCCAGGTGATCAATATCAACTTGCATTTATATAGGCCTTCATGCAGAAAAACATCCCAAAGCACTTCACAGAGGAGAAAGAGAGCAGAGTGTTGAGCCTTTGCATAAGCTTTAAGAGAGGTGACTAAAACATTGGTCGAAGAGATGTGCTTTAAAGAAGCTTTAAAATTTGGAACGTCAAGTAGAGGGGCAGAGGGAACAGAATTCCAAAGATAAGGGACAGGGAAGCTGTAGGATCTAATACAGATGGTGGAGCAGGTGCAATGAGGGATACAAAGGAGGCATGAGTCAGAGTACCAGGGGACACAGGAGGGATTCAAGGCTAGAAAAGGTTGCAGAGACAGGGTGGGGTGGGGCTGTGGAGGGATCTGTCGACAAGGATTTTAAATTTTATCCACTGGAGGACAGGACATCAACATAGGCCAGCGAGGACACAGGTGATTGTCAAGCATGGCTAGGACATCAACATAGGCCAGCGAGGACACAGGTGATTGTCAAGCATGGCTAGGTATGGGACAAGATGCAAGTGGTAGTGTTTTAGATGATTTGGAGTTTGTAGAAATTGGAGGTCTGAAGGCTAGCAAGGAGCGCATTTGAGAAATTGAGTCTGGAGGTGAAGAAAGTTTGGATAAAGGTTTCAGCAACAGGCTCATTCACAGCCTAACATCAGGCAGATGGCCCGATAGCATGAGGTGGGCAGGGGTTGAAGAGGTGGAGCGGAATGTGATCAGCATACATGTGGAAGGTGACCCAGTGACACTGTAGATGAAGATACATCATCATTTAAAAATCTTGGGGTCTTGGGGAACTCCAGAGGTGACAATGTGGGAGCTAAAGGAGAAGCCATTGTTATGGAGATGCTACCTATGGTAGGATAGGTAGGAGTGCAACCACAAGGGCAAATGGGGTAGAGCTAGTGAATGAAGATAGCTTAATCAACTGTGTCAAACACAACAGAGAGGTCAAGGAGGGGAAAAGTGCCATGATCGCAGTCACAGAGGATATTGTTGGTGACTTTGACAAGGTGCTATAGGCAGGGCAGAAAATGGACTGGAGGGATTCAAATAAGAAGCTGGGAGGTGATGACATGCTAAGGACCTTAGGCAAGAAGCAGAGGATAGAGATTTAGTGGAAGTTGGAGGAGATGGATGTTCAATGGTGTGCTTTATCAGGGAGATAAATATCATTCAAAGAGATCTTAAACAGATGGGCTAAGAAATAACACAAGAATTTAATTGGTTGTCTGTGGAACTCAGTAAGTCACAGCTGATTAGTGCAGACATAGGGAATCAATAAATATGCTTCAGTTTTACTTGATTATCTTTGGGAATCTGAGAGTTTAATGCAGAGCATTCCCTCAAAAAATTAAACGGGTGGTAGTAACCTCCATGATGGGACAGATTGTAGAAGGTTTATGTAAAGAATGAATCTGATGGACCGAAGGATCATTTCTCCTTCCATGCTTTCCTATGCTAGAGATTTTACGCACACCTCACAAATTTAGAAAACGCTATTATAAAAATGGCCACAACAGCTTCTAGTTGAATCTAATTTTCACTTTACGAACTATTACAATCAAAACTGGATTGTTACTGCATTTCAAAAAAACTGCGCTTTCTGTAAAGAAAAATAGAATGTTTTCTTACTTTTCACTACACAGGCCAGATGCACATTAACTGTGAGGCTGTAGCAATCACTATCCAGAAAATTAAAACAATAACCACACTGTTGATTAGCCAAATAACTTGCACAATTTCACACCATTACTTCATAGATGATTGTACAAACAGAGATACAAAAGAAAAATTAAAAATAATGAAGTCTTGGAAGGTAATTACAAAGTTGCCAAACCACAAGAACAGAGTGTCAGCAGGACGCATAGATGCATGAATGTCAGCAGATTTAAGTGTCAGATGGTTAATACAGCTGTCTGATTCTCGCTGGCATTAGTTCTTTGATAAAATATATAGCTGCATAATTTAAAAAACAAAAATTGCCGATGTTAACATTATCATCCCTCTAGAACTTGCGAGTTAAACCAGCTGTTTAATTACACTAAAGGCTGTGAGAGCAAATGCCAATTTACATCCCGATGACAGAATCACCTACTGAGGCAATGTGATTTCAAAATCATTGCGCCACATCATTCAGATATTTTGAAGAATATTATCAAAGAATTTGTATCAGAAGAAAATGTTCTTAACAAATTATATTATAATAAACTGTGGTTGATAGTTGCTTTTTTTTTCAGTGCCACGATGCTTTCAAATTTAAAAAAACATTTAAAAAGCATTTTTTCCTTTCACCTAGTTTAGCTTTGATTTAGCTGCCTCAATTGGCTACACCTTCTTCACAGGCGAGCTGGACACTCTGATCTACTTCCAGAGGCATAGTTGATGCTGCCTCTGATTCACACTTTGAAGTGCTTACTTCTGCAAATCAGTCCCTTCCCTTCTTTGAGGTCAGCATTTTGCCTTCACTAAAGACCACTGCTCCATTCACCCGACGTACCATCTGAAGTATATTTTAAAATGTCACCAGGGACTGGGTTTGAATCTAACTCTCCCAATCTGTGGGATAATGCATTGATGAGCTATATAATTGGATTACTTACTATTTTAACATAAATAAATATAATTTAAAATGTCTTGCGCAAGAGAATTTTAAAATTCAATTTACGGTTTTAACTAATTTGTTCAAAATCCTTTGAATATGTAACAATACGTTTGCTTGCTGATAATTCTTTTTACAACAAAGTATTTGCATTCAGTAAGAAATCACATAGCTGTGGGCAACATTCTTATCATCACACTACAGCTGGACTTTTCCTACATAATTCTCATGACTGTGATTTCAAGAACAGTAATTGGAATTGCCACAAATACAGAATGCAAAAATGCTTCATCTCAGATTTACTGTACAATGTAATGTAATATCTTGTGACATGTATATTAGATCAGCAAGTATGCAGTATAGCAAAGCAGTTGCTTTACACAACAGGTAAACTAAACTTATTAAGCTGGATAAGGATTAACTTCTTACAGAAAATACATTTACCGGTGAAGAAAATACGAGAGAAGGGGCATACTTATTTGTTAAATAATACCTCTTCACGTCCAGTGCTGATGTTTGGACTTGACTTTTCAACCATGTTGCAGAGCTGTGGAAGAAACCGCGCTTTCTAAATTGTCCTTGTTGTTGATTGATTAGTGACGTTAATCCCAGCAACCAGGTCTGTTGCAATTTATGTAGATCAGCATCTAAAACAGGATGATAAAACTCAATCTTTCAAACAAAAAATAAAATGTATATCAACATGCTTCAGTATCCTGCAGTCATTTATATGTTAGTTCTAAGATTTGGGAACATTTCCACTGAAATTATTGCTTGTATAAACTGTACAACAAAGAGTTACCCAAGGGTGCATCCATCAAAGCTTCTTTTCTGACTTAAAAGTATGTGGATAAGGTAAAAAAAAAGCCACAAGGTTAAAGACTTATACAAGTTGCATATTATGTGCATAAATGTTAATAAAATGATCAAAGTGAAAGTTATACAGGAAACTTTGTGCTATCCGGCACCGACGGGACCGCGCTGTTGCCGTTCCCTCAAAACTGCCGGACACACCAGCGTTAATGTTGAAACATACGGAGCTTTTCATCTCCGTATCTGACAACAAACACTGTTGCTTAGCAACAGCTTCTAAACAGTCGGCCCGAACCTTGGAAGCGTCTCTGTAGCTTAGCAACAGCTTCAGAGAGACTTTGCAGAGCCTGACTGTTGGAAAAAAAAAGCCACGAGAAGAAAAAAAACCTAACAAAACGGCTCCCGATTTTTGCCGGTGGCTCGAGCTTGCCGGACATTTAGCCTCCGGATAACACAAAGTTTCCTGTATCACAGAGTGTACTTTATACAGAAGTGAAGAATTAAAGAGTCGAATTACAATTTCCCGTCATTTTGCTTAACTAGATATTCAATATATATTTAAAATTAGTGTTAATGGGATTTGCAATGAGGTGACAGTTGGATCAGACCTTTGTATTCTGAAAATTTGACTGAACATCAGGAAGGCAGAAGATAACTTGAATTTTTTTTTACTTTTAAGTGAAAATATAATTCTATTACACATTTTTCCTGGTAACATTCTTACTAATGCAAGTTATATAGATCAATTATCATCTGTATACTTGCCTTAGACAGGCAAGATCCAATTTAATAAGTAAAATAATGTAATAATGGCAAAATATTATTTTCTAGTGCTTGTAACAACAGATAATGCTTTCTAATCTACAAAAACAAAATATAGATTTCAAAAGATAATCCCTAGCGGTGGCAGGGTTTACTCTTTAGTAGCTACCATTAGAATAAAAAACATTACAGTAAATGCTCTGTGTGAACAATCAAGATGCATTAAGAAGTCTACATCTTCCTAAACAGCGCTAACAATGAAAAATGAGCTTGCTAGGAACCCAACAGCAGCCGGTTTGGCTTGCTCACCGTGACAATGTAAACTAGTGATTAGTTTAAGTGAGGGGAAAAATTTAGCCAAATTGCTCCATCTCATTATAAAATGTAGTAACATTGTTAGGAACATAGAAGTGAGTGAACTTCAAAAATGTAGCCACAACATTGCTTTAAAAAACAATGTAAATCCATGTCAATGAATGGAATTAATACCTAATTACAATTTTAGTGAGTTAACATGAACTTTTGATGCTGCTACTTCTGTTGTGCCATAATGTTAAAGGCAAATGAAGTTCATTCTTTTGATGCTTAGTGACTAAATGCAGCAGTTATTATGGTATTGAACTGAGATGATCCCAAGTTCAGTCTCTGGTCTGTGCGGAGTTCGCTGATCTCAGTTTGGCAGCATTAGGGGCACCAAAATTAACCTGTGTCCTCAGACCAGGGACGTAAAAACTCAGCCAAAAGGTTTTCACCCTTGATCAATCAAGGCAGCATTTGATCGAGTGTGGCATCAAGGAGCCCTAGCAAAACTGAAGTCAATGGGAATCAAGGGGAAAACTCTCCCTTTGTGCTAGGTATGATTCCAACCAATGAAGTTGGCTGTGGTTGTTGGAGGTCATTCATCTCAATCACATGACATCACTGCAGGAGTTCCTCAGGGCAGTGTCCTAGGCCCAACCATCTTCAGCTGTTTCATCAATGACCTTCCCTCCATCATAAGGTCAGAAGTGGGGATGTTCGCTGATGATTGCACACTGTTCAGCACCATTCGAGACTAGTCAGATACTGACGCAGTCCGTGTCCATATGCAGCAAGACCCGGACAACATTCAGACTTGGGCTGACAAGTGGCAAGTAACATTCGCACCACACAAGTGCCAGGCAATGAGCATCTCCAACAAGCGAGACTCAAACCATCTCCCCTTGACATTCAATGGCATTACCATCGCTGAATCCCCCACTATCAACATCCTGGGGGTTACCATTGACCAGAAACTGAACTGGACCAGCCATATAAATACTGTGGCTACAAGAGCAGGCCAGAGGCTGGGAATTCTGTGGCAAGTGTCTCACCTCCTGACTCCCCAAAGCCTTTCCACCATCTACAAGGCACAAGTCAGGAGTGTGATGGAATACTCTCCACTTGCCTGGATGAGTGCAGCTCCAACAACACTCAAGAAGCTCGACACCATTCAGGATAAAGCAGCCCGCTTGATTGGCACTCCCTCCACCACCGGCGCACTGTGGCTGCAGTGTGTACCATCTACAAGATGCACTGCAGCAACTCGCCAAAGCTCCTTCAACAGCACCTTCCAAACCCGCGACCTCTACCACTTAGAAGGACAAGGGCAGCAGACGCATGGGAACATCACCACCTACAAGTTCCCCTCCAAGCCACACACCATCCTGACTTGGACCTGTATCGCCGTTCCTTCACTGTCGCTGGGCCAAAATCCTGGAACTCCCTTCCTAACAGCATTGTGGGTGTACCTGCACCATATGGACTGCAGCGGTTCAAGGCGGCGGCTCACCACCATCTTCTCAAGGGCAATTAGGGATGGGCACTAAATGCAGGCCTAGCCAGCGACGCCCACATCCCATCAATGAATTAAAAAAAAAAAATATCCAGTTACCCCTGTTAGAATATGCATATCTGTGGATGTTGAGCATGAACAGGATTGGTCTTAGTCAAGATACTTTGCATGGCTCAATAGTATGCTAATAGTCACTGTCTAAGCTCACACATCAAGAAAGATCACTACTATGTTGCTGATACCTGTGGAACTTTTGCCTGAATATAAAATCACCAGTTTCAGCAAAAGTGGGGAGATAAAGGTAAACTGAATCAACAAAAACTAACCCAAAGCGGAGATCTTCTGATAATAGAATGAAGGAAATCAAGTCCACATCCACCAGTTTGTGGCACTGTGCACTGATATTTCAAAGCACTCTCTCTCCAAGTCATTCTATCACTACTCATTAGAGCTGCCATCATCTACTCCTATCCGATACAGCTTGCTGATGCATTTTAACAAGGAGTTACAAAATTTGACTGTTGGGCGATATAGTACTGCCTCAAATTTTTGGCACTCCTCAGAAGAAAAAAATAGTATGGTTCCACTGATCGGCAGTGATGGAATCAAGCAAGGCTATACAACAGAGCATTAGAATGAGGGGCTAAATATATTAATTCAGTAGAGAGTACACTTAAATAAAAAAATGCTAATTTTCTTCCCCTTTTCTCCCCATCTCATCTAATGGAGAGGAACAATTCCACAGCTGTCAGCAGATCTCTTGCACCTCAGCTAAATGACAATTCTTCACCCGAGTCTGGACATTGAGTGTGGCCATCTATTTCACCATGGAGAGCATCACAGCTGAGCCTGATCCTTTTATCATGCGACATCCATACATACGCACTTTTTAGCACTGTCACTGAATAATGGTCAGCATCAAAAATTCTGGTTGATATCCTGCACAGGCATGATGAACCAAATGGCCTCCTTCCATATGGCCCCAGAGCAGACTGCATTTACCTATTACCCCACTGTAGCGTCCAATTGTTTCCAAAATGATTCCTAGGTGTTTACCTTCACTACTCTATCTTGTTTATTCCATATGTTCTTTCTGTGTAGAAGAATTTTCTGATACCAATCCTAAAATTTACATTTTACTAGTTTGAACCTATGTCCCCCAGTTCTACTTCTGTAGTTTAATTTAAAGTAATATTCCAGTTATCATTTTATATTCTGGTTAACCTTTTCTATACCCTTAATAATCTTGAATACTTCTATAAGATCACCTTTCAGGGCTAAAAAGTCCAAGTTTCTCAGTCTTTCCTCATAACTAACTGCAGAGAAGTTTCATGGCTCTTCTCTGCACTGCTTACAGTGTTTGAATGTATCTCTTGTTTCTTGGCGACTAGAACTGGATTCAGTATTCAATGTGAAGTCTAACCAGGGCACTATAAATTTTAAATCACTACCTCCTCAAACATATTCTACTGTTTTGACTATGTGGTTTAACATCCTATTAACTTTGGCTATTGTGGCTCTGCAATGGTTGGGCATGTTTAATGTCCAGTCTAATAAGACTCTTGGGTCTCTTTCAGCTTCATCCTTGGTCATTTCAACACCATTTGTGTATATATCATCTATTTTTCCTTCCTACGTGTCGCACTTCACATTGGTTTGCATTAAATTTAATCTGCTATTGTTCTACCCACTTACATATCTTGCACAACTCATCTTGTAATTTCTGAACTGCCTCTTCTGAATCCACTGTCTCTCCTAGTTGGACATAATGTGCATATTTACCACTGTACATTGAGTTTCTGAATCTAGATTATTTATGTAAATTAGAAACAGAAGTGGTCCCAGCACTGAGCCCTAAGGCACTTCACTCAGTACTTCTTCCCCACATTGACATAACCCTGGATAAATTCTCGAAGGGGAAAAAAATACAGGGCTATGGGGAAAGAGCAGGGGAGTGGGATTAATTGGATAGTTCTACCAAAGAGCTGGCACAGGCACGATGGACCAAATGGCCTCCTTCTGTGCTGTACCATTCTATGACTCTATAACCCCTCTCATGAGTACTCATTGCTTACTAGCCTTCAGCTAACTTCTTATACATTCTCAAGATTTACCCCAAATCCTCCAAACTGAGTTTAATTAAGAACCTTCTACTTTGAAAGTCAGGGTACACCACATCATGGGGCTTACCAAAGTCCACTTGGGGTTTCACAATATTAGTCGAGCAGGGTCTTCTGCTTCTGAATTCATGCTGACTGCTGCCAAGTTGTTTGTTAGTGTACAGTTGATCAAGTTTACTCTGATAATTGATTCCGTTATGTTATCCAAAGTGGAAGTAAGACTAATGGGTCTGTAGTAGCCCATGTCTCTTCCGTCAATCTTTTTGATTATGGGAACCACATTAGCCTATTTCCAATCTACTGGTACCTCTGCGGTGTTCACGAACTCCCTCACAATGATCACCTGTGCGTCACAAACTGCCTCCCTAGTCTCTTTCAGAACTCTAGGGTAAATAACATAAATCCATTAGAATTTATTTGTTTTGAGTTCATTTATCCTGCCCAGAACTTCCATTTCATTTATAACAAAGTCAATGATTTTACTTGGGATATCTTTGTGTAGGGCATGTTGCTCATGTCATCCGTTGTGAATACCTAGAGGTAGTCATTCAGAATATTTACTAATATGTGCTCACCCTCAGTTTTGAGCCCATTTGTATCTTATAGTTTTCACCTTTTCTCTGACTACCCTCTTCCATTGCGGTACCTAAAAAATTTTTACTTAAAAAAAAGCTTTTTTTAATGCTCCTCTGATCATTCTTTTAACATGTTTCTGCATTTCTTATATTTATCCCAGGAAGCTCTTACTCCTTTCAGAATTTCTACAGGCCATTTTTCCTCTTGATCTCACCTTTTAATTTGTTTACGAATCCACTTAGAGTCACATTTGTTAATACTTCAAGTGGATTCGTAAACAAGCGGATTATTATCCTGCATGCAGGATTGGTGCAGGGATTCTTGCTCTTTACTATTTTTATTAATGATCTAGTTATAGGTGTTGGGGGCACGATCTGCTAATTTGCAGATGATCTGTGCGAGTGTTGGGACTGTAAATGATGCTTGACTGCTTCACGTGGATCTTGATGTGTTGGGGGATTGGGCTTGTGACTGGCAAATTATGTTTAATTCAGAAAAGTGCAGTGTTATGCATGTGGGCAGGGCGAATACTCAACATACATACACCCTTCAGGGAAAAGCATTAAAGGAGGGGGAAAAAGAAAAAGAGATCTGGGCAGTCCAGTGCATAGATCTCTATAAGTTCATGAGCAATGCTGTGAAGCGATAGCTAGAGTGAATAGGATGTTGGGGTGTATTTTTAGGACAATTGACTATAAGATAAAGCATACTATTCTGTCCTTGTACAAGACCTTGATCAGGCCTCAGTTGGAATACTGTGTCCACTTTTGGTCTCCTCACATGATGGGTGATATTTGAGGCTTTGGAAAGGGTGCAGCGGTGGGTCACTAAACGAATTCCCAGTTTAAAGCAGCTTAGTTATCAAGATAGGCTAAAAGAGCTGGGACGTTACACTTTAGAGAGGCGTAGACTATGGGATAATCTGATCAAGGTTTATAAGATGAAAGGAATAGATCGTCATAGAGTCATACAGCACAGAAGGAGGCCATTCAGCCCATCAATTCCGTGCCAGCTCTCTGTAGAGCAATCCAGTCAATCCCATTCCCCCACTCTATCCCTGTAGCCCTGCAAGTTTATTTCCCTCAAGTGCCTATCCAGTCTCCGCTTGAAAACATCGAGTGTCTCCGCTTCCACCACTTCCGTCGGCAGCGAATTCCAGGTCATCACCGCATGCTGCATAAATTTTTTTCCCCTCACATCCCCCCTGTATCTCTTGCCCAAAACCTTAAATCGGAGTCCCCTAGTCCTTGTACCATTAACTAGTGGGAACAGCCTTTCCCCGTCTAGCCTATCCAAACCCCTCATAATCTTGTACACCTCTATCAAATCACCCCTCAACCACCTTTGCTCTAATGAAAACAAATCCAGCTTCTCCGACCTGTCCTTGTAGCTAAGATCCCCCATCTCCGGAACCATTCTGGTAAATCTCCTCTGCACCCTCTCAAGGGCCTTCACATCCTTCCTAAAGTGTGCTGACCAGAACTGGACGCAATACTCCAGTTGTGGCCTAACCAGCTTTATATGCCCGTATGCTTTGCTAACCACTCTCTCAATATGTCCTGCCACCTTCAGGGACCTATGCACATTAACTCCCAGGTCCCTCTGTCCTGTACACTCTTTAAAACTGTGCCATTAAGTGTATATTACCTCTCCCTGTTCCTTCTGCCAAAATGCATCACCTCACACTTCTCTGTATTAAATTCCATCTGCCACTTGTCTGCCCATTCTGCTAGCCTTTCTATGTCCTGTTGCAGTCAATTGGTATCATCCTCACTGTTTGCCACACCCCCAAGTTTGGTGCCCTCGGCAAATTTAGAAATTCTACTCTGTATTCCAATATCCAGGTCATTTATATATTTAAAAAAAGCAGTGGCCCCAGCACTGACCCTTGGGGAACACCACTGTCTACCATCCTCCAGTCTGAAAAACAGCCATTTACCACAACTCGCTGTTTTCTGTCCTTAAGCCAATTCCATATCCAAGCTGCAACTGACCCACCTATTCCATGAGCCTCAATTTTGTTAACCAGCCTTCCATGTGGTACTTTGTCAAACGCCTTCCGAAAATCCAGGTAGACAACATCCATTGCATTCCCCTCATCAATCCTCTCTGTTACTTCATCAAAAAATTCAATTAGATTAGTCAAACACGATCGGCCTTTTACAAATCCGTGTTGGCTCGCTTTAATTAGCTTAAACCTCTCCAAGTGCCCATTAATTTTTTCCTTGATTATTGTTTCTAAAACTTTACCCACCACTGATGTTAAACTGACCGGCCTGTAGTTACTAGGATTGTCCTTACACCCTTTCTTGAACAATGGTGTCACATATGCCACTTTCCAATCCTCAGGCACCTCCCACGCATCTAGGGAAGATTGGAAAATTATGGCAAGCCCTTCCACTATCTCCTCCCCCAATTCCCTTAGCAACCTGGGATGCAAGCCATCTGGACCAGGCGACTTATCCACTCTAAGCATACCCAGCGTTTCTAGTACATCCTGTCTATCAATATTCACCCCTTCCATTGCTTCTACCTCTTCCACTTCTACCGATATTTTGTCAGCATCCACCTCCTTAGTAAACACCGATACAAAGTATTCATTGAGTATTCTAGCCTTGCCCTGCGCCTCTAAGCCTTCTTTGTCTCGAATAGGCCCCACTCCGCCTCTTACTGTTTACATGCCAGTTTTTGGGTTCCCTTTTATGTTAACCACCATTCTACTCTCATATTCTCTCTTTGCCAATCTTATTTTCATCTTCACTTCCCCTCTCAACTTATTGTATTTGGTCTGGTTCTCCCTTGAAGAATTCACCCGACATGCATCATACACCCAATTTTTTTGTTTCATCATCTTCTCTATCTCCCTCGTCATCCAAGGAGCCCTAGCTTTGGTTCCCTTACCCTTCCCTTTTGTTGGAATGTACCTAGCCTGTACTTGGAACACCTCCTCCTTAAAGATCACCCATTGTTCCGTTACAGTTTTTCCTGTCAGTCTTTGGTTCCATTTTACCCTGGCTAGATCCTTTCGCATCCCATTGAAGTTAGCCCTATTCCAGTTTAGAAGTTCCACTCTAGATTGTTCCTTGCTCCTCTCCATTGCTAATCTAAATCTTATGATACGATGATCACTCGTACCCAAGTGTTCTCCCATAGACACTTGGTCGACCTGGGCCAAGAACATACTGGCCGAAAGTTCTCCTGAACACATTTCAGAAATTCCTCCCCCTCTTTCCCCTTTACCCTAGCATTATCCCAATCGATATTTGGGTAATTAAAGTCTCCCAATATCACCACTCTATATAGTTCTTGCATATCTCTGCGATTTCCCTGCAGATTTGCTCCTCTGCCTCCCTCTCACTATTTGGAGGCCTATAGAATACCCCCAATAGCGTGATCATACCCTTTTTGCTCCTCAACTCTGACCAAATGAATTCTGTCCTTGTGTTTGAGTTGACAGATTGTTCCAATTAATAGGTTAGGGAGGACATGAGGTCACAATTTTAAGTTATACAAGGCCAGATCTAGGTTAGATGTCAGGAGGTGGTTGTTCTCCCAGAGAATAGTGGGCCTCTGGAACAGGCTGCTGGCTCGTGTTCCTATAAGCGAGAGCTGGACCGGTTTCTGACTGGGACAGAGATTACCTCTTACAAAAGGTAGGTACTGCAAGGAATTATCGGGGCCAAAGTGATCTCCTGGACCAGTTTTCATCGCCATGCGGGGGGGGGGGGGGGGGGGGGGGTGGTGGTCGGAGAGGAATTTCTCAGATTGTCTTTTAGCAAATTAGCCTGGGTTTTTAATCTGTTTTTTTGCCTCTCCCAGGAGATTACATGGTTTTAGGTGGGATAAAGGCATCACAATTGTGGGGGACAGGCTGGATGGACCAGAGGGTCTTTTCCTGTCCATTATTGTTCATATGCTCAGCATTATACCTTTAAAGGGGTCCCATCCGACTTCTACTGAAGTACATAAGAACATAAGAAGTAGGAGCAGGAGTAGGTCATACGGCCCCTCGGGCCTGCTCCGCCATTCAATAGGATCATGGCTGATCCGAATCTAGACTCACGTCCACTTCCCTGCCCTCTCCCCGTAACCCCTAATTCCCTTGTCTGCTAGGAAACTGTCTATCTGTTTTAAATTTATTTAATGTTGCAGCTTCCACAGCTCTCTGGGGTAGCAAATTCCATAGATTTACTACCCTCTGAGTGAAGAAGTTTCTCCTCATCTCAGTTTTGAAAGGGCAGCCCTTATTCTAAGATTATGCCCCCTAGTTCTAGTCTCACCCATCAATGGAAACATCCTCCCCGCATCCACCCGATCAAGCCCCCTCACAATCTTATATGTTTCGATAAGATTGCCTCTCATTCTTCTGAACTCCAATGAGTAGAGGCCCAATCTACTCAATATAATTGCAAAATACTGCGGATGCTGGAAATCTGAAATAACAACAGAAAATGCTGGAAATACTCAGCAGGCCAGGCAGTATCCGTGGAGAGAGAAACAGAGTTAACGTTTCAGGTCTGGGATGAAGGGTCCCAGACCCGAAACGTTAACTCTGTTTCTCTCTCCACAGATACTGCCTGGCCTGCTGAGTATTTCCAGCATTTTCTGTTGTTATTCCCAACCTACTCAACCTTTCCTCATACGTCAACCCCCTCATCTCTGGAATCAACCGAGTGAACCTTCTCTGAACCGCCTCGAGAGCAAGTATATCTTTTCTTAAATATGGAAACCAAACTGCACGCAGTATTCCAGGTGTGGCCGCACCAATACCCTGTATAACTGCAGCAAGACCTTCCTGCTTTTATACTCCATCCCCCTTGCAATAAAAGCCAAGATTCCATTGGCCTTCCTGATCACCTGCTGCACCTGCATGCTAACTTTTTGTGTTTCATGCACCAGGACCCCCAGATCCCTTTGTAAAGTGTTGTTGAACATCCTCTGCCCAATTTATGTTATAATTGTTCCCTTATAATTTCTAGACATTTAAACTGCATAAACATTTTTTTTTTAATGAAAAATAGTACTGCAGATTATAATAGTAGTTAAGTAAGAAGAAAAAATAGTGAAATAAATTGTCATTGTGGTATGCAACCTACCTGTAGTACAGTGAAAATTCATAGTGAATGATTCATATCAACATATCGATCCACTTTCCATACAACTGAACGGAAAAACTTTTCCAATTACAGTAAGATGAGTAACCACTGACTTCTAATTTTACAATGTGACAAATTTACACAAAATATAACCGAAAAGAGATTTCAATATGATTAAGCAACAGCAATCCGTTTCAGATTGTCCCAGTAGTTTTATCTGTAACATTTAAATAAATAAATCAATTCAACAACAGTAACGCCAGAGGGTGTGTTTTTAAAGTTCATTTTAATTTAGGGTAACGGAGTTCACTGCTTGTTCAATAAGCTTTGCTGCACAGTTCACCGAGATTTAACTTAAATAACCTGTCAGCATTAAGATGCATTTCCTCTGCAGCAAAACCTGGCAAAGCAAAAGCACAGGAGTTTTAATGGGCTGCAGTTCCAAAGAAGAACTAAGAGGCATGGCTTAATGTGCATTGCACTAATTCAATAGGCTGTGATCTACGTGGTCTGCAATGATTGACTGCACTGCTAGCCACATAATAGTGCAACTGTTTGCAGACCGTTTCAATCAAGATTCAAATGAAATTTTCACCTAGTATGCAACCAAAGGAAGTCACACAGATGTATTTAAATATGGTGGAGAATGTTTTCTTACAGTATTGGTAACTGAAAATATTCATATATTCATCAAAATAATGAATGCTAAATACATCCTTGTTCTTCTAACCATATTGATAACAATGTCTTCAGCATGTGAAGGTAAGCGTGCATTTTTTACTAAGATAAAAAGAATTGTATTGCAGTACGTCGAGTGCAAATAGTAATTCAGACCAAGATAAACAACATTTTAAACTATGTGCTGGAATCATTTTACTGCGTCACAAAGTAACATCAGTTTTCAATCGCAATGCTTCTTGTGGCTAGCTTACACAGGCAGCAGTTGATATCGATACGAAGTTAAATGAATGCCTGTATCATTCGATCATTATGTCAGTCTCCTTTCAAGATTTAAACATGTTCAGTTAGGCTTTAGAAGTTGAAAGCAACATATGCAAGATTCTTATTTTATTCTGCAGTAATCTTTAGTTCTTGTTAAAATTTGCTAAGTGGTTGAAACTAGCTGCGTTCATATTGCTGTTGCTGTATTGATGATACATTTTTAAGAATCGCAATAAGCCATCAAATCCTGACTGATTCATTTATTCCTTTGTTAGGACTCCAGCAGTTTGCACGTTGGGCAGAAACAGAGCCAACGGAAGACGTTAGTCAGTCAGTAAACCGTATCATTCGATGCTCAGGATGCAAACACTCTGCTACGAGAGAGAATAAACGCATACGACCCAAACTCTCTCGCAAAGGTCCATTGCCTTTCTAAAATCAGGTAATAAAAACACAAGACTTTATTTAGATTGTCTTCTCTGGTTGTTCTTTAGCATACCTTATTACAAAAATTGCTATATGAGAATAGACAACAGAGATGGAGTGTTCAAATAAAATGTGGTTGTAAAAAAAATTGATATGCCTGGCATACAAAACAGGTGTTCTTCAGATTCAGAACCTTCATATTTCAGAATGAAGTGGTCTTTACTGACAGTCTCGCTCAAAGCTGATATAGAGTAGATGGCATGGAAAATAAAAATACCATGCTGATGTAAGGATGGGTGTTTCTCTCAGATTAAGATGGAGGCACATTTGGTGAGGTCAGGCTGGAAGGGGCACTACATGCCATTTAACTTGCATTATGATCACTGAGTGACAAGATCAAAAACAATCCATTTTGCCAGAACTGTAAACACCTTAACAACCACAAGTTTGCAGAGCCAATAAAATAAAAGCTCTGAAAAGTGTGACTGACAAAACATTCAAAGGCTTTTTAACTGGAACACCTGTCCAACAACCAAAATGTTCCCTTTACCATATCTTCGCTACAAAGAACAGAGCAAAAAAAGGAAGAGGAATAAATAGAGTTTGAGAAAATGCGAGTTTAAATTAATTGATATTAATGAGCCAGCCGTTATTCTAGCAAAAATGTAGCAATTTATATTATACCTAGCTAATATTTTTACTTTGTACAGAAGAGAAATAGTTTGTTCTAGGTTTTAGTTGGACCATCTGGGGTTGGTATTGAACAGAGGAAAGGCATTTCCCAACAGGAGGAGGGGGGGAAATATTGGACAGTGATTCAACGAGTCTCTGTCACGCACCTCCTACCAGTCTGGATACAGAGTAGCATCAAAAAGATCACCTGCATGCCCTCTTGGCCGAATTGGTACGCTGTTCGGTTTACAGCGATGGGGACGAGATTAAAAAGTCCAGTATTGCCTATTTAATTTTTTTTTCACAAATGTACTTTATATGGTAAAATTACTGAAATTAATCAAATAAGGAAAAAAAAATGTGCAATAGAATCAGAACAGCCATTCATTTTCAATCAGCGAGGTAAATTATGAAATCTGTGCCAGGAAAACAGTTAGGCAGTGCACGGGCAAACACTCAGACTCCATAGGAAAACAATTATTTGCCTTTTTCCATCAGAACCATAGCAACCTCTTGCAGTCATTCCTTACTTAAAAAGGTTTTCGGATTTGAAATACAGGGCCAGTATTGTATCACTGGGCTTGTTATCCAGTTTGCCACAGTAACATTAAAACAAAGCCACTTCTATAAATTCAATATAATTTCTCTTCTGTTTTTTTTTCTTCCCTAGACACTCTCCTGCACCGAACACTTATTTTCTGCAAAGATCGTGTCCCGTGCCATCTATGAATAGAACTACCAAGGACAAACATCCTTTCACTATCTCTTTGAGGAATACAATCTATATTTCTGTTGGGATGCATAAGATATCAGTTTCAGCAGCTCATTACTGCTGTTACAGAAGGATTCCACTTTATCCAGATGTGAATGTGCCACTTGAGTGAATATAATCAAAAGGTCAACAGAAAATGTAACGTGCTTTGAGACATACTGTTCGTGACAAACAACCCCCATTTTATCCACATACTCCAGAGGAGACCAATTCTATCTGTAAGCAAGAAATCCTGTATCAGCTGTTTCTGCTCAACATACACAGTAGACTTCAAATAATTGAAGTGATAAGAGTTAGTTTTAAAAATAATCACTTGACATTTAAAAATGCCAATATTGGAGTCCAAGAAAATTTGTCATTAACGATGATTTCATAAGTGAAATACTGCCAATTACAGGGGGTCTACTTAATAAGAACATAAGAAGTAGGAGCAGGAGTAGGCCATACGGCCCCTCGGGCCTGCTCTGCCATTCAATAGGATCATGGTTGATCCGAATCTAGACTCACGTCCACTTCCCTGCCCTCTCCCCGTAACCCCTAATTCCCTTATCTGCTAGGAAACTGTCTATCTCCATTTTAAATCTATTTAATGTTGCAGCTTCCACAGCTCTATGGGGTAGCAAATTCCATAGATTTACTACCCTCTGAGTGAAGAAGTTTCTCCTCATCTCAGTTTTGAAAGGGCAGCCCCTTATTCTTAGATTATGCCCCCTAGTTCTAGTCTCACCCATCAGTGGAAACATCCTCACCGCATCCACCCGATCAAGCCCCCTCACAATCTTACTTGAATTATTAATGGACCATTAAAAGAGTTAGATAAATGCTGGCAAATCAGAGCTAAAATATTATTCAAGATTTAGTTAAAGATCTCCAGTTACATATTAGCATTACAAGGTTGCACTTTGCTATTTTCTATTATGGGATTTCCAAGAGGAAAAGTAAAATCTTGCTACATATACACTGAGGTTGTTGCTTCATGCATCATAGAAAGCAACATTTACCAACTATTTGAAAATTTGTATCACACATCAACATTTATGGATGAATTGAAAATTAGTTTACAACTGAAGAGAGAATATATAAATGAGAAAATAAAGTGTCATTTTAGTTCAGAAAATAATTTACTTTCAAATCACGAAATTGGCTTGAAAATTGGTGCAAAATTCGACAAATAAAATCAAATTTACAATTTTTCTTACTATTTTAAAGTTATTGTGCTAATTCAAATTACTCCGTTTTTTAAATATATTGAGCAATTCATACTTTCTGCTGCTTTGTTTTAGATCTTAGATTGTCTGTAGCTCCAGAGAATACGGTGCTCCCTGGGTTGATTAGTTCTTAAGATTTCAGCTCCCATAATACATAGCTCAAAAAATTTCTATTGCCGGAAGAATATTATTCAATATCACAAGTATCTTTATTACTGTAATATTATTTTACTAAATTAAACTCTTCTCTGATCTCAATGCCCATTCTGGAGCAGAGGGACATTTCGTCAAATATGGGCCTCTGAAAACCAGCACCAGAGGCATTTTTTTCAGGCCATTGTAGTTTGACCTGATAACATCATTAAAGCAATTAGGTCAAATCTATGAGGTTTTGCAGTGCTAAATTGGGCACTCTGGCTACACATCGACTGTCACTAGCTAAGTAAGACAAACATCGACAGATATCTACTGGGATATGATATTTATTTACTGCTAGTAGAGGTTGCCATCTCAAGAGTTTTGTTTTTTCTTGCTGCATTCTTCAAGAGCTGTTACAGATTTATAACAAAATCCTCGCGCTAGTTTACCCGTCACATCACCCTCTTCAATCGAATGATTTCCTTGGTACTCAGATTATACACTCGTGAAGCTCTATCAATGTCAGAACTGAACAAAACTCCCTTTAATATTAAAATAAAACTATAATTTGATCTTGCTCCTCAAGAGGTTCTGCATCAAAAAGAATTGAAACAAAATATATCATCTACAGAATTGTGAGTTGGTGATTTCTAGATGTTTTAAATGGGAGAAGGTGAAAGAGGTTTTAAAATACCAGCTATATACATGTGGACAGAAAATGCTGCAAACACTCAGCAGGTCAGTCCAACATCTGTGAAGAGAACAGGCAAGTTAACAGTTCAGGTATAACCCTCCATCAGAACTGGAAAAAATTATAGATGATCAGCATTTAAAAAGGAATGGGGAGGGGGAAAAGCACAAGAATAAAGTACAGTAATAAGTAACAAGGCTATAAGCATCAACAACTTTTGGGTGCCAGCCTATCGCCTGATTCCTCTTCCTCTTCACTTTCTTCCCATCCCATTTCCCCTTGCCAGATTTACACTATCCTCTTTGACCTTCCCCTCTCTGACCCTGAACAATCCTTCCTCCATGTCGACCCTCAGTTCAACAAATTCCAAGCTTCTTCACACGCTGCTTCACTCTTCTCACCTTTGTGCCTACTTTTTGGTCAAGAGAATTCCCTACCCCTCCACACCTGACCCCTTCTGCTGTCTTCGTCGACTCTGATACACCATGACCCCCACCTCTGGCCTCTTACACACTCGATCTTTTCATCGAGAACTGCTGACATGATACTGGCCTGATCAGTTTTTCCACTCCCCTCACTCACTAATTTATCTCCCTTTGAATTTGCAACGCTCCACTCTTTTAGGTCTAATTCTCATCAAACCTGCTGACAAGAGGGTGGGTGCTGTTGTTGTAGAACATAAAGACCTCTATCTTGTTACGGCTGAACGACAACTCCTTAACAACTCCTTCTGGTCTATGACCCCGTTACTGAACACAAATTCAGAATTTCCAAGATTGTTACTGACCTCATCTCCTTTGGAGATCTTCCTCTCCACTGCCTCCAACCTCAGTTCTCCAATCCTGTACAGCCCTCTTCTATCTACTCCCCAAGACACGCAAACTGGCCTGTTCTGGTACTCTGATCATTTCAGCTTGTTACTGTCCCACCAAACCAATTTCCTCTCATCTTGACATTAGTGTATCCCCCTTGTTCAGTCCCTATCCACCTACATCTGTGAACCTTTGGATAGTTGCTGCCACTAACAGTGCTGGTTTTCTGGCCCCAACCATCTCATTTTTACTATGGATGTACAGTATCTTTACATTGCCATCCCTAATCAGGATGGCCTAGGGCCTTTTCATTTAACAGTGGCCCAACCAGTTACCATCCACCACCACCCTACTCCAATTGGCTGAACTTGTTCTCACCTTAAACAATTTCTTTAACTTCATTCACTTCCTCCAGATAAAAGGTATTGCTGTGGGATACAATATGGATCCCATCAACATCTGTCTTTGAAATAGCCATAAGTCACAAATGACATCCTCTGTGACTGTGACCACTTTGTACTATCCCTACTCATCCATCTCGATCTCTCTGCAGCCTTTGACACGATTGACCACAGCATCTCCCTCCAATGCCTCACCTCCATCGCCCCACCACTGACGGCTGTGTTTTCAGCCCTCTAGGTCCTAAGCTCTGGAATTATCTCCCTAAACTCCTCCATCTCTCCACCCCCCCTCCTTAAAACCCACCTCTTTCACCAAGCTTTTAGTCACCCTTCCTAATATCATCTTCTTTGACTCGGTCTTTCACTACACTTCTGTGAAGCACCATGGGACATTTCCATTACACCGATGACTGTGTCAGTACTGCTTGCTGGTCTTGTCCTGATCCAAGAAATGTTATTAACTATGCTTCAAATTTCCACCTATTCCTTACCTTTACATGGTTAATCTCAGCATCTTTCCTTCCTGGACTTCTCCATTTCCAAAGTAATTGATTAAAGGCCTACTGACTCCTACAACTACTTAGAATCTTCTTCCACCCACTTGTTTCCAGTAAGGACTCCATTCCTTTCTCCCAGTTTCTATACCTCCTCTAATGCTATCTTCCACACTAGAGCTTCTAAAATTTCCTCCTTCTCCCTCAGCTGGGGATTTACTTCCGCCGTAGTAAACGGGACCCTCGACCAGGTCTGTCCCATCTTCTATGCTTCTGCTCTCACCTCACCCCCCTGACAAAATTAGGCTGTAATAAGGCCCCCCCCCCCCCGTCATAATAAGAACATCCATTCCATCAGTCTCCTCATTCGACAGATCAACTTCTGAAACCGCCAACATGATCCCACCATCAAATGCATCTTTATTTCCCTTTCCTGCTTTCCAAAGTGACCATTCCCTTCGTAACACCTTGGTTCACTCTTCCAATGACTTAGAAACATACCGCACAGGAGGCCATTCAGCACATCGTGTTTGTGTTGGCTCTTTGAAAGAGCTATCCAATTAGCCCCACTCCCTTGGTCTTTCCCCATAGCTCTGCAATTTTTTCCTTTTTGCTTCCCGTGCAAGCATAGGAGATGCAACAGCTAAACATTCGCCACCTCCCACACCACTATCCAGGGCCCCAAATACTCCTTCCATGAAAGATTGCAATTTATGTATACTTCCTCCAACCTAGTATACTGTATCAGCTATTCACGGTGTAGTCTCCTCTACATTGAGGAACCTAAATCCAGATTACATGACTGCTTTGCCGAACACCTCAGTTCTATCTGTAAATGGAACCCCATCGCTCACCATTCCCACTTCGACCGCTCCATCTTTGGGCTTTTACACTTGTACAATGAAGCTCAATACAAGCTTGAGAAATAGCACTGTATCTTTCTATTAGACACTTTTCAGCTCTCTGGCCTGAATACTGACTTTAATAACTTCAGACAACTTTAGCTCCCACTTTCCTTATGGCAGGAGATGCTGGGGACGAGCAGGTGGGTGCTTTGGGGTGGGGAGAAAGAGAAGACAGGTAGCTTTGTGTGTGGGCAGGACAGTCTGCACCTTTGGCATCGACCTCTTTTTTTTTTCTTCTCAGGCTGTTCTGTTTTGCCAGATTTTCCTGTTTCCATTTCAGCTATTCACACGTCTCATGTCTCTTCAATTTCTTTCACTACCCTTCTTCCTACAGTCTCATGCTTATAATACTGCAACCACTCAACCATCTCTTGATTTCCATTCAAGCACTTTACAGGTGTGCGCATGCGTTCACGTGCGTGTCTGCGCCTTTTAAATGTTTTTAAATCTGTAATTTTATCCAATTCTGATGAAGGGTTATATCTACAGGAAACTTTCTGGTATCCGGCACTGACGGGACCGAGCTGGTGCCGGTCGATCAACACTGCCGGAGAAACGAGCGCTAATGTTAAAACATATACGGAGCTCAGAGCGCCGTCTGAAGCAACAAACCCGAACAGCCTCAAAACAGTCGGCGCAGCTTGCAAGCATCTCTGTAGCTAAGCAACAGCTTCAGCTAGATGCTTGCAGAGCCAGGAATGGAGAAAAAAAGCAACAAAAAGTAAAAAAAGTTATCTGAACCGACTCCTGAATTTTGCCGGTGGATAGAGCATTCCGGATATTTAACCTCCGTTTAAACGAAAGTTTCCTGTAAAATGTTCTCTCTACATGTTGACTGACCTGCTGAGTGTTTCCAGCATTTCCTGCTTCTGTTTCAGACTTGCAGTTTTAGCTTCTGTATATGTATGTGGGTGAAGTTATGTATGAAAAGTGCTTTCTTGTACATCAATCACTAAAACTAAAGATATTTTAAACCATTATTTTGAAAGTTTATTGAAATGTTTTATGTAACTATGTTTTAATCTGTGTCACACTTGAATAAAGGTCAATGTTTCAGTCTTGCGAATTGCATTAAAAATGTTTATATTTCACATACAAGGATAAATGTCTCAACTGATGGGGACTAAGTGGGTAAATGGACAATAAAATACTACAGGAAACTTTGTGCTATCCAGAGGTGAGCTATCCGGCAATCTGGAGCCACCGGCAAAAATCAGCAGCCGTTTTTTATTCTTTTTGTTTGTTTTTTTTGCTTTGTTTGAACAGTCAAGCTGTGCAAGGTCTGTGGCTATAGCAACAGCTTTAGCTACAGAGCTTTAGGGCCACACCCGAGTGTTTAGCAGCTGTTGCTAAGCAACAGTGTTTGTTGTCAAATACGAAGATAAGAATCTCCGTATCCCTCAACATTAACTCTGGAGAGTACGGAAGTTTTTAGGCAACGGCAGCAGCTCGGTCCCGTGGGTGCCGGATAGCACAAAGTTTCCTGTAATACTATAAGATAGAATATCCTTTTACAAAAACACTGGAATGGAAGGTTAATATAGCCACTGCAGTGTTCTTTAAAACTGATTGAAAGACATTAGAATAATATGCAACGAGATTGACCACCTACAGACTATTTTTAAGAAACAATTTACTTTCTTAATAATTGAAACCTTTCTCAAATGGACTGCACATGTCAACAACGTGATGACATTTTGTAAGGATGGCCATTATAAAGTACTTCAGATTCACGATAATGCACATTTTGGAACCCCGCCAAAGACAAGTATCTCATACTAGCACTGTAATTAATAATGCATTATGCAGCACAAGTACAAATAGTCGAAATAAAATGAGAAAATTATACCATGCAAAGTATTATCTTTAAACATTAAACATTTTTAATGAAAACAAAAGACCAACAGCAGTAGCATCCAAACTATGGCCTACAGTCTGTGAGCTTGGGCTCTCTGGCCCAGATACATGGAAAACCACTGCCAGTTCTTCTTTACTCCCTTAGCATCACTCCAGGCGACTCCAATCTCCTCCAAGTAATTGAATACCACTGTATACTATGGATGGTATTTCATGCAACAATAAGACTTCCTTCCCACAGTGTGCAGCTAGATTCAATCGCTTGGAGAAGCAATAGCATCACAAGTCAAAAACTAGCATTGGCACTGAGGGGAAGGAGCTAGAGCCGGGCAGAGTGCAGGAGACTACTACTGTGAAACTGGAGAGGTTAGCAAGATAACAGTGCCAGCATGAATTTGTAGGAGGGGAGGAGTGCAGCTTGAAATAGTGGGGCAGGGGAAAGGGAGAGGTGTGCCACCTTGAACTGGGGTGGGAGGGGGTAGAGGGGAGAAGAGTGCCACTTTGATTGGAGGGAAGGACGAGAAAAGTGCCAAACCATCAAAAGGATGCGAAAAGGGCAAGGAATCCTGGGCCATCCTTAGCAGGTTTGTAGGCATGGCAGTCTTTTTATACATGACCCATGGGCTCTATGATAAGCAGTGGCCCATGAACAGAAAAAGTTTAGACACCCCTGGCTTGCAGCACGTCATTAGCTTGCTGCACATCACCACCCTGCTATTTTGAAGCACCCAAACGCTCTCTGTGGCATTATCATGCTATTTATTGCATAGAGGGATTTAATGCTAAAAATATTCTTCAGGGTGAAGCCACAGAAGCACAGCATGTAGACGCACTAATGTGCAGCATCTTGGAGTAGAAACAAGGGTTAGGTCCCCTACTGTGCGGAGTTCCCTGTATCAGCATGTTATGGTTGAGATGCTGACTGAAGTTTGGTCCGAGTGGGGGAGGGTGAGAAAGGTGTTCTGGACTTATTATATGCAGGTAGCACCCTCTAGTGGTAGCTACTGTATAGCAGTGTGTTATTTGACCACCTTCCTGTCTGCCCCGGAAGTAGTATTCCAGGGAGTGTTTGCTGAGTTGTGAACAAAGCCCACGAGGCAGCCGTTCTCAATTCTCCGCCATCCTTCCTTATACGCTAGGCAAGACGCAATGTCTGTGAGTATCCTTGTTTAGTAACATGATAACAACCTTGTCGGTATTGTATTTTGACAATACTTTGTCCATAAGAAGTTTATTAGCTGTTAGCTACCGAGGTTTAGCTTCAGTGCTATTTACTTATACAGTTAGTCTATCCTGTTTTCATAAACATATTTGTATCTTTTGTAACATCTAATGTATAGTACTTAGCTCTGTGTACAAAACATACTTTGTCTTTGTTTACAGTTTCACAATTTTATTCAAGTAAAGCTTCAAAACAGCACCCTGCTTCTCGAGGAGTTATTTGAATGAGTGTTTAGCTGACTGGATAACTGGATAGGAGTATATCTAGCAAGACCAGTACAAAAGGGAAGAAAATATATCAAAAAAAGTCACGTAGACATAACTAAGTTGCTTCCCAATACCTGGCTTAACAATACTTGTGAAACTATCTACCTTGTGTTTCATAACAGAAAATAATAGGCTCAGATCCTCAGGCTACATTATCTAATTCTCATTCATATTTCAGAGTTGCCTCTGAAAGCAAGAACTTCATCAGCATCGACTCTTATGCATAAATAATCCAATGCTCTTATCGTCAGAAGCAGCAACAACCTCCTGGAACTGGGTTTTCAGCTGTTGCCAACAAACCAAACTGCTAATGATGGAAAATACAAACAGCGTACCCTGGCAGCAAGTAAATCAGGTTGAAGATTTTGGAGTCTGGCTGCGGACATTACCACCCTGTGCAGCCATTCCCCAACTCTACAATAACTGAGCCTGCACAGGATTTGCATAGCGTGTCAAGACCCACGTAAGCACCGGATAACAGAGTCTTCAACTTCTTCCAGACACGGTTATGTAAAGAGAAGAGTGTATTTAATAATGACCAGTAACAATACAAGTCAGAAATAGCAACAGCGTTCAAGTCTCCAGTCTCAGTCTCTCTATATATGTGCAGTCACATTCCCTGCTGTTGCCAAATCTATCAAGCTGCATTAATGGGGCCAATTCAGCTGAACAAAAACATGCACATATTACCAAGTCACTTTCATTGGAACCTCAGTTATATAAAAGGGATGGGGGTAAAGACAGTGCCCAGTTTGGTACGGAGTTATAGAGACCAGAGCTTCCCAGTTCCATTCCTGGTTTTTGCCGAGTTACCTGATCTTTGCCAGGACAGCAGTTGGAGCACCACAATTGGTTCAGTCCCTGGGCTGAGGGGAGGTGGGAAAAATCAGTCAGAATTCCAACTCCTGCTCATTATCATTTGACCCCCGTGTGGAAATTGTGTGGGGGAGTTTCAGGTAACAGGGTCAGGGCCTAAAATGCCCTCCATGGTCAAATAATGTACAGACATTCACTCATTACTGAAGAATGGCCATTTGGGTGAGGTAACATAGAGCACCTTTGGAATCATACCTGCCACTAGTTGGCATCTTCAGGTGAGCTGGTGAGAGAATACCAAAAAAAAACTTCATTGTATTTTTGTTTCTGTTTTAAATCACTCAGGCTCTCTGAACTAATACAGTAATGCACCAGTTTGAGAACAGTACTGAAGATCATGAGAAAGTATTTGTGAGCAACTCATACATTTCACATTCTTAGAACATACCAAGCAATAAACTCCTACTCAGGCACTAATCTCGATTTGTACTAACCATTCTCCAGTCCTTATCAAAAACACGTTTGCCACAATTAGTCATTCCACAACCCAATCCGCACAGGACACCAACGATGCAGCCACCTGCTCCACAAGTGGAAGATGAGGGACGACCCGAAGTGCGACTATGGCCATGAGTCCCACACCATGGAACACATCGCATCAACCTGCCCACTGAGATCTGTTGCGGGAGGCACCTCATTTCTCCACTCGGCATCTCAGGAGGCCATCGAATGGAGAGCCAAACTAGACATCCCATTAGAAGCATTTCCTGTCATACGAAACAACAACAATTCCACAAAAAAAATTGAATGCTAACTATAGCATCTTGACCTAAGTCACTAGCATCTGGAAATGCAAACTCAACTGAATCTAGTACAAAAGCTGGCGGGGGGGGGGGGTGCAGGGAATCTAGCCCATTTTAGAAACAATTCCAAAATAAAAATGTGCTCGAGGATGTTGCATCTGATGAACATGGTTCTGCATTCTATACAGTTCAGGCCAAGAACAGACTGCATATGTCGAAGAATGGAAGCCAGTATCGGACACAGACACATTTAGTGATACAATATTGCCCAAAACAAAAATAAGAAATGCAATAGAAGCTACATTATCATTTGGCTAAACACAGAAAGTAAAGACATAACTGAGTTATTAATGTCAGAATGCAGCTGAACTGAGCACTTAAAAAAAAAAAAAGCAACATTTAGGGAAAATCTAGAAATGGAAGCTAAATAATAAATTAGGCTGGATATTTCCTTAGGAAGTCAAATGTAGTGGTGCTCAGTGCTACAGCAGTATTGCTCAGAGCCAGAGTTAGGGGGAGGGAGGGGAAAAGTAGGTTTGAGCACCACTTTACATTGTGAACAAGTGCCACGAGAAGGCAGTTGCATCGCCCAGGAGCATAAATAATTATTTGGGGAGAATTCTACATGGTGATCTCTAGCAACTCCTGCTAGCCATCTTCTACTGTGACAACTCCGGTCCCGGCCACGGCCACAACTCCGGTCCCGGCCACAACTCCGGTCCCGGCCACAACTCCGGTCCCGGCCACAACTCCGGTCCCGGCCACAACTCCGGTCCCGGCCACAACTCCGGTCCCGGCCACAACTCCGGTCCCGGCCACAACTCCGGTCCCGGCCACAACTCCGGTCCCGGCCACAACTCCGGTCCCGGCCACAACTCCGGTCCCGGCCACAACTCCGGTCCCGGCCACAACTCCGGTCCCGGCCACAACTCCGGTCCCGGCCACAACTCCGGTCCCGGCCACAACTCCGGTCCCGGCCACAACTCCGGTCCCGGCCACAACTCCGGTCCCGGCCACAACTCCGGTCCCGGCCACAACTCCGGTCCCGGCCACAACTCCGGTCCCGGCCACAACTCCGGTCCCGGCCACAACTCCGGTCCCGGCCACAACTCCGGTCCCGGCCACAACTCCGGTCCCGGCCACAACTCCGGTCCCGGCCACAACTCCGGTCCCGGCCACAACTCCGGTCCCGGCCACAACTCCGGTCCCGGCCACAACTCCGGTCCCGGCCACGGCCACAACTCCGGTCCCGGCCACGGCCACAACTCCGGTCCCGGCCACGGCCACAACTCCGGTCCCGGCCACGGCCACAACTCCGGTCCCGGCCACGGCCACAACTCCGGTCCCGGCCACGGCCACAACTCCGGTCCCGGCCACGGCCACAACTCCGGTCCCGGCCACGGCCACAACTCCGGTCCCGGCCACGGCCACAACTCCGGTCCCGGCCACGGCCACAACTCCGGTCCCGGCCACGGCCACAACTCCGGTCCCGGCCACGGCCACAACTCCGGTCCCGGCCACGGCCACAACTCCGGTCCCGGCCACGGCCACAACTCCGGTCCCGGCCACGGCCACAACTCCGGTCCCGGCCACGGCCACAACTCCGGTCCCGGCCACGGCCACAACTCCGGTCCCGGCCACGGCCACAACTCCGGTCCCGGCCACGGCCACAACTCCGGTCCCGGCCACGGCCACAACTCCGGTCCCGGCCACGGCCACAACTCCGGTCCCGGCCACGGCCACAACTCCGGTCCCGGCCACGGCCACAACTCCGGTCCCGGCCACGGCCACAACTCCGGTCCCGGCCACGGCCACAACTCCGGTCCCGGCCACGGCCACAACTCCGGTCCCGGCCACGGCCACAACTCCGGTCCCGGCCACGGCCACAACTCCGGTCCCGGCCACGGCCACAACTCCGGTCCCGGCCACGGCCACAACTCCGGTCCCGGCCACGGCCACAACTCCGGTCCCGGCCACGGCCACAACTCCGGTCCCGGCCACGGCCACAACTCCGGTCCCGGCCACGGCCACAACTCCGGTCCCGGCCACGGCCACAACTCCGGTCCCGGCCACGGCCACAACTCCGGTCCCGGCCACGGCCACAACTCCGGTCCCGGCCACGGCCACAACTCCGGTCCCGGCCACGGCCACAACTCCGGTCCCGGCCACGGCCACAACTCCGGTCCCGGCCACGGCCACAACTCCGGTCCCGGCCACGGCCACAACTCCGGTCCCGGCCACGGCCACAACTCCGGTCCCGGCCACGGCCACAACTCCGGTCCCGGCCACGGCCACAACTCCGGTCCCGGCCACGGCCACAACTCCGGTCCCGGCCACGGCCACAACTCCGGTCCCGGCCACGGCCACAACTCCGGTCCCGGCCACGGCCACAACTCCGGTCCCGGTCACGGCCACAACTCCGGTCCCGGTCACGGCCACAACTCCGGTCCCGGTCACGGCCACAACTCCGGTCCCGGCCACAACTCCGGTCCCGGCCACAACTCCAGTCCCGGCCACAACTCCAGTCCCGGCCACAACTCCAGTCCCGGCCACAACTCCAGTCCCGGCCACAACTCCAGTCCCGGCCACAACTCCAGTCCCGGCCACAACTCCAGTCCCGGCCACAACTCCAGTCCCGGCCACAACTCCAGTCCCGGCCACAACTCCAGTCCCGGCCACAACTCCAGTCCCGGCCACAACTCCAGTCCCGGCCACAACTCCAGTCCCGGCCACAACTCCAGTCCCGGCCACAACTCCAGTCCCGGCCACAACTCCAGTCCCGGCCACAACTCCAGTCCCGGCCACAACTCCAGTCCCGGCCACAACTCCAGTCCCGGCCACAACTCCAGTCCCGGCCACAACTCCAGTCCCGGCCACAACTCCAGTCCCGGCCACAACTCCAGTCCCGGCCACAACTCCAGTCCCGGCCACAACTACAACTCCAGTCCCGGCCACAACTACAACTCCAGTCCCGGCCACAACTACAACTCCAGTCCCGGCCACAACTACAACTCCAGTCCCGGCCACAACTCCAGTCCCGGCCACAACTCCAGTCACGGCCACAACTCCAGTCACGGCCACAACTCCAGTCACGGCCACAACTCCAGTCACGGCCACAACTCCAGTCACGGCCACAACTCCAGTCACGGCCACAACTCCAGTCACGGCCACAACTCCAGTCACGGCCACAACTCCAGTCACGGCCACAACTCCAGTCACGGCCACAACTCCAGTCACGGCCACAACTCCAGTCACGGCCACAACTCCAGTCACGGCCACAACTCCAGTCACGGCCACAACTCCAGTCACGGCCACAACTCCAGTCACGGCCACAACTCCAGTCACGGCCACAACTCCAGTCACGGCCACAACTCCAGTCACGGCCACAACTCCAGTCACGGCCACAACTAGTTAGTTAGTTACAGCTACAACTAGTTAGTTAGTTACAGCTACAACTAGTTAGTTAGTTACAGCTACAACTAGTTAGTTAGTTACAGCTACAACTAGTTACAGTTACAGCTGCAACTTGCATTTATATAGCCCCTTTAATGTAGAAAAACATTCCAAGGCATTTCACAGGCGTAATCAGACAAAAATGGTCGGCAAGCCAAATCAGGAGATATCAGGAGGGGTGACCAAATGCTTGGTCAAAAAGGTGGGATTTAAAGGAGGGTCTTAAAGGAGGGAAGTGGAGAGGCGGAGGGGGCTGAGGGAGGGAACTCGAGTGTTGGGCCTAAACGGGTGAAGACATGGCTGCCAACGATGGGGGAATGAGGGAGTGGGGGATGCACAAGAGCTACTTTCAGTGTAAATCTCTTGGCAGCAAAGGTCCATACATCAAGTGAATGAAAGATGGTGGATAATTTATTACTATTAAGAAAATAGGTTTGTCACTTCTTTTTAAAAGTCTCAAACCAACTTCTCTCCACATTGTAGATAAAGTAATGGGTTAGTTTAAAAATAAATCTCAAGTCCCACGCCCAAAATGCCTGTGACAGTGAGATCTTTCTCAGAGGGGAGATGATAAAGGTGTTAATCTTTTTATAGAAGTCAGGCTCCTGGTTGCTAAGCATCTGATTCCCAGTAAACAGTTAATGACTTTCAGATAAAACATGTCAAAATAGCTTACTGCTGTGATTGAAATATATTTCATTTGACTGTCGAGAGGTGACAAATAGATTTGGACAGATGTGAGCAGCTTTTGTATATCTGTGTGTATGTGTGTGGTGGTAAACCCAATGCAGTTTATGGGAAGTAGGGACTCCCCTTAACCCTTTTGTGTAGTCAGTTTAATCCTTCTATGCAGGAGAATGTGGTTGGGTGTTTAGAAGTGTTAAGTCTAAGGACTTCGCTTGGAAAGTGTGGAAAAGGGTGAATGGTTATGTCCAATATTTCTAAGTGGGACTGAGTTCTTCTCATGTCTTAGACCATGCATTATTGCAGTTTGTTACACTTCGATTCTATTGTACTTTGCTTCTGCGACTGTAATTGTATCTGATCATAACCTTATTTCAAACTAAAAGTAAAAATACTTTCCAGCAAAAAGTTCTGAAAGTTAATCCTTTTTCAAAAAACTGTTTCTTGATAGATAACCCACCATCAGACATGTCCTGCAATAGAATAACAGCCATGCTAACGTTTCTAAGGAGGGTGGAGTGCATTATGTTAGATGAATTAAAATACAAGCACACATACACGCCATAAAAATGCATGTTTTTGAAAATGCAGAAAAAAAGCTTATTTTTATAACAATGTGCGTCACCTGAGAGACGAGTTTTCTCCTGGCTTTGGGCACAGAGCTGGAAGATTGTGAAAAGGAGGTCCTCAGCTGACGACATCTGCAAACATCCCTTGATGGAGCAGAAAAAATTAGATGCCAAATCACAAATGAAGGAAAGCGATGGCTCCATAGCTCCAGTTTTGGGCTGGTCCTTAGAGAGATCCTTAGAGAGTGCATTGTGCAGTCTGTCAATTATTCTTTCAATATAGACTTCAGCAATCAGGAACTCTATAAACAAAAAAGAGTAAAATGAAAATATTACACTATATTACTCAGACAACGTAGATCCCTGAACCCTCTTGTTAGCTTAATCCAATTTTGGCTAATATACACCAATTAGTAAAAAACATTATGTCAATGATACAAACACAACTATAAAAGGTACTTATGATATACATCCTGATTTTTGGTCTCTTGAACCACATCATAACCTAGCTGAGTAGGCAGGCTACCCATTTCCAGGCCGCTGTCAATGATGTTTTTGAACTGGCTGCTACAAGGTGCATGAGCATCCCATGGTGACTCACCTTCAAGACTTATCCCCCTCCCTCATCCCTAAGTGGAGAAAACACCTTGCCGCTGCTTGCCATCTCCATAACAGATCATGAGCTCACAATATTGGTGATCGTGGGCACAAACTTTTATTGGTGCTCTAATGCACAGCAATACCCATTTTTACCAAACGTCGGAATACACCATGAGGAAAGATAAAAATTGTTTTCAATCGTGTTTTAAAGGAGGTGACTGAAGTTTTATTCTTCCAAAATTATATGTCAGCACGAAGTAGTGATATCAGATAATTTTATTTTTTCCTATTGGGAAATTAGAGGCAGGACTTAGAAAGTTTATATCATGCTGCAGAAAAATCATCACCTAGTATTGCAACAAAATGTAAAGAAATGTACTTAGACAAGTTTTTGCCATACATTTGTAAGATGAAAAAGTAGTCTTGCTGTCTCAAGATATGAAAGGGAAAGGAATTCTACAGCATGTTTGGAAGGGTTCGGGTTTTTACAAGCTAATAATGCATACATGAGAAAGATAGCTGTGTAAATGATCCCTGAGTGATAAAAATAAAAGAGCTTACAACTACCTTATTCACATCCAGTGGGATAAAATAAGTATCTCACTGTCTTCTGTTACCCATTCTTAGAAACAAATTCAGACACAAATCATTGTTGTATTAAATGAACAACTTGGATTCTCATCTAGTGGTAAGCAGGCTCATTTAACCCTTCCATGATCTCAACGACCATTGCCATTGTTGGGGAGTTTAAGCAAGCCAAGTGTTCTGTTTATGCACGTGCATTAACTCTACCAACTGAAGGATTACGATCATAAAATCAATAAAATATTTTTCTTTTTCATAGTCAAACTACAAAAACTCACAATGGAAAACATTTTTTTTTGTACCCATACAATATCAAACCTAAATAAATGATCGTAAACATGTGTCTGTTTAGGGTCTCAATTACAGATAAACTGGCAGTTCGTTTTATTGTGAAAATACACTGAAGCTTCTCCATGTTAAGAGGAAGTAACTTTTCAACAAAAGCTAGCAAATAAAGAATATCACAGAGTATTTTTCCTTTCATTATTTTTAGCAAAGTCAGGAAGAAAGAATTCTTCAAATAGACTATAATTATATGAGACAATTAGGAACAAGAGTAGCGGGCTATTCAGTCCCTCGAGTCTGTTCCACTATTCAATTAGATCATGGCTGATCTGTACCTCAACTCCACTTGCCTGCCTTTGATCCATACCCTTAATACTTACTTATACAAAAATCTATCATTCTCAGTCTTAAAAATGTCAGTTAACCCAGCATCCACAAAGACAGTTCGATAGTTCCACTAACCTTTTTGTGGAAAAAGTGCCTCCTGATTTCACTCCTGAAATGTAAGAAGTCACACAACACCAGGTTATAGTCCAACAGCTTTATTTGAAATCACAAGCTTTCGGAGCGCTGCTCCTTCGTCACCCTCTCCCGGTCACTGCCCCCTCCCTCTCCCGGTCACTGCCCCCTCCCTCTCCCGGTCACTGCCCCCTCCCTCTCCCGGTCACTGCCCCCTCCCTCTCCCGGTCACTGCCCCCTCCCTCTCCCGGTCACTGCCCCCTCCCTCTCCCGGTCACTGCCCCCTCCCTCTCCCGATCACTGCCCCCTCCCTCTCCCGATCACTGCCCCCTCCCTCTCCCGATCACTGCCCCCTCCCTCTCCCGATCACTGCCCCCTCCCTCTCCCGATCACTGCCCCCTCCCTCTCCCGATCACTGCCCCCTCCCTCTCCCGATCACTGCCCCCTCCCTCTCCCGATCACTGCCCCCTCCCTCTCCCGATCACTGCCCCCTCCCTCTCCCGATCACTGCCCCCTCCCTCTCCCGATCACTGCCCCCTCCCTCTCCCGATCACTGCCCCCTCCCTCTCCCGATCACTGCCCCCTCCCTCTCCCGATCACTGCCCCCTCCCTCTCCCGATCACTGCCCCCTCCCTCTCCCGATCACTGCCCCCTCCCTCTCCCGATCACTGCCCCCTCCCTCTCCCGATCACTGCCCCCTCCCTCTCCCGATCACTGCCCCCTCCCTCTCCCGATCACTGACGAAGGAGCAGCGCTCCAAAAGCTTGTGATTTCAAATAAAGCTGTTGGACTATAACCTGGTGTTGTGTGACTTCTTACATTTGTCCACCCCAGTCCAACTCCGGCATCTCCACATCATCACTCCTGAAAGGCCGAGCTCTAATTTTAAGATCGTGTCTTCTTGTTCCGGATTCCTCCACCAGAGGAAATAGTTTCTCTGTATTTACCATATCGAATCATTTTGTGCATTTTAAACACCTCTCTTAACCCAAGGAAATACAAGCCAAGTTTTGAAGGGTTCCTGTATGAAAGCTTCTGTACTCACCATTATTGACGTGTTTCGACAAAGCTAGGCTAAGTAGTACCCAGCTATGTGAGTGAGTATCTCTTGGCCAAGAACCTGCTGTTATTCCCACTGTACAGAGCTCATCTGTTAATAGGACCAGCTTCTCTCCCAGTATTTCTCCTTTCAACCAATCAGAGATAGCAGCATACTTAACTGGATCTACACATGCCTGAATGAAACCGGTTAGAAACGGAAAGGACAAATATTAACATGGAATATAACCATTATAATTTTTTTTTATGTAATCTTTAAAAACTTCTGAATATAATGTTGTAAATTGAATAAGAGAGTTATTTGGGTTTAGTTTAACGGCTTTGTTGAGTGAAAAAGCAGTACAGGTAGACTATCCTTTATCCGAACTTCCGAAAACCGAAAACCTCTAAAAACCGAAAGTTTTTTCGTTCAGCGTAAGTCGTGCGCACGACATGACCAGAGTGGCGCACGACTTACGCTGAGCAGGGCAGAGGGTCACAGAGTTCCCTCCTGGGTAGGAGATTGCAAGCCGAGCCGGGCAGTGTGAAGGAGGTACCGGGAGAGTGAACCCAACAATACAGCGGCCCGTCTGATATTCTTTTCTCCCCTCGACCCGACCCGAACCGAAACGAGGCCCGTCCGGTATTCTTTTCTCCCCCCCCGCCAACCCGACCCCCCAGATATTCTTTTCTCCCCCCCCCCCCCACCCGACCCAACCCCCGACCCGTCCGATGTTCTTTTATCCCCCCCCCCACCCGTCCGATATTTTCTCCCCCCCCTCCCCACCCGACCCGACCCGAACCGCGGCCCGTCCGATATTCTTTTCTGCCCCCCCCGACCCCCGCCCGAACCCCCCATCCGATATTCTTTTCTCCCCTCCCACCTGACCCCCGGCCTGATTTGCGGGCCAGCTTAGTAGGAGTCAGCCGATATCCGGCTTTCCGGAGAAGCAGGAAGGGGAATGAGACACGGAACAGTCGCAAGAGGTAGCCTGAACTTTTAAAATTTATATTAAATATCTTATAATAATACCTTCTGAAATCCGAAAACCGAAACTCAGCTGGTCCCAAGGCTTTCGGATAAGGGATAGTGTACCTGTACCTGTGGTATTAAACTCCTTCTACCTCAATGCTCTAAATTGATGGAGAGAATACCATCTATTTTACATAAAAATTGCTGAGTGGATTGGAAGATTTCATTTCAAAATGTACTGAAAATCCCTATGTCAATGGGAAAAATCATTATAAACTGTCAACGTGTACCTGCAGTGTCACCAGTTACGCCTGTAGGGATTGCTGTAAATGGCCAATTTCCAATTTAGCTGTGTCACACAATATTAACCAGAAAAGCAAAAGCTGATAACAGAAAAACTTTCCCTGCCTTCAAAGCGTAACTGCCACTACTAATTTAGCTTATAAAAATCAGCTACAAAGAATTTTGATTTAATGTAAATTCCCTTTAGTCGGACTATTTTAAATAGTATGCTGATGACATTCACAAAAATGGCTGAGAGGATATATTGAACTTTACATTTTGAAAGCAGAATCAACACCTGCAGATTCAATATCAAATTAATGTAGTCTCCTTTTGATTTACTGTTGCGCATGAAGTCAAATTTAGGACCAAGTAATGAAATCTGAAGGTCTGCGCTTTTATATCTAATGAAGCAAGGTACATGTAAAGTCCCAAAGTATGAAGTTATTTGAAACTCTAAACACAGTAAATAAACACCAATAGCAAGAAAAATTACCTTTTGTATAATGTGAAACAAGATGAGCCACCCTTGTTCCATCTACAGTACAAAGAAAAAGTTAATATTCTTCAGTAAAAAAGTAAAAATTACAACAACTTGCATTTATATGGCATCTTTAACATAGGAAACATACCCATAGTGCTTCACAGAAGTATCATCAATCAAAAATGGATGCTGAGCCAAAGGCGTTAGGACCAAAATCATGTTCAAAGTGATGGATTTTAAGGAGAGTCTTAAAGGAGGTGAGGGAGATGGAAAGGCGGAGAGGTTTAGGGAGGGAATCCGAAGCCCGATACCTAGGCAGCTGAAGGCATGGCCGTCAATGGTGGAGCAACAGGAAGAGAGGGATGCACAAGACGCCAGAATCAGAGTAACAGAGAGTTCTTGAGGGAGGGTCGTGTAGGGCTGGAGCAGGCTATAGAAATAGGGAGAGGCAAAGCCATGAAGGGATTTAAAGACAAGGATGAGAATTTTTAATTTGGGGCATTAGAAGACCCGGAGCTAATACAGGCCAGCGGGGACAGGAGTGAAGGTTAAGCGAGACTTAGCGCAGCAGAGTTTTGGATGAGCAGAAGTTTATGGAGGGTGGAAGATGGGTGGCCGGTCAGGAGAACATTGGAATAGTGGAGTCTGGAGGTGACAAAAGCATGGACAGGGCTTTCAGCAGCAAATGGGCTGAGGCAGAGTGGAGGTAAGCAATGCTACAAAAGTGTGAATAGGCAATCTGTGATGGAGAGGATACAGGGATAGAAGCTCAGTTTGGAGTCAAAAAGGACACCGAGGTTCTGAACAGTCTGGTCCAACCCAGGATAGTGGCCGAGAAGGTTAAGAAATCAATGTCAAGGGTACAGAAGTTGTGGTGGCGGCTGAAGACGATGGCTTTTGTCTTCCTAATGTTTAACTGGAGGAAATTGGGGCTCATCTAAGACTGGATGTTGGACAAGCAGTCTGACAACACAGAGGCAGTGGAGAGGTAGAGTTGAGTGTCTATGCCCTGCAGCGGGTAGTCAAAACTGCCCAATGCATTACCGGCACCCGGCTACCGACCATAGAGCACATATACCAGAAACGCTGTTTACGGAGGTCACGGTCCATCATCAAAGACCCTACCCACCCCAGCCACAGTCTGTTCGCCCTCCTGCCATCTGGGAGACGCTACAGATGCATTCGCACCCGTACGACCAGATTTAGGAACAGCTTCTTTCCCAGGGCTGTCATCCAACTGAACTCCACAAATAAACTCTAAAGCCTGCACATCTGCCAATGCACTTTATTATGGTTATGTTTATGTTAATGTATTACAAGCCAAATGAATGTTGAATGTTTAAATGTCTTAATCTAAATGTACACTCTCGGGAGCCGCAAGCCTACATTTCGTTGTACTGCACTTGTGCACTAACAATGACAATAAAAGTTGATTTGATTTGATTTAGTAAACACCTTCAAGAGAGGTAAAAAGGGCAGAAAATTTCTGGAAAAAAAAAATCAGAGTCAAGGGTACAGAAAAAGAAAACATGAAACATAAGGAGGCCCAGAACAGGTCATAGTCTTGGCTTGTCACTTGGGGTACGGTGAACACCGTGAAGAGAGGGAAATTAAGCAAATTCAAATAGGGTAGAGGAAACAAACGACAGAATGGGGATAGAGAAATAAAAAAGCCAATATTAAAGCTTTATACTAAGTGTGAGAAGCCTCGATAAAGGGACCTTATTGTAGTCCAGCTAGAACCTCATGCCAACTGTTCTTGAACTGGCCAGATTTCCATTGCATACAATGAGGACACTCCTGCAACTAAAGCACCATAGCTCTCAAAGCTCTGGTCTGGGCTATCCTGAAGCAGATCATTCATAGGAACTGCCATGCAATCCAGCTGCACCTCTGAACCTGAACTGCAGAAGACAGCATTTACACTGTGATCTGCAGTTCAGTCTCAAATTAGCAGGTGCTGGGAGTTTGAGAGGTTCTGATATTGCGATTGCTTACACAGTATCTTCCGCATTATGCCAAAGTGGAAAGAATTTGGCTACAAAACTAAAGATGGTGTGTAAGTACATACCCTGAGCACCGAGCCAAAAATGTTTAAGTTTATAGAAACTGTATTGTCAACCATTAGACTGCACAAAACAAGGTATAGAACCATATTTCCATCCACAACTTTACATGTTACAGTCCAAAGATGTGCGGGTTAGGTTGATTGGCTATGATAAATTGACCCTTAGTGTTAGGGGGATTAAATACGTGGGGTTACGGGGATAGGGTGGGATATGTGTTGGTGTAGGGGTTACGGGGATCGGGTGGGATATGTGTCGGTGCAGGCTCGATGGGCCGAAATGGCCTCTATCTGCACTGTAGGGTTTCTGTGTGATTCTGTGTGAAATTGAATTCTGTTGATTTAGCCCAGCGGTTCTCAAATTATGGACATGTCCCACTAGTGGCATGCAAGACCTGACCAGGTGGGCCACAGTTAGGGCCTGGAAGGACCAGAATTGACAATTTATTAACCTAAACAATGTTGGTACTGCAGTGGGTTTTCCCGTTAGGCTGCAGTCCACATCCATTGCATATGGTTCTTATTTTGGATCTCCCTCCCCATTTTCCACCCTGTTCCAAACGCTCACACTCTGAGCTCCTCCAGCATTCCGCTCCCTCCCCACCTCTGTTGCCCATTAGCTGTGGCTGATTCTACTCATACTCTGCATTCACTTGTATTTCCACAATCGGCACATTGAAACTTGCAGACAATAGAGGAAGAATTGTTGCAGAAACAAACGAAAGAGAAAAGTAAAAGAAAACAGAAGTGATGGGGGAGTGAGAAAAGAACATAAACGAGAGAGAGAGAGAGACACACACACACGAGAGAAAAAGGAGACTCATGGCAATGTAAGTGTTGCAGATTTACTGGTACCAGTGACCATAACTGGCAAGGCACGAGCGGCTGTAAGAACGTCTTGAACATGTTTCAGAACTATTGATCTAACCCATAATAAAATGCTAAACAGAATTGTCATTTATTTCTTATGTTTATTCACCTACCTCAGAGATTTGGTTCAGTATGATCTTCCTTTCATTGTTATGGCAGCAATGCAGAACACTGTAGAGCATGTCAACCAAGCAACTTAAATCAGCTCTAGCTTCTTTCACCCAGATTAGTAGTGTTTGAGTCAGAAACTGAACAGCAGGGTTACTTGCCATTGCTGTCACTTCATTATTTGTTTCATGGAAAAATTCAGCGCTCCCTGGGTTGTCATTTTCCAGCAAAATAGTAAACAGCTCCCTTGATGGAAATGAGCTGACCAGTGTGGTCAAGAATGTAAGATGCTTTTCAGAGTTCTGTTCTTTGATAAAAGCCATGCTTAGTTTGGCAAGTTCACAGACTAGGCCTTCCAAAGGAATAGTTCTGGCAGGATTGCTGTACTGAAAATGTCTGGAAGAATCCCCCAGATTTTCAGACCCCAACGCATTCTTAGTTCCAAAAGTTAATTCTTCCAGATGATCGGCAGTGTTGCTTTCGTGATTCTCAGTTTCTTCTTCGTCAAAAAATCGGATTTTTCCTTTCTTTTTCACAGACTGTTCCATCGAGCTCTCAGGCTTGCGCAACAACTTGAGCAAAGAAGAGACTCCTTCTAATAAATTTTTGTCAGCTTCTGCACTGCCCACCTGAGACATGCAAAGTTGAGAAAGGCCATCCCAAAAATCGGACAACAGTCTTCTGTATGCATCAGCCCACTCTTCTATATGTGGTTTATCAGTTCGCCTTTCCCATGAGCCAAGAGTGTCCGCTAGTTGGGTGAATGTGCTGTTTTGCAGTTTGGGATTCTTCAAAGCAGATTGTAAAAGAGGCAGTAGCTAAAGAAAATAAGAAGTTCAACTTTATTTTTTCTGAAATTATATTAGCAATGAAAAGCTTTTTCTTTTGCTTTATTCTAAAATACTCACATCCTGTACTTGTAAATGTTCTCCTTCTCATATCTCACATATACAACTTCAACTGTTTAAAATATATGACTGATAACTCAAGCATGCTCATTGCGTGGGCAAACATGAACACAACTCTACATCCTGGCACACTGGTGTGCAAGATATTAGCACATCAGTCATCTTATACAACTGAAATGTTAGCTTTTAACAAATACAAAGATTAAAGATACCTAAAATAAAGGATGACTTTTAAAGAGTACATTAAAGTCAAATTCAAAAGGCATGATGGAGTGTGTTGGTTCCCAAGCATGCTATACCAAAGCCTCATAGGATGCAGATTTGTGTCCACAATCCTCCTCACAGCAAGTTACCAATCTCATCTTTTGTGGGGTAGTACAGGAAACTCTTTGGTATCCGGCACCGACGGGACCGGGATGGTGCCGGTTGATTAAAAATTCCGGATGACGGAGAGGGTTATCTACCGAGGCTATTTTTAACAAACAAAGAGTCCGACTCCTGTTATTGAGGTGTTCGGACTTCCGACAGCGCCAAGAAGCCAAGTAGTGGCAGTTTGGAGAACTACCCCCCACTGACTAACTCGGCCACCGCGGGAGACTCAGACTCGGACTCAGCAACATTTCCGGTTATTGAGGTGTTGTTTTCGGAGTATGAATTTTGCCGGTTAATAGAGAATTCCGGATATTTAGGTGCCGTTTAAAGGAGAGTTTCCTGTACCAGTGACCAGATTCTTTGGGCAAAAGGGAAAGACATCATAGCCTGCTCCTTGTGGCTAAACAGAGTGCATACCTACTCTCAGGCAAGGATATTGTATGGTTCAAGGAAACTTGAAAAAGGGAATGGAATGAGAGAAAAAATCTTTAACAGAAAAAAGAAAAATCATCATGGGTGTCATGGTGGCACAATACATTAAAATGCACAATGGTGTTGATTGATGGGCTACAGATTTCAATTTCCATACTCATTTGAGCTTTCAATCTCGGCAAGTCAATTCTCGGCACTTTTTAAACAAATGTTGTTCTTTAGCTTTTCTCATATACCTGATCACTTATGAGCATCTGTTGGAGCTTCTGCTGATCCTCATCCTTTCCCAGATTCTGGTGTAGAATGAAACGCAAACATTCCATAAATGCAGATACAATTGCTGAACTCTCAGAGCAGCTCATCAAGGCACGCTCGCTCAGTAACCTAATCAAAAATAACAGAAGAACTTTTTAAAATCACCTGAGAAATGAGTTCTCAAAGTTGTTGCTACGAAAAATTGTAAACAATTTGTCCTCAAAAGGAGTTCCTTATGTATTTAACCTTCTACAGGAAACTCTTTTTTATCTGGCACCGACGGGACCGGCGTGGTGCCGGTTGATCAAAAAGTCCGGATTACAGAGAGGTATACTTACCAAGGTACGAGAGCCCCGTACACGGCCACAGATGCAGGAGCCCCGGTTACACGGCACTTGTGCAGGAGTCCCGGTTACACGGCCACAGATCCAGGAACCCCGGTTACACGGCCACTAATATAAAGTAAAACTTACCTGAACCTACTCCTGAATTTCGCCGGTTAAGAGAGGTTTCCGGTTATTTAGATGCCGGTTAAAAGAGAGTTTCCGGCAAACCACTTTTGGGTCACGTGATTAAAAAGGTAACAAAATGAGCTTTCTGAGAGACATGATAAGGCATTACATAAACGCAAGCCTTTTTTTCAAAATCAGTGTCAGCATTAGAAAGGGGAAAGCATTAAAAATTCACAAGGTGTCCTTTGATGAACTTATTTTTGAAGTTATATTCAATTACCCTTTGATCACAATCTACTTTGATCAAAACCTTGCTGCAAGTAACAATTATACAGTCTTGGGCCAAAGCCAAGTTTATTGTTTTGGAAACAAAGAGTTGAAACATTGTTATTTTAAGAGTAGTGAATATAATCCTACCAAAAATATAAACCTTAAAGGCGAATATACAGTGTTCAGAAACCAGTGGAGAAACTGTTATATTCAGAGCCACATCATACGTAGCTAAGATATTCAGAGTCAAATTATGAAGCTTCTAATTTCCAACGTATAGCTCCTTCCCTAATCACCATCGACTGACCATTCTTCTTAGGGGGAGGGGACAAGGCAAGTTAAATGGAGATGGCTCCAAAATGCACGCCCAGCTACGGAAGATTGCAACTATGTCAACTTTCTGCAGTAGACTTGGTAATCTGAAACTAGCACTCATAACTTGGGAGTGTTGGGCTTTTTCTCATTTGGCTCCAGATGAGCTGCAAGCTAATGCCCTAACTAGTTCCGTGGTTGTACAGGAAACTCTTTTTTTAGCCGGCACCGACGGGACCAGCGTGGTGCCGGTTTATCAAAAAGTCCAGGTTACAGAGAGGTATAGTTAAAAGGTACGAGAGCTCCGTACACAGCAACAAATCCAGGCTTCCCTGTTGCTTAGCAACAGCTGCAGGAACCCCGGCCACAGACCAAGTGTCCCTGTTGCTTAGCAACAAGTGCAGAAACCCCCGATTACACAGCCACAGATCCAGGAACGGCCACTAATATGAAGAAAAACTTAACTAAACCTACTCCTGAATTTTGCCGGTTAACCGAGATTTCCGGTTGTTTGGGTGCCGGTAAATCGAGAGTTTCCTGTACCTGGATAAACAGTGGGAGAGTTCTCAGTGGTGTGTGCCAGTAAAGTGTGTAGTTTTAAGTGTGTGCAGGGGGTACTGCTGGTTCAACTCCAGCAGTACCCTTCGCACACATCTGAAGAGTCCTAAGCCTTGACTGTCAGAGGCAGTCCTGTAGCATAACAAGCCACACATGGCATTACAAATGTCACTTTTTGTGTTGGGGCTGCCCAAACTCATTTCATTTAGGACCCTTACAATTCACAGAGAAATCAGGCTGGGCTGGACTTGAATCCAGGTCCTAGAAATGGGCAGTGTGCTAACCCATTGTGCCACCCTATTACCCCTTGTTAATATCTATCTGGTCTTTTCCAGAAATCTGTATTCCAGGACTTGTATTTTTTTTTTTTAAAGTAAAGCACCATTTATGTTATGGAAATCACCCCAGAGCAAGCTGTTTTAGTTAATAGCAAAATAGTCTGCATCATGGTGAAGTGCTTTAGTGATGGGAATTAATAAACAAATCATACCCTTTGCTAAAAGTACTGAAGAAAATGGTGAAAAACTCCATCTTTGATCCAATTATTTCTTCGGGTAACCTGCTGATAAATGGTAAAAGGCTTGGATAGACAACAGTAGCCAGGCCACGGCCACCTTCTTGAAGTACTGTCCATAGTTTTGGCAAAACTCCTTTCTTCGCATTTACATGAGTCCAGCATTCCTAACAAAAACAGGAATAAAATAGGGCAGTGTTACTAAAATATCACACTACTGGATGGAAAACATGTGGCTAGATTTTCATGGTGAAGGCGTGTTGGGGGCGGGGGCCTCCGAGGGAGTCCGGGTTTCCCGCAGGCCCTGCCGACTTTAATGGCAGGGCCTGATTTGCATGCCACAGCCTGCCAGATTGAGAGGTTGGCTGGCTCTGGGTGGGTAGGCCTGCGGCACTCAGCCGCACAGAGGGAGGGAGGGATCGGGGGGCCGGCCGGAGGAGCACGGGGGGGGGGGGGGGGTTGCTAAGGACTGGGGGCGGTTGGAGCAACATCAAGGCCAGGTGGCAGAAACATCGGGGGCGAGTGGCAGCAACATCTCGGGCCGGCATGAGGAACATCAAGGGCCACAGGTGGCGGCCGGAGGAGTGCCGAGGATCGCGGGGTGATGGACTGCAGAGTGGCCGGAGGAGCAAAGGGGGGGGGGGGTTGCAGAAGATCGGGGCCGGGAGGAGCACAGGGAAGGCTGGAGGAGCAGGTGGCGGGGGGGGGGAGGTGGGGGCTCATGGAGACATCAGAGGCCTGGGAGCAGGGGATGGGTGATCGGAGACCTCGTGAGGCAGTGGGGAGTCCTGGGGATGGGGGTGGGGGGTGATCGGAGGCCTCATGAGGCAGTGGGGAGTCCTGGGGATGGGGGTGGGGGGTGATCGGAGACCTCGTGAGGCAGTTGGGAGTCCCGGGGATGGGGGGTGATCGGAGGCCTCGTGGGGTGGGGGTGGGGGCGGTCTCCGATCATGGGGGGTGGGTTAGGCAGGGATGCAGCAGTCCTCACCTTGTTGTAACTGCCGGGTTTTACGAAGTGGGTAAAACCTGACCAGCTACAAAATGGAGGTTAAAGAGGCATCCAGCCTCATTATATTTAAATTGTCGTCCCACCTCCTGACGGCAGATTGGTTGCCCGCCCCCGTTAAAACCAGAAGTGGGCGGGATCAGGTCGGGATTCCAATTTAACTTCCCCCATGCTCCAAACCCACCCGTTATTTTAGGTTAAAATTCCCATGAAGTCAGTGAAATAAACCTCTGCACGACAAATGGATACCAAATTATCTACGATATTATCTTATGGCACTGATCTTAAATAGAACAGAGAAGGATACGACTAGATTCTCTACATATGCCATTTCCTGAATTTTTCATAGAAGCTAATGAAGATGTCCCATCGTCATTTACTTGAATTTTTAAAAAGCTATATTGCTTTAACATAAACAATTGCCTGCATTGTGATGGTGGCTACGAAAATTGTTGGTAACAATGAGTAACTCAGTGGTGAGAAATCAATATAATGTCCGACATCACAAGTGCAAAATTACAAACTGTGATGCAAGAGTGCAGATTACAAGCCTTTGAGGTTGTACGCCATTCCATTCAGCCTAAATCAGCAACCAGGAATGAGGATAGAATTGAGGCTAGGGTGTGGACTTTTTAGCAAAAGCTGAACAGATTCACATCTGGAAGACATTTTAATTAAAATGTTGTGAGCCCCAAAGACAGTTCTTATCTATCTCTGCCTTCAAAAAGTCTACTGAAAACCCATCTCTCCAACTGTGGCTTCAGTGTCCTCTCCCCCCAAACCACTCAATGTTCCTCTTTTCCCAGCTGAGTGCCCATCTATCCATTATAAGGGACTCAGAAATTTATTTTACACAATTTGTTACTGTTACTCAAGACTGTCTGAGGAACGTTTTCACTTGGGGCAGGGGCAGTTGGGACAGAAGGAAAACAAAAATAAGTAGTCTTTGTCGGACAGGCTAATTTTTCTCCACTCCCCTGCTCATCTCCTGAAGGCATTGACTCCTTGCTAAGGTACTGTTCAATAGACAGCAGTCACCCTATGGTCATTTGATGAGGTACCATTGTTCATATGTGAGCTAGAGAAAGTGCCAAAAGCCTACGAGACCAACAGGAGATTCACAGTTGAGCATAATACCGTCGTCATCTGATATCCACACATACGTAATTCCGGCAGCGGTCACAAGACAATGATCAGAAGAAGCAGCCCTGGCAAACTTCCCCTCCCTAGCCCAGGGGTACTGAGACTAACTGGAGCATCCCTACTGGTGTCCCAGACGATATTAACACTCAGTACAGACAAAAAGGGGGGCCTTCCCGGTCTGCATGGCTCAACTACCCATTACCTTAACCTGCTGAGTCACTGGGGAATCCCACAGTCTCAGATTGAACAATGCGTCTTTGCTTTAAAATAAAACACCAATCATAACTTCAATAAAACAATACATTCAAGTCGTTTTCTTCAATGCTAATTTTTTTTATAATAAGACAATACTTCTCGGTACCCAAAGTGTCTACTTTAGGCTTCACTTTACCTCAATGCAGGTGAGAACGTAAAGTGCCGCTGCCCAGACAGAGGGGCATACTACTGGATCCAGATCATCTATGCTCAGCAGCACAGCTGGGCACACTTTCGCAGCTTCAAACTTCATCAGCTCAGGCAAATATTGGCAAAAAGCAATAATCAGCTCAAAGAAAGCGGAACGGATCTAACAAAAGAAAGAACCAAAAAAGCTATAAGTATTTTAGATTCTGACTGTTTCTATCAATGACATTAACATTTATACTTTCCACTCACAGGGCACTAAATGGTTGAGTCTGATCTACAAAGGTCAAGTGGGCAACAACATTTACTGTGTAGTCATCAGGTTATATTATTGTGAATGAAAGTTAAAAAAAGGAACAAACTCTCATGTACAATTAATTTTCCTGTATCAGGGAGCCTCATTTCCCTCAATTGTCCTACATCCCGTGATCATCCGGTCTTGTTCTGGACTGAATGTTCTAAAAGTACAGTTTTCTTTAAGTTAGAAAAAGATGAAGTAAAATTTTGGCAAAATGAAGTCTAGGCAAAACAAAGTGATTTTTTTTAAAGATAAAAACAGTTGTTGATGGAAATAAGAAGTACACACTCTTCCCAAGTCTCTGCTACTGCCAGTTGACATCATGCGTCCTCCTCCAGGCAAGAGGCCAAAACAGTCAGTGATTTGAACTTTGGGCACTGTTAGTTGCAGTCCTGTGTGCAGAACTGGTCCTGCCATTTCTCCTCTGCCCGCATACCCTGAAGTGGTCGAGTACAACACATCCAACAACTGGACCATAAAAATGGCATAACTCATCTAAATGGAGGTAAATTCAAAGCTAGGCATACTGATTGGAAGCCCAGTGTCCTTCTACCTTTAATGGAATCCTTGAAACAAGTGTTTCTATGAATATTGGTAGTACAGGTAGACTACCTTTTATCCGAACTTCCGAAAACCGAAACCCTCTAAAAACCGAAGGTTTTTTCGTTCAGCGTAAGTCGTGCGCACGACATGACCAGAGTGGCGCACGACCCCGACCCCCGCCGACGACCCCCCGCGGACCCCCGCCGACCCCGACTCCCACCGACCCCCACCGCTGACCCACCCCCGACAAATTTCCCAGTCTTATAAAATACCTTCCGAAATCCGAAATTTTCCGAAAACCGAAACACGGCTGGTCCCGAGGTTTTCGGATAAAGGATAGTCTACCTGTAGTATATATTGGCACGGATTGGCCGTCATACCGCCTTTGAAATAGACCTCAAGTTCGGGATATCTGCGTGCGCAAAATCCAGAACTTGCGAACTGTCAAGGTACGCCTTGACAGATGATCCGCACTACCTTGGAAATTCCAATTGCTGGCGCAAAGTTGGGCTATTTGCCCACCAACTGCCCAGCAATTACTGACGTTTTCCTTACGGTTAGTGAAAGCAGGCGCAGGAGCCTGTTTAACATCTTAAAAGAAAATCTATGTACATATATTGTGTACGTTTTGGTGGAGGAAACTTTTTTTGTCAGTCAAGGATCATTTTAATTACTCGGGAAGTTGAATAAGAAAGTTAAATAAAGTGAACATCGATCAGATTTCAGTGACCAGTTCTGTCCTTTCAACTCAAAAATTAAACAACATAACAAACAATAGAATGCATTTATAACAAGGAAAATAGATTTATCTATTACCAGTCTAAATGAGGTCTGAATAATATATTTTAATGCTGAAAATAAACATTGAATATATGGCTGGGAATCTCTTTCTGAAGTTCAACAACATTACTTGTTGGAGATATAAAACATTGTTAGACCGTTACTGAGTATCATAACAGGGAGTTGTATAGCTAGGGACTAATAAATTGAGTTTGGATGAAAAAAATAAAGCAAAATTATGTATGCGGGTTATTTCCAAAATCTAATAGAAGTTGTACAGTGAGGATGATTGTGAAAATGACCTGTGACAAATCACTGCACTTTTGATGTAGTCAAAAACTTTAATTCACATTGAACTTTGCTGCGACACGTAAACCTCTTCAAGATCAATCAGTGTCCTCTTAAAACCTATTTATTAAATGGTCGAATGTGTTAGTCGCCACTGCGGGAAAACATTGGAACCAATTTGAGTGCGTCTGAAAGGATTGTTAACCATTCTGGTATCACTTCACAATAAAATACAAGTTTTTAAAATGTTTTAAAAAGTTTTTTAAAGTTTCGTAGCTACGCCGCCGATCGCAATCTTTGGGCTAATAAAAATTTGGAAAACGTTTCAATTTGAGAACTTTCACACTCTTGAGGGGCTCACAGTTTCTCATGTAATAGATGCTACTATTAACTTACTGCAGCAACCAATGATATTTTGCTGTATTTCAGAGAATGGTCAACACAAACCTGTGGATTTTTATGTTTGCTGTATTTCCAGAACTTGGACTGCGATAGAAGTTCCATCAGTCTGTCCTTCAGGACTATGCTCTCATTTTCAGGTAGAAGGTCAAGTAGCTTCTTCAGAGCCAATAGTGAACTGGTAACAACCCTCAAGTATTTGCCTTCCCTTTCTTCCTCTGGAACACTTCTAAGATTGAACAGCAATTTAGAGTTGTAAATTTACGTTAATCGCTGGGGGTATTAAAAGTCATTAGCTATGTAAAACTACACAATAATCACCACACAATATCCACAATTATATTTTTCAAAACCAATACTGTTATAGTAGCATATTTACAATACAGAATTCAAAAGAGCGGTCTTCTATGTTTACTTTTGGCCTCATCTTCCACCCTTTGCGGGCACCAGTGTACAGGAAACTTTGTGCTATCCGGCACCGACGGGACCGAGCTGTTGCCGTCCCATCAAAACTGCCGGACAAACCAGCGGTAATGTTGAAACATACGGAGATTTTGAGCTCCGTATCTGGCAACAAACCCTGTTGCTTAGCAACAGCTTCTAAACAGTCGGGCGTACCTTGCTGAAGCTGTTGCTAAGCTACAGAGACGCTTGCGAGACCTTGCAGAGCCTGACTGGTGGAAAAAAAAGCAACGAAAAGAAAAAAAAACCTAACGAAACGGCTCCTGATTTTTGCCGGTGGCTCGAGCATTCCGGACAGTTAACCTCCGGATAAACTAAAGTTTCCTGTAATAAGCCACATCATTTGCAAATATCAAGTGGTTTATTTTCCTAAGTAAGCATGATGATACGGTTGAATAATTTCAACAAACATCTGATTTGATGGTTTAACCTTCCACCACCAGCAAGTAAAAACTCAGTGGAATTAAAAATGTGGTTACTGCAGCAAACCTGTCTAAGGTGCCATTGCATCTCAAAGTCCATTACACAAGGGGGGGGGGGGGGGGAAATAAGCTGTGTGTCAGCACACAGGATAAAATGTTATGGTCTCAATTTAACAGTTTTTTAAAATATAAAATGCAAGTAAAGAAAAAAAATTGAATTTATTTTCTAATTTAAGAAGCCAGTTTATTTTGATTAGCAGTGTATAGGTTACTAAGGAAAATTCATCACAAGATTTTTTTTATAGTACAGGTAGACTACCCTTTATCCGCACTTCCGAAAACCGAAAACCTCTAAAAACCGAAAGTTTTTTCGTGGAGCGTAAGTCGTGTGCACGACATGACCCGAGTGGCGCCAAACATGACAGGAGTGGTCCGGGAGCTCTGCCTTTCCCTGTGAGCAGGGCAGAGGGTCACAGAGTTCCCTCCTGGGTAGGAGATTGCAGGCCGAACCGGGCAGTGTGAAGGAGGTACCGGGAGAGTGAACCCAACAACACAGCGGCCCGTCCGATAGCTGCAGCGGCCCGTCCGATAGTCTTTTCTTCCCCCCCCCCCTCAACCCCTGACCTGATTTGCGGGCCAGCTTAGTGTAGGAGTCAGCCGATATCCGGCTTTCCCACAACTGGCGGCGGCAGTCGAGCCCCAGACCCCCGCTAAGTCAAGGAATTCAGATACGGAGCAGGGGGAGCCGGAAACCTCGATCTAACGGCAGAAATCAGCAGCCATTTTGTTCGTTTTTTTTTTCTTCCCCTAGCATTTTTTTTAAACAGTCAGGCTGTGGAAAGAGTCTCTGTAGCTTAGCAACAGCTTCAGAGACGCTTCCAAGGCAGGGCCCGAGTGTTTACGAGCTGTTGCTAAGCAACAGTGTTTGTTGTCAGATACGGAGATGAAAATCTTCTGAAATCCGAAAAATTCCGAAAACCGAAACACAGCTGGTCCCAAGGTTTTCGGATAAAGGATAGTCTACCTGTATATGAACCTCCCCAGTAAGAAAATAAATAGGTTTTTTTAAATCAACTTTATAGCAATTCTAAAAATAGACTGAAAATTGAAAACCAAAAAAAAGCTAAGAATATATTTCCACCAGAAGTAGCAAGTTTTCTTTAATTTCACTTAGTAACACTGAAATATATAAACCCATTCTAACCTTACCTCATCAGTACTAGAATAGTAAAACAGTGAAGTCACAATTGAATAGATTGTTGCATGGATGTGGAACTACACAGTGATACTCCAATAGGCTGTGCCACAGAAAATGCACATGTTGGTTCACATCCATGTATTACAATCGCAGACGAACCATCAGGGAAAGACATGAGATGGTGACTATACAACTTATTCTCATGTGTGTCCGAACAACAGTTCGACAGAAACAATGACAGAAACCTGGGAGTAGCTTACTCCCTATCCTCTTTTCTAGAAAATGGCATGCATAATCAGAAGAGGCATTAGGGAGAGGGAAGTGGAAGGAAAGGAACTACAAGATGGGAAGTGAAAAATATGTTGCGCGATCAGCTTACCAGCGTACAGGAAGAGTGATATATGTATTTTTTCCCCCCCTTACAAAAATCAAGTTCATGGATTATGAACCTTGGCGGATTTGGTGACCAAGGGGGTGCGCTGTGACACCATCGACTGTGTTCAGCAAATTTTGTTTACGTTTTGTTAAAATTATGTGTATACCTAGTTAAGAACATAAGAAATTGGAGCAGGAGTAGGCCTTGCAGCCTCTCAAGCCTGCTCCGCCATTCAATAAGATCATGGCTAAACTTTTACATCAACTCCACTTTCCCGCACTATCCCCATATCCCTCGATTCCCTTAGTGTCCAAAAATCTATCGATCTCAGTCTTGAATATACTCAACGACTGAGCCTCCACCGCCCTCTGGGATAGAGAATTCCAAACATGCACATCCCTCAGAGTGAAGAAATTCATCCTCATCTCTGTCCTAAATGGCCGACCCCTTATCCCGAGACTACGAGCCCTAGTTCTAGGCTCTCCAGCCAGGGGAAACAGCCTCTCAGCATCTACCCTGTCGAGCCCTCTAAGAATTTTATTGGAGTAATTATTTGCACGAAACAAATTTGAGTCATTGTGCATGTACACTGTATGGGGGCGGAGCCTAAAGACCGTCCTACCACCCACCGAGCCGCGCATGCGCTATTGATCCTTGATCCGATCGCGCATGTGCAGTGGGATATATGAAAAGGCCGGAGGTGGGGCCTGCCGAACCACGTTGCCGAGCCTGGAGCCTCAGCATAAGCCCAGAGCTGCTGCCCTTGCTACCTGCCTTGTCTGGAGCTGCTGCCCGCCTTGCCTGGAGCCTGCCAAGCCTGAGCCCGGAGCTGCTGCCCGCCTTGTCTGGAGCTGCTGCCCGCCTTGCCTGGAGCCTGCCAAGCCTGAGCCCGGAGCTGCTACTCTTGCTGCCTGCCTTGCCTTGCCTGCTGCTGGACCCTGTTGAAGCCTGAGCCTGCGGGAGCCTAAGCCCAGAATATTGTGTGCGATGATTCTGCTAAGCAACAGGCTGAAGCAATGTCCTGTAATGAGATATTGGTTGTACATTGATTGACAATTGCTGAAATGCAGATGTCTTTGACGGTAGCAATATCCAAATTAAATTTTTCATTATTATTTCACAAGCAGCTTCCTTCAGTGGATATGGAAAAGTTGCCTTGCGTGAATTATTTAAATATCGGCCTTGTCTGGTGTTGGTATTATAATGGTGTGTTTTTTTTGTGAGCTTGACAATACTGATATAACCCACAACAAAAAAATGGCAAAAATGTAGAACAGTGGAACAGTTTGTGAAGATTAAATAAAAGGATTATTTGCTTCGAAAATACACACACACGCACGCACACACGGTCTCTTCATTCAGGAACTTGTTGGGGGGGGGGGGGGGGGAGGGGAGAAAAGAGGAGAATACCACAAACTCACGGGGGGAGGGGGGGGGCGGTGATGGGATGGTCAGGAACTCGGGGGAAAGAGGTCAGGAACCCTCGAAGGAGGGATGAGAAGGTCAGAAACTTGTTGGGGTGGGGGGGGAAGGTCAGAAACTTGGCGGGGGGCGTCAGGAACTTGTTGTGGGGGGGAAGGAGGTCAGAAACTTGGCGGGGGGGGGGTCAGGAACTTGTTGTGGGGGGAGGGAGGGAGAGAAGGTCAGAAACGTGCGGGGAGGTCGGGAACTCAAAGGGGGGGGATGAGAAGGTCAGGAAATTGTTGGGGGGGGAGGGGAAGGTCATAAGCATGGGGGGGCGGGGTGGAGGTCAGGAACTTGTTGGGGGCAGGGAGAAGGTCAGAAACTTGCGTGTGTGTTGTTTGGGGGGGGGGGGGGGGGAGGTCAGGAACTTGGGTGTGGGGAACGGGGTGGCGGAGAAGGTCCTAACCCCGGGAGGGTGAGCCCTGTCAACTCTCTGAAAGCAGTGTTAGCACTGTGAGCTCTGGAGCTTGGCTGTCACAATGAATGGATCAAATTAAATATTGCAAAGATCTTGATTACTCAAGCAGGCAGGATCTAATTACACATTCCAGATTAACAGCTGGGTGTGTCTTGCCCTCCAAGGGGACCAATCAGAAATCTAGTCTTGTCATCCAAATGGACCAATCAGAACTTTGGTGTTGCAAATAGTTACAGCCGAATTTTATACGTTTCAATGCAATCACCTCTCTTTCTTCTAAACTCTAGAGAATATAGGCCCATTCTACTCAATCTCTTATCAAAGGACGACCCTCTCATCCCAGGAATTAATCTAGTGAACATTTGCTGCACCCCCTCTAACGCAAGTATACCCTTCCTTAAGTAAGGAGACCAAAACTGTACGCAGTACTCCAGGTGTGGTCTCACCAAAGCCCTATATAATTGCAGCAAAACTTCCTTACTCTTAAACGCCAACCCCCTTGCAATAAAGGCTAACATACTATTTGCCTTCCTAATTGCTTGCTGTACCTGCATGTTAACTTTCTGTGATTCGTGTACAGGGACCCCCAAATCCCTTTGCATCCCAACATTTACTAGTCTCTCACCTTTTAAAAATATCCTGATTTTCCATTCTTCCTACCAAAGTAGATACTTCCCCACATTATACTCCATCTGCCACCTTCTTGCCCAATCACTTAACGGTCTATATCCCTTTGCAGCCTCTTTACGTCCTCCTCACAGCTTACTTTCCCACCTAGCTTTGTATCATCAACAAACTTGGATATATTACACTTGGTCCCCTCATCTAAGTCATTGATAAATATTGTAAATAACTGAGGCCCAAGCACTGATCCTTGCGGCACGCCACTAGTTACACACCGCCATCCTGAAAAATGACCCATTTATTCCTACTCTCTGCTTTCTGTCCGTTAACCAATCCATGCTAATATATAACCCCCAATCCCATGAGCCCTAATCTTGTGTAACAACCTATTGTGTGGTACCTTATTAAATGCCTTCTGTAAAGCAAAATATACTACATCCACTGGTTCCCCCTTATCTACCCTGCTATTTACACCCTCAAAAAACTTCAACAGATTTGTCAAACACGATTTCCCTTTTATAAAACAGTGTTGACTCCGTCTAATCATGTTGTGATTTTCCAAGTGTCCTGTTATCATGTCCTTAATAATAGATTTTCCCTACTACTGAGGTCAGGTTAACTGGCCTATAGTCCCCAGTTTTCTCTCTCCCTCCATTCTTGAACAGCAGAGTACATTTGCTACCTTCTAATCCACAGGGACCATTCTAGAATCTAGGGAATTCTGGAAGATCAAAACCACTGCATCCACTATATCTGCAGCCACCTCTTTTAAAACCCTAGGGTGTAGGTCATCAGGTCCAGGGGATCTGTCGGCTTTTAGTCCCATTAATTTCTCTAGTACTTTTGCTTTACTAATATTAATTACTTTAAGTTCCTCACTCTCATTAGACTCTTGGCTCCCCACACTTTCCGATATGTTTTTTGTGTCTTCTACTGATGAAGAAAGACAAAATATTTGATTAACGTCTCTGCCATTTCCTTATTCCCCATTATAATTTCTCCTGTCTCTGCCTCTAAGGGACCCACGTTTATTTTCACTCTCTTCCTTTTTACATACTTGTAGAAGCTCTTACAATCTATTTTATATTTCTTGCTAGTTTACTCTCATATTCTATTTTCTCCCTCTATCACTTTCTTGGGTATCCTTTGCCGATTTTTAAAACGCTCCCAATCCTCAGGCTTACAACTCTTTTGGCAAAATTGCAAGCCTCTTCTTTTAATCTAACACTATCCTTAACTTCTCTAGCTAGCCACGGTTGTACCACTTTTCCTGTGAAGTTTTTATACCTCAAGGGAATGTATATTCGTTGAGAATTATGAGTTATTTCTTTAAATGTGTGCCATTGCTTATCTACTGTCATATTGTTTTAATTTAATTTCCCAATCTACCTCAGTCAACTTATACCTCCACAATTAGCTTTATTTAAATTTAAGACCCTAATTTCGGACTTAACCATATCACTCTCAAACTTAATATGAAATTCTATCGCATTATCACAGAAAGAATCACAGAAACCCCACAGTGCAGATAGAGGCCATTTCGGCCCATCGAGCCTGCACCGACACATATCCCACCCGATCCCCGTAACCCCTACACCAACACATATCCCACCCTATCCCTGTAACCCCATGTATTTAATCCCCCTAACACTAAGGGTCAATTTATCATAGCCAATCAACCTAACCCGCACATCTTTGGACTGTGGGAGGAAACCGGAGCACCCGGAGAAAACCCACGCAAACACGGGGAGAATGTGCAAACTCCACACAGACAGTCGCCCGAGGCCGGATTCGAACCCGGGTCCCTGGCGCTGTGAGGCAACAGTGCTAACCACTATGCCACCGTGCTTTCCCCAGAGGATCCTTTATTATAAGATTACTAATTAACCCTGTCTCATTACACAATACTAGATCTAAAATAGCTTGTTCCCTAGTGGGTTCCTTAACATATTGTTCTAGAAAACTGTCTCGAATGCATTGCATGAACTCGTCCTCCAAGCTACTTTTGACAATTTGGTTTGCCCAGTCTATATTTTATTATAATTGTAGCAGTTGCTTTAGCAAGAATAACACTGGAATTATGCTCAAGGTGTGTTTCTATATCAGAATAATAGACTTTTATGCATCTGGGAGTCTGTTTATATAGGAATATACACCTTTAATCCCATTACTGCCAAATTCCATAATATTTTTTTTTTTTAAATTGTCTCCAAGCCAAATAACCTACTGTGGGTCACTGAGGGTCTCTGGAGTCTCCTTCATGATGTTATCATACAGAATCTGTGAAACAGAAAAATTACAGCTGTAATTACAAACTACATCTTGCATCAAAAGAAACCAGACTACAGTTTGACAGAGATGGCAACACTGGATTTGTTGCAGGAATACAAGTAGTTTTAGAAACTAAGCTGAAGAACTACATTTCTATTTTACTTTCCTGCAAATCAATTTCAATAGGTGACCAAAAGACATTGGCCCTGAAATTAGGGTCGGGAGCTTGCCGCGCGTGCAAGCCCCCGATCTGCACTCACCCTGCGCGCCGACATCTGAAGCCCGGGCCTGCTTGCATTTCCTGTGACAGGCCCGGTTCAGCTGTCGGCGCGATGTGCTTACCTGATCCAGCGGCGTAGTTAGTGCGATGTGCCGGCTGGGGTCAGGTGAGCACTGTGCAGCCAATCAGGGGAGGGGAAACTCATTCATGAGTTTGACAGTAAGAGCTGTCAAACTGATGAAAACTACGGGGGCCCAAAACACTATTTAAACTTTAAATAAAAATTTTAAAAACATCCCAATCATTAAATTAAGTATAAATAATTTTAAAAAATAATTTAAACAATAATTTTTTTTTTTGAAAAAAATAAATTTTTAATAAAAAAGGGTCTAAAACTAAACTTACCTTATTGTAGATTCTTTAAAATAATAAACCTGTGGGAAAAAAAATTCTAAATTGCACTAAAACACCACTTACCTGTAAAAATAAATACTTACGTGTGCTTTTTACAAGCGTAAAGACCGGAGGCCTTTACACATGCGCAAATCCCCCAAAACAGAGGAAATCCAAGACGCACGCGCTGCCCCCTACAGCGCACGCGCTAGCCTCTTCACCTCTTGGGTTAGAGGAGAGGAAATGCCGGTTTTCAGCGCATGCGCTGTGCATGCTGAAAACCAGCATTTCCTCCGGCCAGACGCGTGAGTACCCCTTCCGTACTCATGCGTTTGGGGAGGAATTTCTGCCCCAGTGTTTTTACGACAACTAGAATGCACATACACTTAAAAAAACCTAGATGATTGGAACTTCTCACTCTCCTTTGCATTTTTATTCTGAAATATCATGTCCTGATGATACAGGAAACTTTCGATTTACCGGCACCTAAATAACCGGAAATCTCGGTTAACCGGCAAAATTCAGGAGTAGGTTCAGGTAACTTTTATTACTTGCCTTCCTCGATCTGTTGCTGTGCAAGGGTGTGGCTGCAGCTGTTGCTAAGCTACAGAGACGCTTGGAACTTGTGGCCATTGTTCTGAACCTGTTGCTAAGCAACAGGGTTTGTTGCTTTATACGGAGCTCTCAGCTCCGTATCTTTTACTATAGCGCTCGGTTATCCGAAATTTTTGATGAACCGGCACCACGTCGGTGCCGCATAAAAAAAAGTTTCCTGTACCTTCGGTGGAACTGGCTTGGAGGAATTACATTGATAGGCAGTTGAAGTGAAAGCATCCAATTTAGTGATGATCTCTATTCATGTTAATTAATCTCTTTCATACTGCTGGACCAAATAATTTGCATCTAGTAATTGCATAAGAATGTATCGTTGTAAGAAAAATTGATTTACATTTCCCATTTGAAAGTGGCATCATTAAGTTGTTCAGTGGCATAGGATACTGCTGCATAGATAATAAGATACAAGTTCACTCTCGTGGTTCCTCACATAGCAAACTCTGATCTCTGCCATGCACCAAATGGAGAGGAGACATCTTCTCAAGAGGGGGGGAAAAATAATTGGTTTAAATTATGAATCAAGTAACGAGTAGCCATAAGCCACCTAGGTAGACCTTGTAACTGAACAGATCATAATTCTTGGCTAATAAACTGAGCATGTGTTTTTTTTATTCATTCATGGGATGTGGGCATCGCTGGCAATGCCAGCATTTATTGCCTATCCCTAATTGCTCTTTGATACAACTGAGTGGCTTGCTAGGCCATTTCAGAGGGCAGTTAAGAGTCAACCACATTGCTGTGGGTCTGGAGTCACATATAGGCCAGACCAGGTAAGGACGGCAGATTTCCTTTCCTAAAGGACATTAGAGAACCAGATGGGTTTTTATGACAATCCAGTAGTTTCACGGACACCATTACCGATACTAGCTTTTTATTCCAGATTTGATTTAATTAACTGAATTTAAATTCCCCAGCTGCCGTGGTGGGAATTGAACTCAAGTCTCTGGATCATTAGTCCAGGCCTCTGGATTACTTGCCCAGTAACATAACCACGATGCTACCGTTCCTGTGTTGCAGTGAGTGAAGAGGAGATTAAAAAAAACTTAACAGGCAAATGCATCTAACAAGAGAAGGGAGATAACTTGGAGAAGTTTTATCTACTAAGGTCTTCATAACATTGTTATAAAGGGAGATATCTGTGCACTTGCTAGGATCTTTCAGTTGCCTCTAGTAACTGTGTTTTATACTTCTAAAAACAGACATTTTGTAAACTCCTTCTTACAGGAAACTTTCTGGTATCCGGCACGGATGGGACCGACGTGTTGCCGGTTCATCAACAATTCCGGATAACCAAACGCTTTAGTAAAAGATACGGCTACAAACCCTGTTGCTCAGCTTCAGAACAATCGGCACAAGTTGCAAGCGTCTCTGTAGCTTAGCAACAGCTTCAGCTACACCCTTGCACAGCAACAAATGGAGTAAAAAAAGTAACTAAAAGTAAAAAATGTTACCTGAACCGACTCCTGAATTTTGCCGGTGGATAGAACGTTCCGGTTATTTAGGGGCCGGTTAATCGAAAGTTTCCTGTACATGATTGGGACTAGGAATAATCACTTTTCTCATTCAAAGAAAGAAAGAACTTGCATTTTTATAGCACCTTTCATGCGTTCAGGATGTCTCAAAGCATTTCACAGACAATGAAGTATAGTACAACTTTTGAAGTGTAATCACGGTTGTGTAGGCAAACATGGCCGCTAATTTGTGCATGGCCACATCCCAGATAATCTGGGGTTTTTATGGTGGGAGTTGGTTGAGGGATAAATATTGGTGTGCTGACCAATATTTATTCCGGACACCGGGTGAACGCCTCTGCTCTTCTTTGAATAGTGCCGTGGGTTAAGTAGGGAAAATCACCCATGGGATCTTTTGCATGCACCCGAGAGGGCAGATGGTGTCTCAGTTTTACAGCCCAACCAAGACGGCAGCTCAGTCAGTGCAGCATTTCCTCAGCCTACAGTATGTGCTCAAGTCTCTGGAGTGGGTCTTGGACTCGTGCCCTTCAGACTCAGGGGCGCGAGGGCTACCACTGAACTAAGGCCAACACCTATGGATTACAAGGCTCTCAAAAATAACATTCTAGGTCTATTGTCCTTAATTCCTGGCATTAGAAGCCAAATTCACATTCAAAGCACAATAATATCTAGTTTATTGCTATAATATAAAACATATACAATTAAAACTATTTTTTTTTTGCTCTACATTGTGCAGGAAATGCAGTTTATCAATTAATGCAACAATTAACTTCTGTCTATGTTTCCTTTTCCTTTTTAAGTGCCATCAGAGGGGTGTCCCCTGCCCCTTGATCCTTAGTTAACTGTCTAAAAGATGTGTATAAACTGCATTGTTTTGGACTATCTTCTCACTGTTTCCTTTCTTGAAGATCAGCCATGATCTTATTGAATGGTAGAGCAGGCTCGAAGGGCCGACTCCTATTTCTTATATTATAATGTTGAAAGTTTTTTCTTCATGCTGGTTCCCAATTCTCGTTGTACAATAGCTGGTTGACATCTTTAGTGGGTCATTCTTTCCTTTCTAACTGCACATTTTTTCTAGCAATTCCTTTATGCATTTTGCATTCTTCCGTCAGCCTTTTGTATTTATTTTCGTAATTATAGAGCCTCATGACATCTTTGGCAAAACAATTTCAAAAACACAAATGAATAATTCATATAATCTTTCCGAGAAGTGTTTTTAAAGACTGTTAATTTCTTATCCCAATTTTATTTCCACCATTCCTTCCCTGTAAAATACCCTTATTCATTCCCAATCAAAATGATGTAAGAAGTCACACAACACCAGGTTATCTCCACAATCAAAATGATGAGCACCTGTTTTCAGGATCAAACAACCTAACACCAGCCATTAATGGGTTCTTGTGACTGATGCAAATCAACTTTCAACTCTTGGTTTCTGACTGGAACTTCCCTGGACAGCTTCCACCGAGACTAGAATCTTATGTGCCTTCAGGCTAAAACACTCTGTGGGATTGCTAAAGAGCCATCATATTCTAAAACCGTAAAGGAGAATAATTCTCAGTGTATGACGTCGGCTGGTAATTTAAGAAACTACTGTCCACTTATATTGTAAGGCACTGACTTGAACCAGCATGAATCGGAGTTTAAAAATTTCAACTCAGCAGGAAACATAGTTACTACAATCGAAATTTAGAATTCTAATTTTCTGCAGTTCCAAAATTCAGAACTTATAGTCTTAAATAGTCAAAGGATCAGTACATTTATCACCCTTTGACGTACTGCTCTTCTAACTTTGGCTTTTTGTGCATCCTCCCTCCCTTCGCCCCACCATTGGCAGCCGTGCCTTCAGCCGTCTAGGTCCGACGCTCTGGATTTCCCTCCCTGAAGCGCTCCGCCTCTGTCTCCTCCTTAAAACCACCACTTTGACCAAGCATTTGATCCACCCGACCTACTATCTCCTCCTTTATCTCAGCATCCATTTTTGTCTAATTACATCTCTGAAGTGCCTTGGGATGTTTTTCTATGTTAAAGGCGCTAAATAAATGCATGTTGTTGCTGGCTTATTGTCAATCGTTGTTTTGCTGTAACATCTAATTTTGCCAATAGATGGCACTGTAATCAAATCTTTTTACATCTTTTTGTTAACCATTTAAAAGTTAACTAAAAGTGAAGCTGTAAAAGGGAAACAGTTTGGTATAAAACATAAATTTAAAACTCAATTTGTGTACACACTGGGAGCATGGGAATTAATCGGTAGATTTGGAAATATTGGAGATTTCTATGAAGCGTGTCAGGTCAGTGCTAGGGAATAGAACATTTTCTCATTTGTTCAATGCGTCAGCATCAATTGCTTTCAGATCAGGTACAGCACAGTTAGATGCAGGGTAAAGCTCCCTCTGCTATAGTATGCCATAAGCCTAACCTCCTAAGAATACCCTCTGCTACATTAAAGTGATATTTTTAATTTTCCCCTTATGGTCTCTCAAAGATTCATAATTTAGGGTCAATTTGTGGGCTCACACCCACAAGGACCCGAGTTGCCAATACGCAAGCTTATTTCACACAAAATCTATCCAGCCAGAACAAGGAGACTTTCATCCCATCAGCATGTGCTGGATTGAAACACAGGTCCCAAAGGTTAAAAGCAGTGTGCTAAATCACTGGATAATCCAATGCGGACTCACCCCCTCTCTCCCCTTCCCCAACCTCCACCCCTCCCCTCCCCTTCCTCAACCTCCACCCCTCCTCTCCCCTTCCCCAACCTCCACCCATCACTAGAAATATTGTGGATTAAATGTTGTGGTTAATTGACATTTTGGATTGGGGTTAAAGGAACAAATGCTATACACTCATTTAATTGTTGGGTCTGTTATGCTACATTAATGGCCTTGTTCATACAATATACATGAGAAGGCAAGTGAAAATGAGCAACAAGTAGAAACAAATCTAAGCAGTTGGTGATGGGTAATGTCTAATATTTTGCTGTATCAAATGTGTCATAAATTAAGAAAATCATCGACCTGTGGTAGAAAGTCGTTTAACTGCACAGAAAAAGCATTACACCACAATATAACAGGTACTGCTCACAATTCCAGCTAAAATATAGAAGCCATATATCAGTAACACAACATTCTGTATAATTCCTAAAAGGTAGCCATTTAAAATCTAACAAGCAATGCCAGTAAGGAAGTTTTTTTTTTTTTTTTTTTTTTTTTTACTTACACTCATAATTTCTTCTTTGCAAAAAGCCACAGCTTCTGGCTGCTTATTTAGTGGAAACGCAACTTGAAATGCTACTTTGGCTGCGGAGGCTGCGGGAGTGTAGGTATCGCACTGAGCAATAAGCCAGTGCCCCATAATACTCTTCAAATAAGGTGCTAAGTTACGCTTCACTTGAAGGATGAGCGGCTCAAACGCCTGCTGAACTGCTTCTCGAACTCGACGGTCATGGTCCTGGGTGGGGGGGGGGGGAAATTAACAACAAACAGAAATTGTCATTACCAAGTTTAAGTATTTCTCTGACATGTTTGACCAACAATGAATAAAGGTTGGCAGCTAGCAATAGAGGGTGAATGTCTTTTCTTCTGTACCTTAAGCACTATTCAACTAGTAACATGCCTTTACTACAGAAGGGCATTATAAAAAGTTTCAACCTCACTTCACCAACCAACCTGAAAATGTAACAGATGTAAAAATGTTAATATGTGGTTTTCTGTTATTTAAATATCATAAAAGCATTTCCTCACCTGCACCCCTCAATGGACTGAATTTTAATGGGGAGCGCGGGTGGGGGAGTTCTGAAGCAGTCAGGAAACCCGGGAGAAAAAAGAATTTAATGGCAGGGCCTGATTTGCATGGGAAGCCTCTGTTTCCCACCCACAGCCAGCCAGATTGAGAGGCTGGCTGGCTGCGGGCGGGTAGGCATGTAGCACTAGACCGCAGAGAGGGAGGGAGGGATCCGGGAGAGCATGGTGGGGGGCCCAAAGGAACAGGGGGGTTGGGAGGGTCAGGTACGATTGGGGAGCCGGGAGCTGCACGCATGGAGGGGGGGGGGGTTGGGGGGAAAGAGGTTGGATGAGGATCCGGGGCCAGGAGCAGCACGGGGGAGTCGGAGGAGCGGGCTGGTGGGCGCGCGGTCAGCAACGATTGGGGGCCGGAGAAGGTTGTGATGAGGTGGGGTTTTGGCGCATCATCCGAGGGGCAGGAGAAGCACAGGGGGGGGGGGGGGGGGCCAGACAACATCGGAGGGCTGGAGGAGCATGGTGGGGGGTAACTTGGAGGCCTCGTTGGGGGGGGGGGGGGTCTCCGATCATGGGGAGTGGGTTAAGTAAGGACGCTGGATCCAGGAGGTAAGTGTAAAGGCACTCAGCTCCTGGATCCAGCAGTCCTTGCCTTACTTTAGCTGGCGGGTTTCACGAGGCCTGTAAAACCCGACCAACGAAAGTTCAATTCAAAATGGAGGTTAAATCAGAGGCTTCCAGCCTCAATACAATATTTAAATGGACAACCAGCCTCCAGGGAGCGGGTTGGCTGCCCACCCCTCGTCCCACCTCCGTTCAAAATCAGAAGTGGGCGGGTTAGATGCAGGTTCTGGTCGGGATTCAGATTTTTAACACTTTTAACTTCCCACCGACCCAAACCCATTCGTTCTTTTAGGTTAAAATTCCCCCCCCAATAGGTCAGCAAGTTTATCCAGTAAGTAACTGAACCATACAAACTAAGAACATCACAGATACAATCTTTGGTTTGTGTGAAGTTAGCTGATCTCAACAGGGGCATTATAATTGGTCTACATGGCCCTGAATTAGGTTGGGGAATCACCCAAGGTTTCCACTCCTGCTCGCTACCCAGGTACATCTGCTGCAAATATGCAGTGTGAATGTCAGGATTAGACTCAGCCATGATATCCCAATAGTTGAATAGCCTATACACTCAGTGTTCAGGCTCACATGCAAGAATTTCCACATGGGTGCAGTGCTAAAGGTTGACGGACACCAATGGAACAGTATCACAGCAAGACATTTATACCTTCAAAAGAAAATGGGAAGGGAAAAAAATGAATGGGGTAAATTTAACTTTTTAAAAATCATGAAGTAATCAAATATGATAGAATGCAGAGGCATCTAGCGTAATTTTATCTACCTCCATCTTTTCTCTCTTCCTAGTTGGGTCTCCTGGTTTTGTGCACTGGCCGCACTAAGAGGGCAGGCAGATAACTTGCTTGAATCATAAGAAATAGGAGCAGGAGCAGGCCATTCGGCCCTTCGAGCCTGCTCTACCATTCAATGAGATCATGGCTGATCTTCTGCCTCAACTCCATTCACCGGCCCTATCGCCATATCCCTTGATGCCCTTACTAGTCAGAAATCTATCGACTTCTGTTTTGAATATACCCAATGACTAAGCCTCCACAGCCCTCTGGGGTAGGGAATTCCAAAGATTCACCAGCCTCTGTGTGAATACATTTCTTCTCATCTCAGTCCTGAATGGCCTACCCTTTATCCTGAGGCTGTGGCCCCTGGTTCTAGACTCCCCAGCCAAGGGAAACATTCTCCCAGCATCCACCCTATCAAGCCCTGTAATAATTGTGTATGCTTCAATGAGATCCCCTCTCATTCTTCTGAATTCAAGAGAATACAGGCCTAGTTTACTCACTCTCTTCTCATACGACAGTTCTGCCATCCCCGGAATCAATCTTGTGAACCTTCGTTACACTCCCTCTATGGCAAGTATATCCTTCCTTAGGTAAGGAGACCAAAAACGTACACAGTACTCCAGGTGTGGTCTCACCAAGGCCCTATATAATTGGAGTAAGACTTCTTTACTCCTGTACTCAAATCCTCTTGTAATGAAGGCCAGCATACCATTTGCCTTCCTAATGGCTTGCTGCACCTGCACATTCACTTTCAGTGACTCATGTGCAAGAACATCAGGTCCCTTTGAGCATCTGCATTCCCCAATCTTTCACCATTTAGGAAATACTCTGCCTTTCTGGTTTTTCTACCAAAGTGGATAACTTCACATTTATCCACATTATATTCCATCTGCCATGTTCTCGCCCACTCAGAGCCTGTCGAGATCCCCTTGAAGCCTCTTCACATCCTCTTCGCAACTGACACTGCCACCTAGCTTTGTATCATCAGCAAATTTGGAAAAGTTACATTTAGTCCCCTCATCCAAATCATTGATATAGATTGTGAATAGCTGGGGCCCAAGCACCGATCCTTGCGGTACCCCACTAGTCACAGCCTGCCATCCTGAAAAAGACCTGTTTATCCCTACTCTTTGTTTCCTGTCTGTTAACCAATTCTCAATCCATGCTAGTATATTACCCCCAATTCCATGTGCCCTAATTTTGTTCACCAACCTCTTGTGTGGGACCTTATTGAAGGCCTTCTGAAAATCCAATCACCAAGAGATGTGTAAGAACAGTCAGGGGTACTTGCTGTCATTTTAGGAAGCATTGAGTCTCTGAGCTGTGCCCCGACAGGGCAGCCAAGATTGACAGCTTGCCATGAATAGAATTGCTGCTCTACCATACTTTGACACAACGGCCCGGAATTTGCAGTGGGCAATGACGGCGAACCGTCAGCGCTCATCGTCATTGCCCCGATGAAACTGACTGCAACTTCAGGATTTAGCGCACGTGCACCTAAACGTGGAAGTCCCGGTCAGTCACTCACTCACTGCTCCGACACAGGCTGCGCTGTGGACGTGCCCACCACCCCCCATGGCCGGCAATCAGTGGAACTGATGAAAACTTGGGCTTTTCCATGTTAATATCACTGTTAAATACCCCATTAGGTGTAACTGGGGTTTTAACAGCATATTGACTGCTAAACAACTGTTCTGGCCCTGCAAAACTAATTTTTATATTTGTGGAAAATTACAATTTTAAATAATTTTTTTAAAAGTTTGTTCTATCTTATCTCCATGTGAAAGTCTCAATCTTTATTTCGTTCTCTGTAACATTTTTAAAAAGTGAGAATAAAAGCTGCTTTTTATTTCCTGATTTGCTGTCTGTGAGAATTCTTCAATGTGATTGGCTGCTTAGACAGCTTGATGACATCACTCTGGAATCCCCTATTCACAGCGCTACACAGAGCCCGCGAGATCTCTGTGGGCAGCTTTCTTAGAGGTCAGCGGTGGGCGCTTTGCCGCTGACTGCAAATTACAGACCAATCTTTTGCAGCAACACAAATCGGCAGATATTGTAATCCAAGGGATCTTTCCGTTAGAATTTACTCAAAGCATATCTTTGTTTTCGAATGCACAGTAAATGTTGAAATTTCCAGCATTTGAAGTGATATTACCTTTACCAAACAATTTCAGAATGGCCTTACCTGTGACAAGTATGATTCTTACAGTAGAAGAACAGAAAGATCAAAGGCAGTAGATACATAGGGGGAGAAATTCGGTATCGCCCATTTTGGGGCGCGAATATTGGCCGGGCGCAAAGTTTAGCTTCTGGGGCTAATTATCGCCTCTGACTGCAAAATTCGCCTCTATCGCCCCTGGAGGTGATTTGAGCGTTACACACCTCTCTAATGGATAGGCCCAGGGAAAGAGCTCGACACTTAGGAACCTCAAAAGTGGCGCTGAGAGCCAAAACCAAAACTTTTGCCGACAAGAAAAGGCAGGAAGCGCCCGCCTTTAAATGGCGCTCCCCCAGCCCCTTCCCGAAGGGAGCGGGCTCTGTGGAAAAAAAGCCGGGAAGGGAGCGGGCTCTGTGGAAAAAAAGCAGAAACATTATCGATATCAGCTTCCAGATTGATGTGCACAACTTCCGGTCATTGGAGCCTGCGCAGTACGCTTCTGCGCAGCTTCCGGTCGTTGGCAGCAGTCACTCTGTTAAGTATAACAAGTATAGAGGAATGTAGTATGTGAGTAACAAATTTGGACTTCGGAACAATGTAGTTACATAAGAAATGTTCTTAAATTTGGAATACAACACTATGCTCCCTTGTGTGGTGGATGTGAACTACGGTAATATTAGACATTGTCCATGTTGCTTTTATGAAAAAAATTATGTTACTGAATACTGATTTGCAGATTCAATGGCCTCGATATCAACCGCACCACCCCCCAGCCCCACCCCTAAAAGACAGGCTGCAGAGGGTTTGGAGGAGGGTTTAAAAAATTTAAAACAGGGAATGTGTCCTCAAACCGTCGCTTGCGCGCCCTTTGCCGTTTTTGCAACGGCAGATTTCATGTCGTGCAAGCATCCCGCCGTGGAGAAGCGGGACACTTATAGAATGTACAGCACAGAAGCAGGTCATTTAGCACAACTGGTCTATGCCAGTGTTAATGCTGCCAGTGTTAATGCTGCATATAAGCCTCCTCCCACCCCTCTTCATCTAACCCCATCAGTATAGCCTTCAATGCCTTTCTTTCTCATGTGTTTATCTAGCTTCCCCTTAAATGCATCTATGCTATTCACTTCAACTATTCCTTGTGGTAGCGAGTTCCACATTCTGATCACTCTCTGGGTAAAGAAGTTTCTCCTGAATTTCCACTTCATTAACATATTTAAATCAGGCTCCCACAGTGCAATTGGGAGCCAATTTAACAGTGGCTATGCGGATTCCCGGGGCTCGGGAAACCGGCAGTAAAAGGGAAAAGCTGGCGGCTCAAAAGGCGAGTGCTCCTCCGGCCCCTCAACGAAGCCTAGGCCTCACTCCTGCCAATTGCAGCCGCTCTCTCCGCCGACCTCCCACCCCCTCCAAGCACCGATCTCTCGCTCCCTCCCAATTGCCAGGGACCATCCTCAAAAGTCCCCAGCTACGACCTCCTGCGGCTGGTTTTCCCACCCAACAGCCGGCCAGCCTGTCAATTTGGCCAGCTGCCAGGCTGGAAACGGAAGAAAAAAATTATAATGAGATGCTGCCGTTAAATTCAGCAGGACCTCCACGTCCCCGGTTCTTCCTCGCACTACAGCACCCTCCCTGCCTCGCTGTAAATATCGTGGCCCATGTCCCAGCTCTAGGCACTGTAGATTTCACTTATTTGATTGCATCTATTCAGTCTAAAATTTAGGGAAAAAAGAACTGCACAGAAACTTACCAAAGAAATTTTGCAGTAGATCCTTGACCAATAAGGAAGAACTCCTTTTATATTCTCAGGGTCTTTCTCTTTGCACATTGTCCCAAACTCTTGTACAGCCTTAGAAGAAATAGTAAGTGTTTCTTGAGTAACTCAAGTATTAGAAAAATCAAATCCCCACCACACTGAAAAAAACACTAGCGGATTCATAATTCCAAAGAACAGCATTCTATGCAATAAGTGGTGTATCGAATATGATTTCATACTTAACTTTTAAATGAACTCTATGTACCGTATTTTTAAGTGACAGGTAATCAGTAATTCCAGAACAGCTTGAAATGGAAAGCCTAATTCACAATCCGTCTGCCTTGATGCACTCCAAGACAACTTCAAACAGAAAAGTAAATATAGCATTGTTGTGCTATCTCATGTACCGCTCAAAACTCAACTGAATACAAGACTAAAAAGCTATCACGGAACACAAGAATATAAGAAATAGGAGCAGGAGTAGGCCATACGGCCCCTCGAGCCTGCTCCGCCATTCAATAAGGTTATCGCTGATCGTCGACCTCAACACCGCTTTCCCGCCCTATCCCCACACATTTTGAGTGCATAATCTAGGCTGCAGTAAATAAGGGAGTGTTGCATCGTCAAAGATTACATCTTTTGGATGAGATGTTAAACCAAAGCCATAGGAACCGGTGTGGGCCATGCAACCCCTCGAGCCTGTTCTGCCCTTCAGTTAACTCCTGGCTGATTTGTACCTCCGCTTCATTTACCCACCTTTGCTCCATATCCTTTGATAACCGTTACAAAAATCTATCAATCTCAGTCTTGAAAACGTCAATCGACCCAGCATCCACATCTTTTTGGGGGAGCGAGTTCCAGATTTCCATTACACTGCGTGTGAAAAAATGCTTCCATATTTCACTCTTAAATGGCATGTCTCTAATTTTAAGATTTTGCCTTCTTGTTCTGGATTCTCCCACCAGAGGAAATAGTTTTTCTGTATCTACCCTACTGAATCCCTTCATCATTTTAAACACCTTGATTAGATCACCCTTCAACCTTCTAAATGCAAGCGAATACAAGCCACGTTTATGCAATCTGTCCTCATAATTAAACCTTTTTAAGCCCTGGTATCATTCTGGTGAATCTGCATTATACACTTTCCAAGGCCTCTACATCTCTCCTGAGGTTCGGTGCCCAAAACTGAATGCAGTACTCCAGATGGCATCTGACCAAGGCTCTGTACAACTGAGGCGTCACTTGGACAGGGTCACTGGCAAGGCTTGGAAGCTAAGCAGAGCCAGGCCTGGTTAGTACCTGGAGGGGTGACCATCAGGGAAGACCAGGTGCAGAAGGTCACGGAAGGAGCCCCGAGGAGGGGCAGCTGGTGAGCAGGCCTGGGCGTTGGGCTGAAGATTGTCGGAATGGTGGAAATGGAATGGCGGCGTGCACAGACGCAGCGGCTTTGCTTCTCCCAGGACGGTGCTATTTACGTTTAATGTTAATGTTATTTGTACTGGACTCATGGGAGCTTGCAAGATCACATTTCGTTGTACAATGACAATAAAGTTGGAATTATTATTATTATTCCCCACATTTGAATTCGCACCTCCTTGAGATAAAGGCCAAAATTCCATTAGCCTTTATTTTTTAGGTAGAAAATTAGAACATTTTATTTGTAATTCAGATATATTTGTCAATACAGGTATTTAAATTGTACCTCAAAAATTATTTTCTATTTCATTTTGTTTATAAGTATTGGCCAATTAAAATGTTAAGTGGTATTACAAAACACTATTATCATCTATTAAAAATAAAAGTTATTGAGATACACAAAAAGAGCTAAAGGTAAATGATATAACTTTTAATTTCTCAGCATAACATCATCATTACAGCCATGAGCCAAGAGAATAAAATTCGAATTGCAGAACACCTGCTGACGTAAGAAAACTACTAGGCACTTGGGCTAAGCGTTAAACAAAGCTTTAATCAACTGTTTTACAACATGGAGGTCTAGTTGTGTCCTTCACTAGTTCCTGTTAAGAATGTCCTGTGCAAGCTGGGCCCATGCCCGAGTATTTATACTCTCCCTGGACAGCGCCACCCACAGGCCGCTCAGTATTATTTCATAAGTCTTTCTTTCATGAATGACTGATTCATGTCACCTGCTTTGGCTAATAATTCCACCACAGTTGTAAAAGGGAGCGAGATAAAAACTAGCTGACTTGTGATTCTTGTTCATATCACTCAACCACTGACGTCAAAAGCAGTCATGTAACTGTCTAGGCTGGATTGTCCTACTCTCTTAATAAAAAAAGGAGTTGTGGAAAAAAATGCCAGAAATGGTAGCTGCATCTCTTCCCCCAGAAGATGTCCTTGACATGCAGCTGTAAAGAGAACTTTACAGAGTGGGCTTACAACGTGATGGCCCCAGGGAATGACTTATATAGGAACCTGCGGAAAAATGAGCTTCTGCAGAAGTTGACAGTGAAACATACTTTTAATTTTGTGGTTGCATCTCTCTTCGACATTTTGCGCAGAACCATTCGGAAGTCTGCATCCACCAAATTATCTATTTCTTCTACGCCTTGGACTGCAGGAACATAACCCAGTTCATTCTGGGTGGCTCCAAATCCAATAAAGCCTGGAACCGTTCCCTTGTCTTTAGCCAGCAGTTCGGCTGCTTTTCCACTGTTGGACGGCTGTAAAAACGAAGCAAATCAAATTAATCTTCGGCAAACTTCCTTCGGAGCCAAACTAAGCCTGCAGGATGTTTGACTCCAACTCCTGCAAACTGCTGGAGGACATTAAAAAAAAGTCATACAGCACAGATTTACCAAGATGTGTAAATAGTTAGGGTGGTGGCACTAAGCCTTAGGAGCACTTAGTGCTAGAGTGAGACAGACACAGCTTCATAGAAACATAGACGATAGGAGCAGGAGTCGGCCATTCGGCCCCTCGAGCCTGCTCCGCCATTCAATGAGATCATGGCTGATCATCCAAATTCAGGACCCTGTCCCTGCCTTCTCCCCATATCCCTTGATCCCTTTAACCTTAAGAAATATATCTAACTCCTTCTTGAATATATTTAATGAATTGGCCTCCACTGCCTTCTGTGGTAGAGAATTCCACAGGTTCACCACTCTCTGGGTGAAGTAATTCCTCCTCATCTCTGTCCTAAATGAATCTCTGCTCTGTTCAGTTCCCAATCTGTGCTGTGCTAAATGGAGGCTACAGCATTTCAGGGGGGAAGGAGAAAAGGGAGGGGGGGAACACATAGGGCACAATCATGCCTAGACAGTCAGCAGCTCCTTGCAGCTGCGAACAGGTGACATCGGCAGTGGTCTGGTAGCTAGTCGGCTGTGAGGCTGGGCATTAGGTGGACTGAGGATGGGGGACAATTTACAAAGAAAGATTATATTATTTATGGAAAAAAAATGAATGGTACAAAAATCATATTTAACTTTTTAAATTACAGTGGAAACTGAATCACAAAATGCAAACCCACAGACCTGTGTAACATATGTTTCTCCAACCACTTTGGCTACTATCCTTTCTTTCCAGTATTGTAAACTACTTTATTAGACAGCACGATGCGGTCTCCTCTACATTGGGGAGACCAAACGCAGATTGGGTGACCGCTTTGCGGAACACCTCCGTTCAGTCCGTACGGGTGACCCTGAGCTTCCGGTCGCCTGTCATTTTAATTCACCGCTTCACTCCCGCTCTGATCTCTCTGTCCTCGGGCTATTGCATTGCTGCAATGAAGCTCAACGTAAGCTCGAGGAACAGCACCTCATCTTTCGATTGGGCACTTTGCAGCCTGCCGGACTCAACACTGAGTTTAACAATTTCAGATAATTATCCCTGCCCCCATTTTTCATGCTGTATGATTTTTGCCATTCCCATTTGCAACATTTTATCTTTCCTGCCTCTTACAAAAGCACAGGGTGTTCTTTCTATTCCTTCCTCCCCTCCTAAACCCCGCCCCCCCCCAATGTCTCTGCACCTGCTTAATATGTTACATCTCCAGCTTTTTCCAGTTCTGATGAAGGGTCCCAGACCTGAAACGTTAACTCTGTTTCTCTCTCCACGGATGCTGCCTGGCCTGCTGAGTATTTCCAGCATTTTCTGTTGTTATTAGACAGCGTGTGGCTCAATTTAGTATATTTACATAATGACTACTAAAGTTCACCTGTCAGTGTTGAACACAGCTTGTTAGTGTGTTTGAATGTAATACTTTCACCCAGGACCACAATCATGATCCAGTAACTGGTGGCCTTGATTCTGACACCTTATTTGAAGATCACAGTCCTAGCATTGGCCAGTGCCTTTAATTGTGATCTTTATGACGTTTGTTGTTTCCATATTTTCACACTATTCCCTTAGAGTACAGTGTGAACCAGTGGAAGGATTTACAGGCTGATTAACAGCTCGACACGCCACAAGGTGAACGCTCCGCCGCGGCCATAACCACCTTTATACAGGCCGATAGGGTGGATGGTCGTATACACCGAGAGGGTTTTATGGAATCCCACAATCCATACGAGGAGAGGGGTCACCTACACCCATCAGACGCGAGTGAAGACAGAATTTAGAGCGGGAGCGCCGGTCTTCACTCACCGGGACTGTCTCGAGCGAGGGTCCCCAACCCTGCACCTTCTGACTCGAGGGTGGGAGGGCTACCACGAAGCTGCAGGCTTGCTCCTTTGTAGTAAGGTGAGCCATTTTAACAAAAAGCATCTACAAATGAATGGACTGTTGTCCTGAGGAAAGTTGGAGTTGTCCGGCATGAGTGTTAGCATTCAGAAAACGTCTGGGATTCAGAAGCAGAAAGTGGTAAGGAAATCTGCAGGAAACAACTATGTCCATAATGAAATATGGACAACGTGGAAGGTTTCAAGGCAGAAAGCAGGTATACTGAAAAACAAGGGATGCTGCACTCTTCCACTGCTACTCCTTGGTATGTGTGTGCTACATCCATAAGATCTGTACATAGCTACTGTAATTCATTAGTATGCTAGAGGTATCTAATCAATTATATTATTACTATGCAACCCTTCAGCAGAATCAAAGCACTGTCAATAAAAGAAAGCAACTTTTGTTACACCATACATTTATGTGGATAACACAGGCTTGGGAAACAGCAGGCCTCTTGCATTGTTCCACGGGAGCTCAGTGTAAGCTCGAGGAACAGCACCTCATCTTCCAATTAGGCACTTTACAGCCTTCCGGACTCAACATCGAGTTCAACAATTTCAGATCATAACCTCGGCCCCTATTATATTTTTTATCCACATCTTTGGTTTGTGCCTTTTCCTTTTTCTCTCTCCCACATGGCAGCTGTCTCTCACTCTGCCAGCGCATTTCACACTTCATCTAGAGCCGTCTTTTGTCTCTTTACCTGTCCTATTACCATCTCGTCTCGCCTTGAATATCTCTTAATGTCTCTTCTTTCATCCCCTCCCCCATTTCCCAGCCCCCAAACTGGCCTTTTAATCGGTTTCATTTCCTGCCTTTTTTCTCAGTTCTGAAGAAGGGTTTCAACTTGAAACGTTAACTGTGTTTCTCTCTCCACGGATGCTGCCCTGGCCTGCTGAGTTTTTCCCCAGCGTTTTCTGTTGTTATTTCGGATTTCCAGCATCCGCAGTATTTTGTCATCGTATCAGGGATACTGGTATGGTTGGACCTTAGCAGTGGAGCCAACCTGATTTCTTCAACTCCCTCCCTCTTTTGCATCCTTCCTGAAGACACTGCTGGGGTACACTTCCACAAGCAACAGCCGCCCTCTTCCTTAGCACTTCCTGATTCTGAAGCCCAGAGGTTTCTTTTTGGATGCCGACACTCATGTTGGACAACTTCAGGAGCTTACCCAAGGTGGCCATTCTTCACATCTTAGCTCAATCATTGTCAGCAGGCTATTTGATCATGTAGGGCATTACTGTCCAATCATATCCTAAACCAAAATGTACATATACTCTTAGCATAGGTCACTGGAGAATGATCATGAACCCCAGCTCAGGCAGAGAGGCAGCAAAGCCAATTGCAGCACCGGTTCAGCAATCATTTAGCAATCAGCCAACTCAGCACAAACCTGGGATCAAACTCAAATCTTCCTGTACGCCTCAACAAACCACCAATAGTACATTTACCATGGAGCTATGGTGACACTGACTATGGTGGTTTTTCATGACACCAGTAGTACTCCCAGATACCTTGGGAATTTTCTGCACAGAGGAACACAGCATTGAATAGTTGCCCAATACAGAAATCACACTTTCCCACCCACTCCTGACCCAGGTCTGTCCTCCCTCAGCAGATGCCAGGGATCCAGCTCCAGGGTAACAGGACTGCAAATGGTCCAAAAAGAGCAGCGTCTTCTTAATAACCACTTGCCACAAAACAATCCAGTCTACATCCCAGCAAAGGCCCCAGCTGCTAACTTCCCCAGTGCCCCTGAAAGCTGTGTTGCCATGTTTGAAAGTGGATGGTGGAGGCGTTAGAAGCTGCTCCACTTCAGGTACTTGAGCACAAAATCTAAGCTGACACCCCAGTGCAGTACTGAGGGAGCGCTGCACTGTGGGAGGTGCTGTCTTTCAGGTGAGATGTTAAACTGAGGCCCCCCTCCAGTCTGCTCTCTCAGACAGACGTAAAAGATCCCGTGGCACTTTCGGAGAAGGCCGGGGGAGTTCTCCCTGGCGTTCTAGCCCTCGACCAGACATCACTAAAACAGATGATCTGGTCATCTTAAGGCTAAAGGGGTCAAGGGATATGGGGAGAAGGCAGGGACAGGGTACTGAATTTGGAAGATCAGCCATGATCTCATTGAATGGCGGAGCAGGCTCGAGGGGCCGAATGGCCTACTCCTATCTTCTATGTTTCTATCATCACGTTGCTGTTTGTGGGATCTTGCTGTGCACAAATTGGCTGCTGCCTTGCCTACATTTTACAACAGTCACTACACTTCAACAACAACAAAAAAGTAGTTCAATAGCTGCAAAGCACTTTGGGACGTCCTGAGATCGTGAAATGCACTAATATATATATATAAATATAAAATAAAAACAGAAAATGCTGGCGATACTCAGCAGGTCAGGCAGCATCTGTGAAGAGAGAAACAGAATTAACGTTTCAGGTCGATGACCTTTCGTCAGAACTGGAAGAAAGCAGGAAATGGAACAGATTTTTAAGCAAGGGTAGGGGCTGGGAAATGGGGAAGGGGATGAAAGAACAAAAGGGAAGGTCTGTGATAGGATGGAAGGCGGAAGAGGTTAAGAGATAATATAGTTAGATACAAGGTTTTTCCCCCCTTTAAAACATGGGAGGACCAAGTGGGGGTGGTGAGTGAGGGGGGAGGGGGAAGAGGTCAGAATAAAATACTTGAAGGGGGGGGGAGGAATTGTCAGGGCTGCAGGGAAAAAATCTTTCCAAGAGCCGGAGCCGGAATGACGGGCCGAATGGGCTCCTCCTGCGCGGTCTCGGTGTGAGATTGTCGGGAGGGCCAGTTTAGACGGAGCATCAATCGGGCGGCCGATAACCTGCCGGTGCCGGTCCCTTACCCGCACGTTGCCTTTAGTTCGCTGTTTGTTTTTCCCCCCCATCGCTCGCCCGCTCTCTCTCCGCCTCGGGCACAAACTTTCGGTATTTTTCAAAAACGGCCAACGACACTCCCAGTGCGCCTGCGCCAAAGGGTCCTTGTGCGCTCCTTTTGAACCGACCGGCCAGAAACAAACAACCCCCCTCGGGCGTTCCGCGCTGCTGGCCGCGGACGGTGTCGCCTGGGTTACAGCCCGACAGAGACACCTGAGACTAGTACCATAGCAAAATACTGCGGATGCTGGAAATCCGAAATAACAACAGAAAATGCTGGAAAAACTCAGCAGGCCAGGCAACATCCGTGGAGAGAAATTAGAGTCAACATTTCGGGTCAAAACCCTTTATCAAGACTAAAGAGGCACAGGGAATGAAATAGATTGAAAGGCCGGGCTGGGAGAGAACAAAAGAGAAGAGACATTAAGAGGTGTTCAAAACAAGACGAGATGGTGATAGGACTAGTGGAGACAAAAGAGGGCTCTAGGCGCCTGAGGCCTTCCGCGACCGGTGGGCGCCGCGCGGAACTGGAGTTGCATCATCATCATCCCGCTGGCCAACAGAATCTTTAAAACAGAGATGAGGAGGAATTTCTTCTCTCAGAGGGTCGTGAATCTTTGGAATTCTCTACCCCAGAGAGCTGTGGAGGCCGGGTCATTGAATATGTTCAAGGTGGAGATTGACAGATATTTGAGCTACAGGGGCGTCAAGGGTTACGGGGAGCGAGCGAGAAAGTGGAGTTGAGGCCACGATCGATCAGCCATGATCATATTGAATGGTGGAGCAGGCTCGAGGGGCCGAATGGCCTACTCCTGCTTCTTATGTTCTTATGTAAACAGAGGACAGGGAGGAGACGCCATGCGAAAGTCCAATATTAAAGTTGCAGGTCCTGTGGCGGGATGAAGTTGACTTGTAGACAGGGTGGAGTCAGCTTGGAGCATCACTGAACCAACGTCCATGTTCGGAGACAGTTGTGGAGGGCGAGTCCGGGAGCAGTGTACCAGTCTGCACATGGCTGGAGATTGAAATCTTACGTCTAGATCCAGAGAGTGGTGAACCTGAGGAATTCTCTACCACAGAAAGCAGTTGAGGCCAATTCATTAAATATATTCAAGAAGGAGTTACAGGAAACTCTCGATTTACCGGCACCTAAATAACCGGAAATCTCTGTTAACCGGCAAAATTCAGGAGTAGGTTCAGGTAAGTTTTACTTCATATTAGTGGCAGTTCCTGGATCTGTGGTTGTGTAACTGGGGTTCCTGCACCTGTTGCTAAGCAACAGGTACGCTTGGTCTGTGGCCGGAGTTCCTGCACCTGTTGCTAAGCAACAGGGAAGCCTGGATTTGTTGCTGTGTACGGAGCTCTCGTACCTTTTAACTATACCTCTCTGTAATCCGGACTTTTTGATAAACCAGCACCACACCGGTCCCGTCGGTGCCAGATAATAAAGAGTTTCCTGTAGATATATTTCTTAAGGCTAAAGGGATCAAGGGATATGGGGAGAAGGCAGAGACAAGGTACTGAGTTTGGATGATCAGCCATGATCTCATTGAATGGCAGAGCAGGCTCGAGGGGCCAAATGGCCTACTCCTGCTCCTATCTTCTATGTTTCTATGTCTACATGCACTTCCTGTCAACTTTTTCCATTATAAATCCGTACATCTACATTTATAATGAAAACTGTCTCTGTATGCTCATCACGCTGTAATTACACCTTCCTGTTGGTGCAGGTGCTGCAATGACACTACTGTCTGTCATAAGGACAGATGTATGTCTTCAAAATGGCAACTGAAGTACATCTATACATTTTGGTCCAGTTGTCCCCCCACATTTTGTTTTACCCGAGGCCTCCACTTGACCTCGAGTGGGAAATGGGCTGCTCGCCCCCGGCTTCCTTCTGTCCACTTTAATCGTCACAACACATCATGAGACCTCTTTGCACAGTATCAGTCCCACTTGACTTCAACAAGGTTCTAAAGCTGCTTTTTGTCATTCTCCAACCTTCCTGACATCAGAGGATTTCCAGCCACTAGCAGGAACTGCAAACTGAAAAAGCTGACTGTTTATGCAAGAAGCAGCTAGTTTTTCAAAATAACTTTTAAAAAGTGGTTTTCAAAATGGAAATGGGTAAATACTTGAAAAGGAATAAAAAGAGCAGGTGGGACTAATTGGATAGATCTTTCAAAGAGCCGGCATATGCTCTCTGTGCTGTATCATTCTGTGATTCTATGGTTGACAATTATGTATATTATCCGCTTCAGTGACATTCTTTGGTGGCTTATCCCACAGATCCATTCCCCTTTGAATTAAAATGTTCTATCTGACTTTCTTTCTTACTCTTCCTCATTTTCAATTTGTTCTGTCTGGCATTTGAATCAGAGGGCCACTTTAATTGTTTCAGATTTTCTTCAGAGACCACACATTGCCCCTACTAGATGTTATTTTCTTCCGTTCTATATGTTCTCCTGCCTATAATAAAATTTTATTTTAAACTCTGTGCACCCAGTTTAGTAAAACTAAAAGCTCTAACCACACAAGTGCAAAAACAATTTTTTTTTGGTGGGGGGGCGGGGAATTCTCAGGCAAGCCTCAACCCGGGTTTCTGGAGATAAAAAAAAAAACAGCCTTTTAACGACAAGCGCTGATGCAAAGACAGCACTCCAAGAATGCTGCTCTGTACTGTAATAAAAACAGAAAATGCTGGAAATACTAGTAGGTATTTCCAGCATTTTCTGTTTTTATTTCAGATTTCTAGCATCCGCAGTATTTTGCTTCTGCTCTACTGTGTTCGCTATATAGTTTCAGCTTTCAATTTGCTTTGTGTTTATTGCTGCTCTGCCGTGGTGGGGGACACGTTGAATCTCGAATCTAAGAATTCTAAATCTCTCAACTTCATCCTTAATTATTTCAACACCATTCATGGAGTATGTGTGTCACTCATTTTCTCTTCTTACGCGCAGTATTGTACCCTTATCCGTATTACAATTCAGCTGCAATTGTTCCACCCACTTACATATTTTAACATATTCACCCTGTGGTTCCCAAGCTTCCTATACATAAAAGATATTACTTCCAACCACACCTGATGGTTTGGGGAACAGAAACATGTTACAATTTTGAGCTCAATATTTCAGGCCGACGACTAAATTCTCATTACAAACTGCCACTTTTTATATATTTCTCTCACCCCGATGACATGACAATTTTCACATTTCTACATTACATATTTTATCAAAGGGTGTCTTTGATCATGTATCAATCAATACTGATTTGATTATGTTCGGTCATTGCAGCTACAGATTTGTGCTAGAATGATTGGCATGGGTCAAAACAACTCAACCTTCAAAAACATGTTTCTCTCGTAACTCGATTACAGAAAGTGCACTGGCTCAATTCCAGGCTGTGGTCTTTCTCAGGCAGGTGCTTATCTTAACAAGGCTTCAGGTCCGAATGAATAAAAATCTCGCTCTCCTTTGATACAAAGGGAGCTTTGCTGCCTGTCCCGTGTCTATTGCTGAAGTTAACAATCCTTTCTTACCCATGTCTCCTATTCACTTTTCTCATTAAACAGGTGGTTACTTCGCATTAGAATTTGCCAATGTTGCAAGCGTCTTAACAATTCTAAAAATCAGTGGTCACTATCTTAGAATTGAGGATTATCAAATTTTCCAAATCGTAATTCTGATGATAAACAAAACATTACTGCAATATAATGAAAAATCAATAGCTGTATTACATTAGCAACCCTCAAGTCAGTCTGATTAGCCTTTTCCTTACAGGACTAACCACCAAACATTCCAATGTTAGTCTTTCTTTCAAAAAAATTCTCCTACCCCCCCCCCCCCTCTCCAGAGGCATTGAATACAGTTCCAATTCTGTTCTCAGCCAAGTGCAGTATAAATATAGTCAATATAAAGGTATACCTGTGTGGATTTAATTTTAATATAGTTTGCTCATTACAATTATATCTTTAAAAATTAATTTAAAAAAAAAGTAATTAAAAATGAGAATAGAAAACTTCAAGATAATTATGATGAGGAAGTCCATTCAGTCCATCTTATTTCATCCACCCAGAAAGATCCTAAAGTTCCACTCATTTCAGCATCCAATTCTTCCTCAAAAGATTCATGGGGTTTTGCCTCTGCAACTCTTCCAGGTAATCTATTGCATATGTTGAACACTCTATGCAACTAACAATTTCCTGACATCAGTCTGAAATTTAGCTTTTAAGAATTTGAATCCAGGGTCCCCTGTCTGACACCCTCTATTTAACTCAAAGTAATGTTCTAGGTTTATCTTTTTTTCCCCCTCGAACTATCTTATAACCTGTAAAAAAAAATCACTCTTTATACACCTCCTTTCCCAGCAGAAAAGCCCAAATTCCTCCAGTCTGTTCTCATAACTCAGACATTTGACACAAGGGATGAACCATGTGGTTCTTCTCTGCACTACCTCTAGCACCAGAATGTGTCCCTTATGTCTTGGTGACCAGAAATGGATGCAGTACTCAAAGTGTGATCTGACCAGAGCACTAAAAAGAGGGGTAGGCGCGGTCAGGAAGGTTTGCTTGAGGGACCGGGGTGGGGGATGGACACTCCTGCTCCTCCTGGCTCACAAGCAATGCTCTACAAACCACTTACCTTCTGCAGCTGTCTGCTCTCATCTCCAGCTAACAGCTGGGTTTCCTGAGCCCTGGAAAACCTGTTAAATTTAAATCAGGCTCCCAACTGCACTGTGGGAGCAACCCGCCACCGTAAAAATGGTAGCAGGCTAGTGTCGTGTTTTGCGAGTTTTAATTTTTAACCCCCTCGCCCGCCCGTCGTTGGGGCGGGGGTTAATATAAACCCCACACAGTAGCTTCCCCCCCTCCATGTACTTAGTCCACTGCACAAGAATTTCCAGAAGAAACAAAGTTTACCAAAACAAGTCACTTATTGAGAATGCTGCTAAAGCAAATTCAGCATCAGTTTTATTACAAGAAGTATCTATTTATCAATCTATAAATTCTACAAGTGCTTTTGAAAAATGGTCCATAAACTGATTTGTTGATAAATAATAAAAATGTAATGCTATTCTGAAATAGAATAATTATGGCAAGTTTCTACATATCCTACACAGGTGTTCTGGGCGATGAGACTAAGGGACTTTTCTACAATCATTACAGCTTTTCTTCTAATCATTACCATTCATAAACGTTACTGTCCTTAACAGCAATTAATTGAAGATAGTTCCTTTTACCAGTACCCTGTACTAAGAATTGTCACGATTCCCTCATTAAGTTTGATCTTCAGTGAGGGGTTTTCTTTGGCAGCAACTACATTCAGTGTTTTTTTTTAATATGTGCAACTTGTTCACTAGTATTGATTCACTGACCAACATACCTACTATAACCATTACTGGATATCTCTGATCATAGGAGTCTGTAAAGGATTACAACCAGAAGATTGTTAAATTGATACAAGACAAACAAAAGGAACATTAAAAACAGTCAGGAGTATTTTCAGATTCCTGGTTGAACAAATCAGATTTTTAAAAGCTATTCATTTAACTAGGATTTTAAAAAATTCAATTTGATTTTTAATTTCTGTAGCTGGTTAGGATACTGGGTTGTAATACAGTAATGTATGACATTCGCAGCATAACATGGCACATTTAAACAAAGCTGTTTTTTTTTCCCGTTACAAATAAACAATGAAGTGAATGCATAAATGATTTAAGAAGTTTTTCCTTCAACACCAAAGTACAATTGAAAAATGTCTCCACATTCCCTTTCGTTTAAGAATTGGTACAGCTGCCCCAGATCCATATGATTTCCCTTGTTACCACGTACATCAAATATTTTTTCTTCAAATTCTGTGAACTTCCGAAACATTTGCATTGCAGCATCCACATCAACATTCATGATGTCCAAAGTAGCGTTCTCTCTGTGACGGATTAGAATCCGCTTCCAGGTCAACTGTTTTACTCTGCAAGGAAATGGAAATATGTTAGAAGGATACGGAACAGGTGGTGTGGTGGTACAGCATATTACAGTGTTGGTTTGAGCATTTATGCCTATGATGTTCACACCACTTAGTTCCCAGTCTTAGCCATATCAATCTGGGAAAGCATCATAGTTCAGGCCAGGCACTATGCTCTCCCCCCTCCCCCTGCTCAAAGTACCAAAGCCAAAAGCCATTTGAAAGTCCCTATACACAACATCAACCGCACTACCCCCATCAACCCTCTCTGTTACTTCATCAAAGAACTCAAATCAAGTTAGTCAAACATGATTTGCCTTTAACAAAACCGTGCTGACTTTCATTTATTAGCCCCAAAATTTTCCAAGTACCAATAAATTTTGCCTTAGAGTGAAGTTTTCCCTACCACTGACTGGCCTGTTATTGCCAGGGTTATGCCTCTCCCTTTTTTTTTTGAACAGCGGTGTGACATTTGCAATCCTCCAGTCCTCTGGCACCACCCCCATATCGAAGGAGGATTGGAAAATTGTGGCCAGAGCCTCCACAATTTCCACCCTTACTTCCCTCAGTAACCTAGGTTGCATCCCATCCGGACCAGGTAACTTTTCTACTTTGAGGAATGCCAACCTTTTAAGTACCTCTTTTATCCTATCCTATATCGCTACTACCCCCTCCTTTACTACTACACTAGCAGCATCCTCCTCTTTAGTGAAGACAGATGCAAAGCACTCATTTAGTACCTCAGCCTTCACAAGATCTCCTTTTTGGTCTCTTATTGGCTCCACCCTTTCTTTGACTATCCTTTTACTATTTATATGTTTATAAAAAGACCTTTGGGTTCCCTTTTATGTTAGCCGCTAATCTAGTCTTATACTCTCTCTTTGCCTCTCTTAGTCCCTTTTTTAGATCTCCTCTATACTTTCTGTATTCAGCTTGTTTCGCTACTATATTATGAACCTTATTTGTCATAAGCCTCCTGTTTCTGTTTCATTTTAATCTCTATGTTTAGTCATCCAGGGAGCTTTAGATTTGGATGCCCTTTCTTTCCCCCTCATGGGAATGTGTCTACGCTGTACACAAACTAGCGCCTCTTTGAAGACCTCCCATTGTTCAATTACTGTTTTGCCTACCAATTTTTGATTCCAATCCACCTGGGCCAGATCCCTTTTTAACTCATTGAAATTAGCATTCCTCCAGTTAATTATTTTTACACTTGATTGTTCCTTCCATAACTATTCTAAACCTGATGATATTATGATCACTGTTCCCCAAATGCTCGTCCACTGAAATATGCTCCATTTCATTCCACAGAATTAGATCCAGCACTGCTTCCTTCCTTGTTGGTCTGGAAACACACTGATCAAGTAAGTTCTCTTGTACACATTTCAAGAATTCTTTGTCCTTGACACGGTTACTATCCCAGTCTATATTAGGATAATTGAAGTTCCCCATTATCATTACTCTATAGTTCTTGCATCTTTCAATAATTTGACTTCAAATTTGCTCTTCTATCTCTTGCCTACCATTTGGTCCCAGCTCTGCTGAGGTGCAACCCATCAATCTTAAACAGGTCCCAATGCCCCAGGAAGCCCTTCCTCATGCTCCATTTCTCCAACCACATGTTAACCTGTTTTATCCTACTATTCCTATACTCATAATCATAATCATAATCAACTTTGTCATTGTTAGTGCACAAGTGCATTACAACGAAATGTAGGCTTGCAGCTCCCGAGAGTGTACATTTAGATTAAGACATTTAAACATTCAACATACATTTGGCTTGTAATACATTAACATAACCATAATAAAGTGCATTGGCAGATGTGCAGGCTTTAGAGTTTATTTGTGGAGTTCAGTAGGATGACAGCCCTGGGAAAGAAGCTGTTCCTAAATCTGGTCGTACGGGTGCGAATGCATCTGTAGCGTCTCCCAGATGGCAGGAGGGCGAACAGACTGTGGCTGGGGTGGGTAGGGTCTTTGATGATGGACTGTGACCTCCGTAAACAGCGTTTCTGGTATATGTGCTCTATGGTCGGTAGCCAGGTGCCAGTAATGCGTTGGGCACTGGGAGTAATCCAGAGATTACTACCTATAAGAATTATGCATCAGATTTGGAGCTGCAATGTGCAGCACCACCTAATGGCAATCAGGGATGCTGCAGAGTGTGGAATCAAATATTTAGACTTTTTTTTAATGTTGATGATTTGAGTATATTTATTGTAGTATACCTTTGTAAAACTATCCCACAAACAGTAAATAGTTATCAATACATGGTTTGAGGATATTGTAGGCAAAAAGAAACATTACCCTAAGTCTCTGTTGCTACCCAGTGCTGAACTCTGATTCCCTGCAGTCACTGCGTTGTATGGGAATGAAGACTGGCTTTAATAATGGTTGAGGAAAAGAAATGAAAAGGTAGCAACGAGACCAGAAGTAAAAGTCTATCGGAAATCAAATCATGAGGTAAGTGTGGAGTGGAGAAGAAAAATGATGTAATAAAGTAAGATGAGAGAGAAAGCAGCAAGGAGAAGTAGGGTAATAGGATGGGAGGGGACAGTCAGCTAGAAATAAATGATATTTTTATAAGCTTTTACTTGTCAGCTTGAGAGTGTTTATTTTATAGGTAGCTTTTAAAAAATCTATTTAGTCTATGGAGCAGTCTTGAGCACGGGATCTATTATCTCTTGGGGTGGGGTGGGGGGAAGTTGAGAGACACCCTGTTTAGGAGAAGGGGGAGACGCGAGAGGGCGAGAGATATCCACTTATGAGTAGCAGAACAAAAAGGGTAGAGAAAATATGTTGGATGGGGGTTATGATAAGAGAGACCATGTTGAAAGGGTTGTGGAGAAAGAGATCTCCTGTTGCTGAAAGAGGAGGAAGAAACTGGCCTTTTTTTCTGGGGGGGTGGGGGGAAGGGGGAGTGGAAAAGGAAATGTCCTGTTTAAAAAGAGTGCCAGACAGAAAAAAAGATACGCCCTATTCAGTGGTGGCAAAGAGAGAGGGAAAGAACCTGTGTGTGGTAGAACGAGAAAGAGACTCTGTTACCCTTTTGGGGGGGGGGGGGGGGGGTGGGAGGGCAGAGAACACTGTTCTGGGATGAGAGACTTCCTGTTTCATGGGGGGAGCGGGAGAGAGACAAGGGAGATCCTGCTGGGAGAAGTGGAAAGAGAGAAACCCAGTTGAGGGGGGAGTTTATTTTTTCTTATATCCTTGTTGGTTAACGGGAAGATTGTGGTGCCACTCTTGAAACATAGATTAGAGCAGGAGTAGGCCATTCGGCCCCTCGAGCCTGCTCCGCCATTCAATGAGATCATGGCTGATCATCGAAACTCAGTACCCTGTCCCTGCCTTTTCCCCATATCCCTTGATCACTTTAGCCGTAAGAAATATATCCAACTCCTTCTTGAATATATTTAATAAGTTGGCCTCAACTGCCTTGTGTGGTAGAGAATTCCACAGGTTCACCACTCTCTGGGTGAAGAAATTCCTCATTTCTGTCCTAAATGGCTTACCCCTTATCTTTAGACTGTGACTCCTGGTTCTGGACTCCCCGGCCATCGGGAACATCCTTCCTGCATCTAGTCTGTCTAGTCCTGTTAGAATTTTATAAGTTTCAATGAGATCCCCTCTCATTCTTCTAAACTCCAGCGAGCATAAGCCCAATCGACCCAATCTCTCCTCATACGTCATTCCTGCCATCCCAGGTATCAGCCTGGTGAATCTTCGCTGTGTGGCTGAGTTCAGGCGTGTGAGCAGTGGAGCAGAGTGTAGGAATTGTGGGTCCAGTTGGAGACTTCCGGTCCAAAGTCAGGCTCAAGGCTGGACAATAAGGTCTGGAGAAAATGCAACCTGGGAGTTGTGGAGGAGGAGCTCAGGAGACAGAAATAGGTGTCTCAAGC